>NC_067484.1:23271712-23594212 GCF_947179515.1 Apodemus sylvaticus | reverse complement strand
AACCATGCTCTCCAAAGATTTAATAGGGCAAAACTAGTCTTGCTAAGAACTCAAATGGTTAACAGATTTTACAGATAAAGATACACATTCTATAAGGGGAAGAATTCCCCATTATCATGCAGAATCAAGACAGGAATATAGACGTATTTGCCAGGGTTTCATTCCAGCCTCCCTAGTCTATTGCTCTGGATGTCTACCTTCGTGACAGTGTTCGGATTAAGTATACATTTTTAGAAAAGTAACTATCTTCAGCTCTCTTGGAACCCCAACTAGAATCAGGGCAGTTCCTCCTTTGGAGTAGCTGATTATTATCTGCCTCCAACTGTTTCCTTTTTGGGTTCTTACTCTCTGGGTGACTATATGCAAGCTCAAATGATTCAAATTCACCAATGTATTAGTAACTTTTTTGGCTATTATAAAATACCACTGCAGACTGCCTCCTCTGCTCCAAATCTAGCCCCTGAGTCAAGTCCCTAACTCTACAAGGGGAATCCAGCTACAGTCTCCCTACCCGCTGCCAACATCTTCTATGGATTCCACAGAACATCCCCTCCTGTGCCTCTCCACCCCTGCCAATTGGTAGCTTTCTCCTAACCTCCAACGCAAGCCAGCACCTCCTGCTAACCTACAGGCCACACCTACCAGAAAACCAGGTAAACTGCATGCAGATCTTCTCCCTCTGTTCCCTCAGATCCAGTTCCTCAGTCTCATCCCACCTCTTCCATTGCTGGTGAGAGTGCAAACTTATACAACCACAAAGGAAATCAGTATGAGGGTTCCTCAGAAAGATGGGGATTGATTTCCTCAAGATCCAGCATATATCTAAAGGACACTTCATCCAACCACAGGGACACTTGCTCAACCATGTTGATTGCTGCTCTATTCATAATAGTCAAAATTGGAAACAACTGAGATGTCCCTCAACAAAAGAATGGATGAAAAAACATGGTATATTTACACAATGGTGTATTACTCGGCCCTTTAAGAAAAGAAAAGACAAAGGGGTATAGTGGCTCACACCTTTAGTCCCAGCACTCAGGAAGCAGAGACATATAGGTTTCTGAGTTTGGTTTTTTTTTTTTTTTTTTTTTGTTTGTTTTGTTTTGTTTTTTCCGAGACAGGGTTTCTCTGTATAGCCCTGGCTATCCTGGAACTCACTAGGTAGACCAGGCTGGCCTTGAACTCAGAAATCCACCTGCCTCTGCCTCCCAGAGTGCTGGGATTACAGGCGTGCGCCACCACCGCCCGGCTGGTTTCTGAGTTTGAAGCCAGCCTGGTCTACAGAAAGTTCCAGGACAGTGAAGGCTACACAGGGATATCCTGTCTTGGGAAAAAAAGAAAAGGAAGGAAGGAAGGAAGGAAAGGAAGGAAGGAAGGAAGGAAGGAAGGAAGGAAGGAAGGAAGGAAGGAAGGAAGGAAGGAAGGAAGGAAGGAGGGAGGGAGGGAGGGAGGGAGGGAGGGGGGAGGGAGGGAAGGAGGAAGGAAGGAAGGAAGGAAGGAAGGAAGGAAGGAAGGAAGGAAGGAAGGAAGGAAAGAAGGAAGGAAGGAAGAAAAATAGAAGAGAGGAGAGAAGAGGAGAGGAGAGGAGAGGAGAGGAGAGGAGAGGAGAGAAGAGAAGAGAAGAGAAGAGAAGAGAAGAGAAGGTGAAAAAGAAAAAAAAAGACAAAAATTTCAAGCAAATGGATAGAACTAGAAAATTTATCATGAGTGTAGTAACTGAGACCCAGAAAGACAAAGGGAATACATTGGCTTATACATGGAGATTAACCATTAACTAAGTGATAACCAAGTCACAATCCACAGATCCAAAACAATTGGGCATAGAGGAAAGGACAGGAGTGGGAGGGTGCAGGGATCGCTCCGGGAGGGGGCAGATTGTATAGATTGATCAGGGGCTGAGAGAGGAATGCAAATGGGGAATGTCAGGTAGGAAGGAGGAGAGAAGGGGGACTGAGGGAGGGCAGGAGAAGAGAGACACCTAAATTGGAGAAATGTCTGAGTGATGGCACAAAAACCTATTGCAATGGAAACTTCCTATAACATGAAGGTAATCCTAATGAAGTCTCTAATGAAGTCCTAACAAATACTAAGGGAAAGAGAACTCCAACAGGCCATCTCTTGTCTCCCATTGAAGCTTCCAGTACCAGAACCGGGTTTTCCTCCAACTGAGTTCCCGTGGAAATCCCTAACAACCCAGGCTATTGACAAGACAATAGGTTGCTCTCCACAAACTGATGGCAATACCCCATTGTTGAAGACAACACCCACACAACTCATTGAACATGGAGAGGTTGAGCTGGTGCATACATAGAACCTTCACTTCCATGGTCTATGATATGAAAAGGTCAAAAAGGAAAGAGGAAGAGAAAGCTACCAAAAGAGAAACCTAAAAGCCAACCAAATCTCAAAACCCTTGCTCTACAATCTGTCTGCCTGCAAGATATGCTAGGGCCATAATGGCACAAAGCTGAGACGTTTTTCTCCACCAGTGAATGAGCCGATTCAACCCAGATTAGATTATATATAGGCAGGCTTGAAAAGCTGCTCTAGGGTGAGTACCCTGTGCCCAAGGACCGAGGCCAGGAAGTGACCATGGGGAAAGAGAAGTGAGGGGAGGAGGAAGAGAAAGAGAGAAAGGGTGTGTGGGCAGAGAGAGAATGGAAGTAGAAGAGAGAAACAAGAGATCAAAATTATTGGATTATATAGGGAAAAGCCTCTGGTGGGGGAGGGCAGCTCAGCCCCTGGGCTGGAAAGTTCAGGGACAAGGTCAGGGTATGCCAGGCAGGGACGGAGGGAGGCTAAGGGAACCTGGAGGTTGTAAAATATGCACCTCAATCCAGTCCAGTGTCTGAAACCAAACAAAAGCTTAGGAAGTAACCAATGTCTGATCTGACTTAAGGTCCATTCACAAGACATATACCTCTCACTGGTGGCCAAGCATGAGAGACTAGATAGCCTTGAGACCTAGGGTACAGCTGCATATTACTTGTCAAAAACAAAAAACAAACAAACAAAAAAAAAAAACCACATGGCAGTGGTATCCTGCTATACTCCTAGGTCAGTGCCATCGTCAGAGAGGCCGTCTCCAATAACAGATGAGAACAAATAGAGAAACCTGCAGCCAGACATTACACACACTCACACTCAGAGAGAGAGAGAGAGAGAGAGAGAGAGGTCTCCATTCTACCCCACCTCAGAGCTCAGGGAACCCTGCCAAAGAGAAGGCAGAAGGAGTCAGGGAGACAAGAAAAATGGAGGACACCGGGAGAACAAGGTCCTATAAATCAACTGAGTGAAACTCATATGAACTCACAGAGACTGAGGTAGTAATCGCAGGGCCTACCTGGGCCTGCACAAAGTCTTCTGCACATATATAGTTTGGGGTTTTTTATGGGACTCCTGAGTGTGTAAACGAGCAGGTCTCTGATTCTTGTGCCTTCTCTTGGGGCTCTTTTATTTTACTGTTGGCTTGGCTTGTCCAACTGCAATGTGTTGCTTTGTTTTCTCTTATTATATTTCATTTTTGTAAGTATTGTTATCTCTTAGAAGCTGTTCCATTCTAATGAGAGACAGAACGGGAGTGGGTCCAGAGGGACAGGGTGGAGACAAACTGGGAGAAGTGGACAAGAGGATTCAATTGTACTGTACGAGAAAAGAATCTGTTTAATTAAAAAGCAGGAAATAGAGGTTATAATCGATGTAGTCTTATAAACAAGTCCTCACTGTAGTAATCTCAAATAAATTTCAAATTACGGTGGTGAAAAATAGTAAAATAAAATATCACAGCCAAAAGTAACTTAAGGAAAAGTGAGTTTATTTGTACTTTTGGTTCCATAGAGTCTATAACAGTGGATAGACATGGAAGTAACTAACTAGAGAAAGAAGATCACATCTCAACCCCTCAAAGGAATCAGAAAGAGCAAACCTGAAGTGGAATGAGGTTAAGAACTCTCAAATCCTGTCCACAGGAGCCTATTAACACACACACACACACACACACACACACACACACACTTTTACAAGTCCTAAAAGTTCTGCAACTTCCCCAAATGGTGTCACCAGCAGTTGGGGAATCAATGTGCAGCATTAACATATGGGAGGCCTTTCTTCTTCAAACCACCACAGCCATCTCTCAGGGGACTTGGGAAACAGACAACTTAATCTAGTTGTATATAAACTGCCTATGCAAGTTGACTAAGATTCTTACTGGCCTCTATCTGGAAAACTTTCCAGTGTGTGATTGATGACAACCTGGGAAATACTGGTCCCAAATCCCAGACCGCATTTATAAAGCTCAGATAAGCACAAAGTTGCTAGCTACATAAATAACTCTTACATTCAGTATTAATTATCATGAAAGAACCATATTTTAAAATAAGAGTATGCTTCTTATAAAAACCAAGATTTCAGAAATGCTATAGAACACCAATGCCTGGAAATCAAATTGGCCTAGTCCTTCTTAGAGATAAGGGCAAAGAAGTTGTGACTGGCCCAAGGTCGCCCCGCCCAGTCTGTGAGAGATGAAAACACAGGCCTTCTATACTCAAGGCCAAGGGTTCCTCTGCTTTTTCTCACTGCCTTCCTGCGTGCCAAGGACCTCAGCTTCCCACCCACTCACACGAATTATTATAGCAACATTGTCAGCCCAGAGAAGAGCAAACAGAACCTAGCCAAGGAGAGGGAAGGCAGGTGTCAATGAAGACAAATGCAATGAAAAATGAAAAAGAAAAAGTCAAAGGAGAAGAAAAATAGAGAAATAAAACACTCAAAATAGACACTTGAAGAGGAGAGCCTCCGGCTATTCTTAGTGCCACAAGCAGTGCTTGGACGGCTTCCAAAGTTGGGCCTGGATGGAGAACAGAAGCTATTTTCTTTATCTGTGGAAAGTAAAAATCACATTTCATGTTAGGAAGCAATGGTTTTAATTATATCAGTTAGAATATTAAGGAACAGCAATAGTCAAAGCCAACCTATCTGGGACACTAAGGAAATGGGGATTAAAAATATCTAGAATTTACTAGATGTATTTATTGATACATTTATTTGCTTATTGGAGGTATAGGAAGTTCATCATTTTAACCTCACTTCTTAATAACACTCCTATCACTCTCCCTCCTTCATGCACAAGGTGGGCACACCCAGGCCAAGGTTCTTTTAGCCTTTACCCCAATGCTTAATACCCCCCCTTTTAGTCATTTTGCTTACTCACCACCCAAGATAAAACAAACTAGAAATTCCTCTTCCCAGCTCACATGTATTTTCTTCATTGGCTTATGTATTTATAATGCTTTGGCTATAAGCCAGTGCAAACCCAAAGACAAGCAGTTTTGGACAATCACTATATTTACTGTTTCCTAATTCAAGCTCTAAGAAACCACCACCAAGAACAATAAAATGTTGTTGACTGGATTACCCTGGATCCTGTGTGTGTGTGTGCACTTTCTAAAGGAATGAGAGTGTCCACAAACTGTAGTCCCTAGAGTTTATAAAGCATCAGGGAAACACATGTTCACAACCCCTAAACAAGGTAGTATGACTTATAAGTGATACAAATTTTGGCAGACATGTACAAGAAAGAAGACTCTAGGGCAGGAATGGGTGAGGATTTATTAATTAATAACCATAAGAATTTCTCAAGGATGCAAAAGATTCTAGTAAGTGGAAATAGAAAAGTCTCTTCTGTCACATGCACATAAATTAAAGAATTGGAAAATAGTTTGTCCCTCTTAGAATAGGGCGTGGTAGGGGTGGCAATGCCCATTTCCAAATATGAAAAGCTGGAGTAGACTGGGAAAGTCCAGGGTGTCGTGTCGCGTGAGTAAGCAGAATATGTCCTAGGAGCTATGACAGCTAAGGCCCTGCTGTGGAGGCCCCAGAGTGTTGAATCTTCATTGCTAGATCGAAAATAAACAAGTATAAGAAGGAAGGTGCTTGCCTGGAAGAGTCTGAAATCGATGCGGAATAAGTGGTAGATGCTAATGAGTGGTGCTCACTAAGTCAAAATGAGAAGGAAAGATCGAGGAGGAGGGCTGGTGCCTCTCAGTAGTCTTAAGGGCCAATCCCACTTCCTGGGCTGATAGGGAGACAGAGAGCTCTTGCTTCCTCTGAAGCTGGAATTGACCAAAGACGAGCTACAGTATCCGTCGGAGTGCATGGAATACAAGACCTAAGGAAATGTGAATTTGTAAGTTTGTTATGATTATTTGTTAGGACGATTTTTTTATAATATCCCTATGTGTATTATATAATAATTATATAAACAGTCAAAGCTCCAGAGCTGACTGCTTGCAGTGATGTATGACCTGTGGGTCAGTTTCTTTATGGTTCTTTGGACTTATCCTTTAGAGGTATAAGAAAGATATAACCACTTCGGGTACTGTTTAGTCACACATCATTGGAAACAAAGAACATGGAAGGCCCTCTATCTATCCCTCTCTCTTGGAAGAAGAAAACTCTTTGAGAGCCACCTTTATCCTCACCTCTAGGTCTTCTTGTTGTCAGCCATAGCTGGTTCTCAAGCTGACATCAGACCTGCAACTGAGCTGAAGGAGAGAGCATTTACCTGCAAACTCTGATTGACAGTGGGTTCTAACTACTGAAGATGAAGGCGGGGAACCAAGGAGATGTGCCTATCAAAACTACCAGAGAGACAGCCCGGGAGTCTGTTTCTATAGACTGCCCAGATTACAGAGGACCTTCAGTGCTTTCCTGAGAGTTGAGGACTCAGTGTATAACACTGAGAAAACAGTACAGGTGCCAGTGCTGAGTGAGGCTCTGATGCGGACTGAACTTTGGAAAAATAATTCTGGAAGCAAAGGTTGGAAAAGCCTTAAAAAACAATTGGGCAGGCTGGGTTAGAATTGGACTGTGCTATTTGGGGTCTCTAAGGACATCCTTAGTTTAACCCACAATATAGGAAGATCTAATCAGACCATCAAGAAGAGCCAATATTCATCAAGTATTTGACAATGAGCGCTCCCCTCCCCCAAAAAGGTAGATTCTAAACCAGCTGTTTTATTAACTGGCTACAGCAACCCTTACCTGAAACTCCATTCCTTGTGCAAAAAATGAGGACCCTAGAGTATGAACATCCCCCTCCACATACCTCCTTCCTCCATCAAACAAGAGTAGCTCTTTGTAAGGATGTCTTCTTAAACAGGCGCTGTCAACACACCCTGTAAGTGAGGAGGCCCAGATGAGTCATCTCCACTTGGCTACCAGCTGAGGGTGGCTGCCTTCCCCTGAAACATCTGTGCCATTATTAGTAGTGTCTATCTTCCTCAACACAATGGGCTTTATTATCATTAATGATGATTATTGTTATTGAACCTGACAACGCTTGTCTCCTACTGATAACTTGTTTAACGTCTCATCAAATCTCTTCTTCCCAGCCAATATCTGTTTATCTCTAAAATGAAGAAAGGACACCACGCTGAGAGTAAAGCTCTCAGAATACTAGTGCCATCCGGTGAAACAATGGACAAATCACATCCCATGTCTATGTTTCAGAGTGGACAAATGAATAGATTCCATTGTGTTCATAGTTTTAAACCATAAATAATCCTTAAAATCCTGTGAGACTTTTCAAAAGTCGATCCAAGAACTCTTACATGAACCTGGGAAATCAGCATGTCTTAGGGTAGGGCCTGCAATATATACACTGTACCTAAGAGATTTTCTTGGGCCCAATAAATTCTCTTTATTTTTGGTCACTTTTGTTTGTATTCAAGACTGTGATAGTTTGTATATATTTGACCCAGGGAGTGACAGTATTTGGAGGTGTGGCCTTATTGAAGTAGATGTGGCCCTGTTGGAGTAGGTGTGTTACTGTGGGTGTGGGCTATAAAACCCTCATCCTAGCTGCCTGGAAGCCAGTATTCTGCAAACAGCCTTCAGATGAAGATGTATAACTCTCAGCTTCTCCTGCACCATGCCTGCCTGGATGCCTTCATGTTCCCACCTTGATGATAATGGACTGAACCTCTGAACCTGCAAGCCAGCCCCAAATAAATATTGTCTTATAAGAGTTGCTTTTGTCATAGTGTCTATTCACAGCAGCAAAACCCTAAGACAAAGACCTATTGAAATGCATAGAAACTGAAGTTTTCCTTTCCCCCCTTATAATGCCTAACAATGGCAAAGAAACATAGACCTGAAAACAGACCTTCACTGCAGAGGCTAAGCTCTACCAAATACAGAACTGGCTGCTACAGAATACCACCTGCTCTGCCAGTTTCCTATTACTGTAGTTACACACTGACCAAAAACCGTTTGGGCTCTGATGGGTTTCTCCTACATTTGCAGATCATAGTCTATCATGAAGGCAACTCAGAGTGGAAACTCAAGACAGGAACCTGGAGGCAGAAACTGAAGCAAAAGCTCTTGGGGTGTATGTACTGCATGAAAGTTGTCTCTGTGTATTCAGTTGTTGGTTGCGGTACAAGCAGAGACTGAGTACTGGCTGGATGTTGGTATTGGTACCCTTATGGCTCATTGCCTGCCTCGGTGTTTTGTAAACACTCTTCCTCCTTCACCTGTTGACTGGCTTAATAAAGAGCTAATGGCCAACAGCTATACAGGAAAGGGAAGGCAAGACGTCTGGACTGAGAAAGGGAGAAGAATCAGAAAGGGTGGGAGGCAAAAACGGGAAGATGCACAAGACATGGAGGTGGTGCCAAGAAAGAGAGGTAAAGGACTAGCCACGTGGCCACTGGTGGAGTAGGATAAGAAGACGAAGTTGGCAGCAGAGCTCCAAGGAGCAGGAGAGAAGGCTGTTCCAGAGCTGAGCCCTGAGAGAAAACCTTCACACAGTCATGCTCCAGGCCTCAGTTATCTGTAAACAAGGAGAGAACTCCAGTACAGAGGTAGGTTCAGGCTGCTAGCAATTCTCTTTCCCTATGGACACATCTGTGCTCTGTGATCTATTCCAAGAAGAACATGAGCATTTTAGACATCAGCCAAAGCTTTCTGAATGACTGTGCATTGAGGATTCTCTGTCACCATATAACTGACATATCCTGCTGCCTACAGAAAGTGATTATGAGAGATGTCTCCCCTATGACTGCTTACCGGGATATCTGTCTGGCTCTCATTGGCAAGAAGACACTGACTCACTTGACCTTGACAAGCTCTGTCCAGGAGGAAAACACAGGGTAGCTGATGCTTCCGGATGAGACTCTGAAGCACAGAAGACACAATCTGCACTTCCTGAGGCGAGAGAACTGTCAACGTGTCAACAGAAACATGTTTTAAGGATCTCTCTTCCGCTTTGATGGTCAGCCAGAAACTGACACACTTGAGTCTTTCCAGGAACAACCTTGGAGATATTGGAGTGAAAATCCTGTGTAAAGGCTTGAACTTGCCCAAATGTAAACTACAAATGTTGGTGGTGCAGCAGTGCAACATAACTGCTCATGGCTGCAAGCATATCTCAGAGATGCTCTGCAAAGATTCCAACTTAACACTCTTGGACATGGGTCTGAATTCCATAGCTAATGGACTGATGTTGCTCTGTAACTCTAGAAAGAATCCAAAATGCAATCTAAAATGCCTAGGGCTCTGGGGATGCTCCTTCAGTCCTTTGTATTGTCAAGAACTTGCTGCTGTCATTGCTAGCAACCAGAAGCTGGAAACTCTGGACCTGGGTCCGAATATTTTGGGGAAGAGTGGAGTAACAGTGATATTGGAGACTTTAAACTCTAGTAGTGGGCCTTTGAAGACAATCAGGTTGAAGATAAACGAATGGAGCCTGATAGCTGAAGAACTGTTGGGGAAATAAAAAAAAGCAAGCCCAGCTTGAGGGTTGGAAATGTCACCAGCACATCTGCACCATTATATTGTGACCTCTTCTCTGAGTACCGGGAACCTGTTCATCTGACAACTTAAGAAAGGCAACCTAAGCTGCAAGACATTCAGACAATAGTCACTGAATGTCAGAGTCAATAAGACCATGACTTTTCCCTCTACTTCATAGTAAATTTCACACAAGTCACCCATCCACGTCTGTCCACAATGCATTCTCACCAGCATAATAAAAGATAGGAAAAAAGTAGATGATAGTGAAGTTAGATGAGTTAGCTGGGTGGTAGCCCAAGCTAAAGGCCTAAGCTTTTATAAATATTAATGTCTCTGTGTCATTTTTTTAACCATTAGCAGGTCTAGAAAGTCCCATTATAAGAGGCAACAGAGAAGTGCCCCTTACTGCCTTGTTCACCTTACATCTGTATTATATCACACAGGACCACCTCTTCAGGGTGGCACCGGGCTCGGCCCTCACACATTAACATTAATAAAGAAAATGTTCCATAGCCCTATCTGATGGAGACATTTACTCAACTGAGGCTCCCTCTGCCCAGATGAACCCAGCTTGTGTCAAGTTGACAAAAAAACTAACCAGCACACTACCTAAGATGGCGGAATGTCTTCCCAGAAGAGGAAGTACTGAAATTCTAGTATCAGAACAATTGGGGGTGGGGGGGTTAGATAACCAGAAGATAAAGAGCACAGTGAAATGCCTACAATTAAGAAATATAGATATAATGAATAAGGTACAGGAAGAGAAGGCCTATCAGAGAAGGCATAGACCAGGACCAGGAGGAGAATCAAGGGGGGATTAAAAATAGCAATAGCACTGCTATTTATAAACAATAGCAATGCTGTTTACCATGTAACACGTCCTGGAACTTGTCTTACTTCCCCTCAGGGAAAGGGGAAGAAAAAAATCAGAAGGGGGTGAGGAAGGTTGGCATGTGAGCTTTAATAGGAAACATATGAGACTGTGGTGGTTGGAAAAAGAATGGCCCCACAGACTCATGGGTTTGAATTCTTGGTCATAGGGAATGATACTCTTAAGAGGTGTGGCCTTTTGGAATAGGCCTGGCCTTCTTACAGGAAGTGTGTCACTGTGGGTGTGGGCTTTGAGTTCTAAGAAGCTCATGTGGGACCAGAATGACAGCCTTTTTCTGCTGCCTGCAGGCCACTGGCACCATGACTACCGCGGGACTACACTACCATGCTTCCTGCCACGAAGACAATGAACTGAACCTCTGAAACTATAAGACAGCCCCAGTGAAGTCTTCTACATTGTCAGAGTTGCCATGGTCTGGGCGGTGGTGGTGCACGCCTTTAATCCCAGCACTTGGAAGCCAGAGGCAGATGGATTCTGAGTTCAAGGCCAGCCTGGTCTACAGAGTGAGCTCCAGGACAACCGATACAGAGAAACCCTGTCTGGTGGTGGGGGGGGGGGGGGGAAACAAAAACAAAAAACAAAAAAGTTGCCATGGTCATGGTGTCTCTTCACAGCAATAAAACCCCAACTAAGACAGAGATCCTTCCCAGAAACCAGACACTGCAGAGGCAGAAAGCATGTCTGCTGTCATCTCACCTACAGCTCTTGGGCTGCTCTGAGCCTGCACTGTAATCTCATTAATCTGTCCTCTCTCAGGGCTGGGCCCAGATACCCAGCTAGGTGATTGTTTTGAAGATATATTCAGGGATTGTGAAGGGAGAAGTCAGCCCCACAACATGCCAGTGTCCCTTGAGCTGTTTCATACTGTATTCTGAGGAGGGGCCTAGTAACAGTTAGCTTCTCTTCCTCCATCCAGGCCTATACTTGTTGGTCACCCAGTTCCACAGAGGAACTACATTCAACCTTAATGGTAAAGTTTAAATTATGTGGTTAATATGGTATGTGGGAAAGAAAATACTATTAAGAGATCAGAGACAAACATACATCAAGAAAATCATCATCATCCCATGATTTCCTTTTAACCCTTTTACCATAAATGCTCTCTCTCCTTCTCTCTCTCTCTCTCTCTCTCTCTCTCTATCTATCTATCTATCTATCTATCTTTCACTCACTCTATCTCTCTCTTCCTTTATAGTCCCCTCCTCATGGCCCCTAAGTAATTTCCTGTGCTCTACAATTATTCAAACATCCTAAATGAAGCACATATCTGGAGATTCAAAGCTAACATCCACAAACGAGAGGACATATGTGATATCTGTCTTTCTGGTTCTGGGTTAGCTTCCTCAGAATGATTGCTTCCAGAGCCATCCATTTACTTGCAAATTTCATTTTTCCTAATAACTGGCTAATAGGACATTATGTAAATACAATGCATTTTAAGTGTCCATTCATCAGTTGGAGGAAATCTGAGCTGTTTGCTTCCTGGCTATTGTGAACATAGCAGCAGAGAATACAAATGAGCAGGAGTCTCTGGAATAAGACAGAGAGAGCTTTGTGTCTATGAGTAAGTGTGGTAGAGTTAGATCATAGAGTAGATTTGTTTTCAGGTTTTTGAGGAACTCCCACACTGATTTCCGTAGTGACTGTCCCAGCTTGCACTTCCATAGGCAGAGAACCAGTGTTTCACTTTTACCACATCCACACCAGCATTTTTTATTTGTTGTTTGTTTGTTTTATCTTACCCATTCTGACTGAAATAAGAAATTTCAAAGAAGATTAAAGTTTCATTTCCCTGGCAGCTAAGGATGTTGAATATTTTTTAATGTGTCTCGGCCATTTGTACTTTATCTTTTAAGATGTTTACTTCTGTACCTATTTTCAGTTGAGTTGTTTTCTTGATGTTTCGGTTTGGTTTCTTTCTTTGAATATTCTAGATACTATATACTTTAGTCACATATATAGCTAAGCAAATGTTCAATTGTGTAGGCCATCTTTTCACTCAAGTGCTGATGTCCTTGGCGGGACAGAAGCATTTTTGCTTCATGAAGTTCCATTTTTTAAATATTGGCCTGTGATGGCAGGGTCCTATTCACAAAGTCCTTTCCTGTGCCAATGAATTCAAACTTATTCCCTACATTACTTTCTATCAGATTCAAGGTGCCTGGTCTAACGGTGAGGTCCTTGATCCATTTGTAACCGAGTTTTGTGCCAGGTAAGAGCTAAGGCTCAAGTTTCATTCTCCTCTGAGTAGCTATCCAGTTTGACCAGGACTATCTGTTGAAGATGCTATCTTTTCTCCATTGTGTTTTGTTGGCTTCTTTGCCATAAATAAGGTCGTTGTTGGAGTATGGCCTTACATGAGGCTCCCCGATTCTATTCCATTGATCAGTGACTGTATCTATGACAGTGCAAAGCTGTTTTTATTATTATACCTCTTCAGTACAACTTAAAAGCTGGCGTGGTGCTATCTGCCATGGGTTACTTTTGTTGTTCACGGTTGTTTTGGTTATCCTGGATATTTTGTCTTTCTATATGAAACTTAATTTTTTTTAAATTTCTGCAAAAACATGCATTGGAATTTTTTTATGAGTACAATGAATCTATGCATTGCTTTTGGTGAAGTGGCCATTTTTATAGTATTGATCCTACTAATCCATGAACATAGGAGGTCTTTCCATATTTCTGTGTCTTCTTCAATTTCTTTTGGATAAATTGAGAAGGAGGAGGGGAGGTATTTCTGAAATAGAATAAAAGGTTCTTTGGATAAGTGACCAAATGTCACACAGCTTTTGGGGGAAACTCCCACATTGATTACCACAGTGGCTGTAACAGTCTGAACTCCCACAGGCAGCGAACAAGTGTTTTACTTTTTTTAGTTCTTGGAATATTCTAGATACTACCTTTCTGTCAGATGTAGAGCTGATAAATATTTTTCCATTGTGTAGGCCATCTCTTCATTCAAGTGATGATGTCCATATTTTTATTTCTTCTTCCATTTCTTTTGAGTTAAATGGAGATTGAGGAGGGGATATCAGAGTAAAGGAAGAAATATGGGAATGAACAGGTTAACACTAAAGACCTTTCCAGAAAAATTCATGTGAAAACCTGCTCTCATAAGAACATGTGTATCTGTGTGTGTACACATGTGTTTACATGCAGACATACAGGCAGACAGACCGACAGACAGAGAGTAAAAATGAGGTTACCCTATGACAGGGCAGCAATGCTCCCACTAGAAATCAAAACTCACAACTAAAAAGTGTAGTACAAGGAGTTGTTCCCTAAACAATACAGGCTATTGCCAATGCTCTTGGTTACCTTCCAGAACTTGATGGCAAGACCCTACTGCCAAATACACCACATAGTTGAGCCATAGAACATGGAGAAATCAAGCTGATGCTAACCTAGAAGCTTCTTCCCTGTTGGCTGGATTCTACAGTGCTGGAAGGTCCTACCAATAAACACTACCAAATGGGAAAGTGATCATCAGTCTTACCCAGCTGTCCACCCTGTGAGCTACAATAATAACTAGCCTGGCAAGACATGCCCACTTGTGCGGTAGTAACAAACCAGTTAATGATTGGATTTAACTCCTACTCCACAAGATGAGAATCATCCCTGGCACCATTCTCAGCTCTAGGCCCTCTACTACTATTATTTTGCTAAATGGACACAGATTAAACTGGCTCCTGTGACTTATGTTATATCCTACACTAAGGTATCTCTCAGTGCTCATTAAAGACGCTTATATTTTTATTAGATGGCGCTTAACAAAGACCTACAACTGACCAAGTTACAGAAGATAAAAATTTGTAGAATCCTCATCCCTAAATGGAACATACACTCTATATACTCCCTAAAGCCCTAAAGGGAATGTAAACATGCCCTCTCCTGCCAATATAAAGAAACCATTGTAGAATATCAGGGAAGAACTGTAAGAGCCAGCAGAAGCAACAGATGACCCCAAGGAGACAGTGTGTCCTGGATGCCTCAGGACAGTTATAGATATGAACTCATGGCAGTGATGACATCATGCACAAGACCTGTGCACGCTCAAGTCAAACCTATAATAGTCACACTGCTATTGCTCAGTGGGGTAGGAGAATTGGGTGTAAAATTTCATGCCTAGTCATGAAGCTATTGACAAACATTAGCTGCTGGGAGAATCATTTTTCTCTGGCCCCAGGAAGCCAACCACACTCTGATAGAAAACCATATCCAAGAGTATTTGGGCAGCGCAAATTGGTCTTGATAAGGAAAAAAATGACAAAAGAAGATGGGGAGGGGAGGAAAGAGGAGGGATCTAGAATCGGGGTGTATGAAGATGATCAAAACACATCATTAAAATCTCACAAAAAACTAATAAAAAATTAAAATGGTCATACAGACATGGAATAACTAGCATACCATGAAACTTCTCTGTTGTCTAGTGTCTATAACCAGAAGGTAGTATATGAACTGTTGAAGGAAAACAAGTCACCGACAGTCTAACTCACCCATAAATCCTGTGACCTACAATAGTGACCAGCCTGGAAAGATATGTTCATAGATATAGTGATGAGTATTCTTGGTTGTCAACTTGACTACATCTAAAATTAACTCAAACCCAAACATCTGGGTATACCTGTAAGGGTTTGGGGGGTTTGTTGTTGTTTTTTTTTATTAATTAAATCATTTAAAGTAGGAATGCCCACTTTCTAAACTTTTCATTGATTCTTTGTGAATTTCGTATCATGCACCCCAATCCCACTTATCTCCTCGTCCCTCTATATCTACCCTTAGTCATTGCACCCTCCCCCCAAGAAAACAAAAAGTTGCTTGGTTTTTTTTTTTTTTTTTAAATCTTGCCAGGAAAGCTGCAGCGTGTCCCAGTGTGTCTTTCACACAGCACACCCTTTTGTCCAAACAGTTTTACTTGCAAATGTTGACTACAGTGAGTTAGTCATTGGTCTGGTTTGATGCCTCTGGCTTCTATTACATTATCAATACTGGATCGTCACCAGGAATCTTCTTGGATATCCTATTGTTGCCCTGTATTAAGGACATGCTGCGGCTTTGGTTCTCCGAGACTGGCCACTTCACAAGCTTCAGCAGTTCACAGATGGGGTAGATGTTGGGGTGGGCCAACTCAAAGCCCTGGATTGGGGCCTGGGTAGTAGCTGAGTTGGTCACACCCCCCCAGCTGTCCCTCACTCATGCCACCAAGGCCAGCCCTTCAGCACTGCCCCAGTGAGTTGCAGTGCCAGCTCTCCTGCTCTTATAGGCTTCTCTTCTGGAAGCCTATGGAAAGGACACAGAAGAAGGAAGCTTGCTTTCTTTGCCTGCTTGCAAGTCCATGCTTTTACTGGCATTAGAGTTTTGTCTTTGAGGTTCTGGTGTATACTGAAGACTAGCTGAGACATTCAGCTTCATGGACTGAACAACTACTGGATTCTTGGTGCAGCCTTTGGTAGACAGACATTGTTTGGCTAGATGCCACATACCGTGTAAGCTATTCCAATAAATCCCATATATGTAATACATATATTCATTCACTATGTGTATATATAGGCATTCAATATATGTGTATATATCCATTCAATATATTTGTATATGTATATATATTTATTCCATAAGTTCTATTCCCTAGAGAACCCCAACTAACATGGATTTTGATATGAGAAGTGGTTCTAGAACAACAGAAGTATAAGGGTGGACTTTTAAGTATCTGGAATAGCCTTTCCAATCCGCCAACACCTACAGGTTATCAAAACCTCTCCACTTATTGGCGCCACTCCTAAAAGCTTGTGGCCTGCTGAAAGCCCATGCTGTGAACTATTTTACAATTGTAAAAGAACAAATGCTTTTGATTATCCTGATTCATCAATTGTGGGAGGCAACAGATGTGGCGGCTCTATATATGAAACTTTTAAGTATTCATGGAAAAATAAGGTAATTATGATGCTTGTTTGTTGTTTCTAACATCTCTGGATGAATTGACAGAGGAAAAGAATGAGCTCTACGATAAAAAATTAACCAACATCTAGCATCTCAGAATACAGTAAAAGACAGCAATGAATTCAGTAATGAAATCGACTGACTTCAGTCACACATAAATGTTCTAAAGCTTTCTAAGTGTACCCTGGAAGAGAATCTTCTCTCCAGCAGTCACAGAACTCAAGTTGTGGAGAATCAAACCAAAGCCCTCATTACAAGACTGGCTGAATTACAAGAAAATTCAAGCCTCAGAGGATGTGAGCAGTTAAAGGGTTATTCATTGGTAAAGAATGGAATCCTGCAACTTGGCATGGAGACATCTGAGAAGACCCCTTTGGAGTTTAAGTAAACTCTGAACCCTTAGATTCTCAAGAGCTTATCTCATTTGAGGAAGTAGTGTCTCCACCCTCAGCAAAAGATATACTCCCACCCTGAAATATTGCCTTTTCTGACTTGAAATGGAGATATTGATCCTTCATTGTCTGTTAAACCAGCAGTGACAAGCCCTGAAAAAGATGTCAGGCAAGGCAATACTTATGTCTCTCAGGGCCCACCAAGCATTGCTTCCAGACATATAACCACACTGAATGCTAAGTAAGCTCCTAGATGGGAGTTATAAAGTGTAGTCCATGAGGAGGTGCTGTAACGAGTTTGCTAATTCACTCAAGCAGAAGTCTGGGGAGTGTGTTTGAAATGTATTCTAAGGGAATGGGATAATGGTGGAAGGAACATAAAACTGAAAAACTGATATGGACCCACAGAGTGAAGATTCTAGGTTTAACATGGACGCTCACACAGTTTCTTTTTTTTTAAGGGTGTCAAAAATTTGTTTGAATGATTAGCTAAAGCATCTATCAAAAGATAGCCTACTGAAAAGGAGTTAGAGATGCCTGATATCCCCTGACTGAGTGTTGATGAAGGGATTTTAAGGAAATTGCAGTGCTAGAGTGGGTATGCTGTGTAAAACCTAATCCTCCACAATGGGAAGCCCAGAAGACATGTCGTTCACAAATTCTATAAGATACTAACTGGTGAGAGGGATACCAGCACATTTGAAGAGCTATGTTGTCAGCCATTTCCTTGTGCCAGACCGTAGGGTCAGAGACAGTGCTGCTCAGATGAATGGATTAAATACAATGCATTTAATTGGGCCACAAAGTAGCAAGGGCCAAGTGGCAGCATTGAATCACCAAAGGCAAAGTGATTGTAGTTATCATAATGGGCAGAATACACAAGGCAATGTCCATAATGGCCTAGTCTATAATAGGCAGCACAGGGGAAGTGATTTTTACAGTGGCTTGACTCGTGTGGACCCTTTCTAGGAGCCAATCAATCATGGTGTTTTCAGGCACGAAATCCATAAGAAGTGTACTGCAGTTTTGTTTAATCTGTATAAGCAGAAAAATTCTCAAACAAATGAAAGAAAGACTACATTGAATCATGGCAAAAAGGAATGTCGGCCAGTGAATTAATTTTCCAGATTTGTGCCAGTTTGCAGACATGAAATCCTTAAATGAAGGGATGGATGGCCAGGTTCCCCTGAGGAAGGACCTTGATAAAATACCTAAGACGTTTAGTGTTAACCTTTCTCCAGCCCTTCCACAGAGGAACTGATGGGCTTTTGCAAGGGTAACTGTCCACTGGGGGAAACAGATATTTAGGGGCTATTGTATACTGGTTCTGAACTAACACTGATTCTCAAGGACCCCAGGAAACATGGTGGTCCTGCAATTAAAGTAGGGGCTTGTGAGAGTTAGGTGATTAATGGAGTTTAGGTAAAACTTCACTCCCACTGGGTTCAGTAACTCCCCAAACTCATCCTGTTCTTATTTCTCCAGTCCCAGAATGAAGAGTTGGGATAGTTGCACTTAGAACTTGGCATAATTCTCACATTGGTTACCTGAGCTCTGGAGTGAGAAATGTTTTGGTTGGAAAAGCTAAATGGGAAGCCTTTGGAGCTACATCTGACAGGGAAAATAGTGAACCAAAACCAATATCTTATCCCTGGAAGGACTGCAGAATTTAGTGCCACCATCAAGGACTTGAAAAAAAGATGTAATTTCCCTTTGGTATTCCTATCTGGCCAATGCAGAAGACAGATGGTTTATAGAGAATGGAGGTTGACTATGGAAAAACTCAAACAAGTAATGGCTCCAATTGCAGCCACTGGACCATATGTGGTGTCCTTACTTGAGCAGAGAAACACATCTCCTGGTACATGGGATACAGCTGTTGACAGGATATAGAATCTCCTAGGAGACATATCTCTGAGTTTGACTGTGATAGAGTTTCTAGGCTTGGTTACCTGAGGTGAGAGGATGCATATGGGCATTGCCATACCATGGGCAATAGTCAAAGACTAAGAGAAGAAAGTGTGCTGAGCAGGACCATTCACCTGCCTCTTCTTCCTGAAGATGGATGCACCTGCCCCTGCTGCTATGCCTTCCCCACTGTGATGAACTGCACCCTCAAACTGTAAGACAAATATACTCTTTCTATTGATCCACCAAACACCCTTTTCTTAGCATCTGTCCAGAAGGCCCACCAGAAGCACTTTGCTTTCAGTTGACAAGGCCAGCAATTTACTTTGACAGTTTTACCTCAAGGATATATTAACTCTCCAGGCCTGTGTCAAAACTTAGTTTGAAGTGATCTTGATCATCTATCTCTTTCACCAAATATCACAGTGGTCTATTTCACTGATGGCAATATAGTGATTGGACCAAGTGATCAGGAGATGACCACTGCTTTGGACTCATTGGTAACAAATGTACGTCAGAGAGTAGGAGGGAATCCAACCAAAATTCAAGTGCCTTCATTGAGATTCTTAGGAGTGGTGACATGAAGGGGAATATTCCTTCTAAAATGAAGGATAAGTTATTCTACTTGGACCTTCCCATTACCAAGAAAGAAGCACAATGTTTAGTGAGCCTATTTAGATTTTGGAGACAGTACATTCCTCACTTGAGTGGGTTGCTCTATCTCGTTTTCCAAGTGACTCAGAAAACTGCCATTTTTGAATGGGGCCTAGAATAAGCGAAGGTTCTTCAATAGGTCCAGGTTACTGTGCATAATACTTTACCCATTTGAACTACATGATCTGCAAACTCAACAGTGCTTGAGGGGTTAGAGGCAGATAGGGATGCTGTTTAGAGCCTTTGGCAAGCCTCTTCTGTGAATCACAGTAGAGAACTTTGGGATTTGGGAACAAGATTTCTATTTGGGAACAGACAACTATCTAGACAGCTATTGGGTCTTCGTGGAAATTGAACATTGACAATGGGCCACCAAGTTACTCTGAGCTGCCCACTATTGTCTGACCCACCAAGCCATAAAATAGGATGTGCACAGCAGCAATCCATTATCAAATGGAAGCAGTATATATGTGATCAGGCCTAAAAAGGACCTGAAGGTACAAGCAAGTTACATGAAAAAGTTGCCCAAATACCTATGACTTCTACTCCCATTACAATGCTGTCTGCTGCTAAGCATGCACCCATACCCTCACAAGATATTCCCAGAGATCAGTTAACTAAGAAAGAGAAGACAAGGGCCCAGTTCACTGATGGTTTTTCACATTATGAAGACACCAACTACAAGTCAACAGCTGGAGCTCTACCATCCCTTTCTTAGACAACTCTGAAAGACACCAGCAAAGGGAGAGCTTCACAGTTGGCAGAGCTTCAGACATATATTTTGTTCATACATTTTGTCTGAAAGGAAAAATGGCCATATGTGCAATTATTCATGGGTTCATGAACTGTAGCAAACAGATTGGAAAGGTCAGGGCTTTGGAAAGAGCATGATTATATAATTGGTAAGAATGACATTTGGAGAAGATGTAAAGATCTGGTCTCTCTGGATGGGCAAAGGATGTGAAGATACACACGTCTCATGTAATGCTCATCAAAAGGACTTGAAGCAGAGAAGTTCATTAATGAAGTAGATAGAATGGCAGACAGACAGCCTTTCTCCAGCCATTCCTGTCATTGCCAATGGGCCCGTGAACAAAGTAGCCATGAAGGCAGTGATGGGGATTATGGATGAATGAAAGAACATGGATTTCCACTCGCTGAGACTGACTTGGATACATCTATTGGTGAATTCCAGATCTGTCCACACCAGAGACCAACACTAAGCCCCAGATATGGTGTGATTTTCTAAGGTGACAAATGTGGTATCAAGTTGACTACAGTGAACGAATTCTTCCATGGTCCTTTCTGAGAAGATACTTATTCTGGGTATGGATTTGCCTTTCCTACACATAATGCTTCTGCCAACACTGCCATCCATGGACTTACAGAATGCCTTATCCACTGTCATGGTATTCCATACAGCATAGCTTCTGAACAAGGAACTCACTTCACGACTCACTTTCATGGTTGTGGAATCTACTGTTCTGTGTTCCCAACCATCCAGAAGCAGCTGGCCTCATAGAAAGAAGGAATGGCCTTTTGAAGACACAATTATATCACCAGTTAGGAGGTAGCAGCATGGAGGACTGAGGCAGGATTCTTCAGAAGACAGTAGGTGCTTTGAATCAGCATTTGATATGTGGTACAGGTTTTCCCATAGCTAGGAATCATATGTCCAGGAATCAATGGGGTGGAAAGGGAATATAGTTCCGCTCACTCTCATCTCTATTGACCCACTAGGTAAACTTTTTGCTTCCTGATCTGTGACCCTAAGTTCTGCTGGCCTAGAACTTTTGGTTCCAGAGACTGGAAGACACTACCCTGGAGACACCGCAACAAGCATTCTGTTGAACTAGAAGTTCAGACTTCCTCCTGGCTACTTTGGGGTTCCGATGCTCTCCAACTTTATAGTTAGTTACTGTTTATAGTCTAATAAACAGACTAATAAATAACTTTTAGGATGGGTGATTGATCTGAATTACCAAGGGGAAACTGGATTGCTTCTCCACAATATAAGTAAGCAAACTTATGTCTGGAGTGCAAGAGATCCTTTGGGATATCTCTTAGTGCTACAGTGTCATGTGATTAAAAGCAATGGGAAACTACAACAACCTAATCTAAACAGGATGGCAATGGGCACAGACCTTTCTATGAAGGTCTGAGTAAATCCACCAGGAAAAGAACCAAGACCTGCTGTGGTGCTTGCTGAGGGTAGAGGAAATACAGAATCAGGAAGAGAGGAAGGTAGTTATATTAGCTACAGCCTGTGAGCAGATGGCAGAATGGGGATTGCTCTGAGTGTTTCTGTCATATTTTGTTTATAAAGTGTTTGTATAGATATTTGTATTTTCTTTCCACAATGGCTATTTTTGGTTGCCAACTTGACTACATCTGGAATTAACTTATTCCCAAGTTGCTGGGTACACCTGGGAGGGTATTTTTCTTAAGTCATTTGAAGTAAGAAGATTTACTTTTTTACTTATGTATTTTATGTATATGAATACTCCATCTGCATGTACACATGTATGCCAGAAGAGGGCATCAGATGGTGGCTGTGAACCACCATGTGGTTGCTGAGAATTGAACTCAGGACCTATGAAGAACACCAGTGCTCTTAACCACTGAGCCATCTCTCTAGCCTGAGAAGACTCATTTTTAATCTGGATCCTTTGAAGTGGAAAGTTCTACTCTTAATTCATATCCTTTAAGGTGAGAAGGTCCACCCGAATGTGGATCACATCTTCATCCGGCAGCCTATATAAAGAACATGGAAGATGGAAGCTTGTCTCTTTACCAGCTTGCTCTTCCTCTCACTAGCGAGTCCATTCTTTCACTGGCTTTAGATGAACTTCTTCAGACTTCTGGTATATACTGAAGTAGAGTTGAGGCATCAGCCTTATAAACTGAACAACTACTAAATTCTGGAAACTTCTGTTGGATAGTTGGACCACACCTTAAAAGCCATTTTAATACATTTTATTTATATGTGTGTGTATATATGTATATATATATAGTATTAGACTGTATATATTACTCTTTATAGTCTAATAAAGAGGTAACTGCTGAGCCTACTTGGTTGGTAGGATGGGTGATTGATTTGAATTACCAAGGGGAAATTATAAATATACATATTATTGATTATATACATATTAATTATATATGTTGATGAACCAGCTAAACTACATCTTAAGATTAAAAACCATCTTGTTACAGGTCAAAATAATTTTTTTTATTTGGTATATTCTCTATTTACATTTCAAATGATTTCCTCTTTTCTGGCTCCCCACTCCCCGAAAGTCCCATAAGCCCTCTTCCCTCTCCCTGTTCCCCCATCTACTTCTTCCCACTTCCCTGTTCTGGTATTCCCCTATACTGCTGCCCTGAGTCTTTCCAGAACCAGGGGCCACTCCTCCATTCTTCTTGGACATCATTTAATATGTGAATTATGTCTTGGGTATTCAAAGTTTCTACACTAATATCCACTTATCAGTGAGTGCATACCATGATTTATCTTTTGAGACTGGGTTACCTCACTTAGTATGATGTTCTCCAGCTCCATCCATTTGTCTAAGAATTTCATGAATTCATTGTTTCTAATGGCTGAATAGTACTCCATTGTGTATATATACCACATTTTTTATATCCATTCCTCCGTTGAGGGACACCTGGGTTCTTTCCAGCTTCTGACTACTACAAATGGGGCTGCTATGAACATAGTGGAGCATGTGTCCTTATTGCATGCCGGGAAATCCTCTGGGTATATGCCCAGGAGTGGTATAACAGGGTCCTCCGGAAGTGTCATGCCCAGTTTTCTTGAGGAACCGCCAGACTGATTTCCAAAGTGGTTGCACCATCTTGCAATCCCACCAGCAGTGGAGGAGTGTTCCTCTTTCTCCGCATCCTTGCCAACACCTGCTGTCTCCTGAGTTTTTTACCTTAGCCATTCTGACTGGTTTGAGGTGAAATCTCAGGGTTGTTGGTCAAAATAAATTAATTCCTGTTTTCTGTTAAAACTTGTATTTAACCAGGTCTTAACCTATTCTCTGGAATTTGACCTGTTCCATACCCTATCCCCTAACCTCCACCCTGATAAGATGTTCTGTCAAATAAGTTTGAAATGTTCATCCAAGTTCCTACCTAACCAAGCCTTAAAATCTTGCAACCCTTGAAAGCCCTTTACTCCTCCAGTTTGGGGCTATATAAACCCTACTGTCCCCTGTGCTCCTTGCTGTTTTCTCAATCCCTGCTAGGGAAGGAACACTGTCTGACAGAAAATAAAGCTTGCATAACGTGACCAAAGAACATGGGTAGCGGTGTATCGGTCTTTACTATCATTCAGTGAGAGTAACAATTAAGTTCTGTTCCTCTGAAGAACAATTGCTGGGTTCTTGGAATTTCTATTGGTAGACTAGTTGGACTCTATGCCTGTATGCCATTCATCGACAGACAGGCAGACAGATGATGATGATGATAGATACATAGATAGATAGATAGATAGATAGATAATAGACAGATAGATAGACAGACAGACATTCGTTCATTATATCCATTCTGTTCCTCAGGGGTACCCTTAATAATATAGGCATAATACAGGCATGAATGTAATGGGAATAATGAAGTACTTTCTAATTGGATTTAAAGCCCATTCCACAGAAGAATATGTATGCCTGGTACTATAAATTCTGGTCAAGAGCCTATGCTTAGGGAGCTCACAGGCCTCAGGGGTAAACCTACTGCTTTATTATTATTGTTGTTGTTGTTGTTGTTGTTGTTGTTGTTGTTAAATAGACATACTTTCAAACTGCCCTCTAAATTCTTTCCTACATCAGAGAAGTTTGTCAGTGCCTGGTGGTTAATCCAGAAACTCACAACGAACCCGAGTGCATACAACAAGTGTCAGTGGGGTGCTCAGCCATAAATCATCCTCCCCAAGGTGCAGGGACCATCTCAGAAAAGGGGGACATAAAGATTGTAAGAGCTAGCTGTCAGGGAGGAGTATAGTGAAATGTTGTCTTCTGGACATGACAGAACCATCACACTCATGAACTCATGACAGCCTACACAAGATCTACACAAAGTCAAACATTATAGCACAGAAGAGAGAAGGGCCCATGGGTACACACCTCTAACTAAGAAGCTAATGGCAGCTGGTGGCTTCTGCAGACGAGTCAGTGCTCTTCAAGGGTGTGGTTCCTAGGTCAAACACTCCAATGGATGGCCCCACACCCATGAGTGTCTTACAAACACATACCGGACTTGGTAGGTTATTTAAAAAAAAAAAAAAAAGAGGAAAGAAAGCTGGAAGAGAGTAAGGAGTTAAAGATGGACCTTGGAGGATTTAGGAAAAAGAATGGGAATGAATATTATCAAAATACATTGTTTGAATTTCTCAAATAATTAATCAAAATTATGAAAAAATTCTGATATTTTGATTGAGATTATATTTACTACCTAGAAATCATATATGGAATCATGTGAGTTGCCCAATTCATGAATATGATAATCTTCTCAATTTTATTGTCTTCAACCTTCTCAGTTACATATTTTAGTTCTTCGATTGTTAGAATACACACATTTTAAATTAGTAATAAACAGAAAGACAGCCATCCAGACTCAGTAAGATCTAGGAGGGCACCCATACAATGTCACCAGGATAGGTGTTGGCATTAAAAGAAAAGGGTTGTTTATGGTCACAAGTATCCTGGCTCAGCTAGCTAAGGGCCAACGCAACAAGAAGCGTTAGGATGATGGGCTCATTTGCTCTGATTAGTCCTACAGGGAGAGACGGTGCCTAGAAAGCACCTGGATCATCAATTCAATCAGCAGTCATCACAACCCTCAATGCCCGTGGAGTCAGGATGCTCAAAACAGCACCTGTCTTGGTTCCTCTAATTCACAACATTGCTAGGAAATGCGGGTCCTTCAAAGGAAAAACCTTAAAACAGGGCACCAGAGAGAGCTCTGAGCTCAGGTCTCAGCTTCTCTCTTGCCACCATGTCTCTCCAAGAGACCAGTTATGTCACTTATCTTTCTCAAATCACTGTGAAAATAGATAAGAAACAAGGGGGGAAGAGTACTTTGGCTCACAGTTTGAGGGTGTGGCTCATCACACCAGTATTTAGCCTCTCACTCCATGATGCTGCCTTCTACACTTATATCTGTCTTCTTTCCTCTTAAAGAAATATTGTGCATGGCCCTGGAAAGGCTTGATTCAGCATTGTAGGGGAGTACCAGGACAGAGAAGAAGGAGGGGGTTGATTGGAGAATGGGCAGAGGGACAAGGACTTATAGGACTTATGGGGAGGGGGAAACTGGGAAAGGGAAAATCATTTGGAATGTAAACAAAGAATATAGAAAAATAAAAAAAGAAAGAGAAAGAAAGAAAGAAAGAAAGAAAGAAAGAAAGATTGTGCGTGAATCACACTGCTAACTTGAAATGAATGCACTCACCAACTAGCCTGGGGCAAAACCCACAATGATACTTGCCATTGTCTGTTCAAAGCCACAATAAAGATAGCTAACATATAGTAACTAGTAACTTTCTTGAGTATTCTGAAAGCACTTAGTGTATTTTATTAGCTTAATTATTCCTCAAAAACAACCAGAAGACAGTAAGTTCTTTTATTATCCCCATTTTATAAATGAGAAAATTACAGTTCATATAGAAAATAGACCTATGCAGGCTGGTTTCAAAGCCTCCACTCTGCTGTAGGTGGTGCTCTGCTTACTAACCAGTTGGCCACCCTCTTGAAGCATACTCAATAAACTATTCTTATTAAAGAAACGAAGACCATACTCTCTTAACCCACAACACCTGTAGACAGCTGGGCTGGATAGTTTATATCAACCTGACACAAGGTAAAGTCCCCTGAGAGAAAGAAATCTCAAATAAGAAAATGCCTCCATAAGATCATTGCAGGCAAGCCTGTAGGTCATTTTCCTAATTAGTGTGAAGAAGGCCTAGCCCTGCTGGTGGTCCTGGGTTCTATAAGCAGGCTGAGCAAGCCATGGGGAGCAAGTCAGTAAGCACCACCCCTCCACGGGCTCTGCATCAGCTCCTGCCTCCAGGTTCCTGCCTTGTTTGAGTTCTTGTCCTGGCTTCCTTCAGTGATGAACAGTGATGTAGAAGTGTAAGCTAATTAAACACTTTCCTCCTCAGCTTGCTTTTTGGTCATAGTGTTTCACCATAGCAATAGAAACCCAGACTAAGACAATAGCTAAAAAGTCTTCAATAAATAATCAATGAGATTATAACTCAGTAAGTTGTATTTCATATATCATAACATACCAACTCTGCTTGTAACCTTAGAGGCCAATAGAAAGGCCTGAAGGGGAGAGGCAGTGGCCTTTGCCCTAGTCAGAGTACTCCAAAGACTAGACCCAACAGGCTGCTGAGAGAGAGAGAGAGAGAGAGAGAGAGAGAGAGAGAGAGAGAGAGAGAGAGAGAGAGAGAGAGAGGCGGCAAGGGAGAAAGAAGGAAGAGAGGAAGAGACTCATCTTAATGAATTGACTCTCATGATTCAGCTGGGTAGTCCAGAATCTTCAGGTCAGGCCCACACACTGGATATGTAGAGAGGAGGTGATGTCACAATCTTGAGAATGGAGGCCAACTTCCTTTCTTCCTAGATCTCAGCCTTTTAAGACTCTTGGTAGCTTAGAAGAGTCCTGACCACATCCAACAGGATGATCTTCTTTAATCCAAAAGTACTGCTTTAAAAGGTAATCATATCTTAAAAATACCTTCATAGTAATATCTAAACTGTTGCTCTAACAAACAAACAAATTGCCTGCCCACATTGACACATAAAAGTAGCCACCATCACAGATGGCAAATCCAGGCCAATTAAGAACTGGGAGGCTCTACTGCTATCATTTCCTCCCTGTGCCCCATAATAATAATTACTCCACCCATCTGAGACAGGTTGCACAGTGACCTGCTGTCTTGTTTACCTTTGATTTCCATGTGTCTTGTCTCCCTCACTACAGTGAAACTCCATCAGGCCCGGAGCATGCTTTTTCTAACTCTTTTCCTCCTTCTGCCTCACTCAGAAGCAAGCACTCAGTGGGTACCGTGTGTCGGGTTACAGAACAAGCCTGAGGAATAATGGCAAGATAAATAAAGTGGAGAAAGTCTTGGGATAAATTACTCATAGTGTTAGTGAGCAAGACTTGCTCAACTGGCAGAGGTTCTGTATTTTAAGCATAAAACTAAATATGATCTTCTCCTGCCCCCCGACCCTGGGTGTAGACTTCCATTCCTGCTTAGGACAAAGGATGTCTGCTTCTAGAGGGGCAGAGGGAGGGGCCATGTGAAGTGGAGCAGAAAACTTCAGGGCAGTTTGAGGCCAGAACATAGCAAACAAGAAGATATGTGATGGAGAATCGTGGAGACATAGACCTGGAACTGCAGAGGTCTCAGTCCATCGATGGCTCCCTGGGAATGAGAACATTTCTTAATCATGTGTGATCAGCATAAAGCCTTTGAATTCAAGGAACAGCAAACCCAAACAGAGCCCTCCTAGCCTGGCAACCACATGCAGAACTTCCAGTCTTCACACCGAGTGCCCTTCTTTCTTGTTTTGTTTTGCTTCTGTCCCTTTACATAGTCACACCATGTAGCAGTTGTGCTTACTTGTCTGGGTCTCTTACTAGACCTTAGATGAAGCTTGCTCACCTTTGAATCTCCTAACACTGTGCTTCTCAAACTTCCTAATGCTGTGCGACCCTTGAATACAATTCCTCATGTTGTGGTGACAACGAACCTAAAATTATCTTTGTTGCTACTTTATAACTGTAATTTTGCTACTGTTATGAATTGTAATGTAAATATATGATATGCAGGATATCTGATATGCAACCCTTGTTGTATTTTAGTTAGAGTTTGCATACTGTGAACATGATGACCAAGGCAACTCTTATAAAGACAACACTTAAGTGGGGCTGGCTTACAGGTTCAGTCTATTGTCATCAAGGTGGGAATGTGGCAGTGACCAGACAGGCATGGTGCAGGAGGAGCTGAGAGCTCTACATCTTTATTTGAAGGCTGCTAACACAATACTGACTTACAGGCAGCTAGAATGAGGGTCTTAAACCCCACACCCACAGTGCCACACCTACTCCACAAGGCCACACCTCTTAGTAGTGCCACTTCCTGGGCCAAACATATACAAACCAACACACCCTGTAAAAGGGGGGGTTGATCCCCAAAGGGTCTCAATTCATAGGCTGAGAACCACTGTTCTAACATCTCAGGTAGTGATTTGCACATTCTTGACCTTTATCCTGTGTGGAAGAAAATTCTTGAGATCCAAGAACAGGACACCGGAGCCTTGAAGATCATGTGAGGGAAGACATGCTGAGCTGCAAAGAGCGGCAGAACTGAGTCCTGTGAGAACAGTGGAAACAGGAAGTGGGCACCGCTCCATGTCAATGTCAAAAGAAAAGGAATGTGAGCTATAAAATTATATGAAACTTCAAGGTCAATGCCTTGCTCAGCCCTTAAAGCCATTTGTTTGTTTGTTTGTTTGTTTGTTTGTTTGAGCGAGTTTGTGCAATAAATCTAGTGCCAGGAGTACAGTGGAGTAACAGATACCTGCTGTGTGCAAGGCCCTGGCATCAGTCCCCAGCAGTGTATGAAATAAATTTATTTTCCCAAAAAGATAAATCTAGATCAAAGATTTAATGATTTATTGAAAAGGAAAGAATGAGGAGAGAAGAAGAGAGGGGAGGTTCAGAATGTTATTAGAGTTTGGATCTGAAATGTCTCCCAAAGGCCTTGTGTTAAAAGTTTAGCTGCCATCAGACTTTTGATAAGTGACTGGATCAGGAGTCTCTGATTTCATCAGTACATTATCTGCTATGGGTTTATAATGTACTGGACCATTAGGAGACAGAAGAGACTTGGGAGGCATAGTTTAGTGTGGGTGTGCTCCTCAGCACTGAATCTTGTCTCCAGCCTTGCCCTCATCCTCTCTCTCTCTTTTTCTCTTTCCCTCACTCCTTCCTGGCTACCATGAGGTGAGTAACCTTCCTCCTCAATAAGTTTTCCCATGGTGTTTCTGACTCACCACAAGCCTGAAAGCAATGGAACCAACTAACTAAAGTAGACCCTCTGAAGCCACTGGGGGTGGGGCAAAATAAGCATTTCCACTTTTGTTCAAATATTGTGTCACATCACGGAAAACTAGCATGAATGTTAACCTCATTAACTGACATTTGGTTTAGAAGAACACATGATGTGGAAAGCTTTTTTCTTTAGTAAAAAATATTCATAATACTAATCAGATGAAAATATGAAATTCAAAGGCCCAGATATAATGAGAACACATAATCTAGTGTGCTTCCAAAAACAACCAGTGATATCTGGACTATTCTAGATCATTTTTTTAAGTATGTGGAGGGAAGATTACTCAATTCCTTGTTGAAGTTAATGTTATCAGTGATAACAAAGGCTCCTGTTAGGAGAACATGCTCCAGAAAAAGACCACCCTTCCAACACTATATGGGCAGCACAAACTGTACCTGATAGAGTTTTTAAAAATGCAAGTGTGCATAAATTTGAGTAAGCAAGCAAGGAAGGAGAGATGATCAGGAAGGAGTTGAGGAGTTGAGGGAAGGAGGGAAGGAGAGAGTACATTATATGAAATTCTCAAAAAATAAGAAAAAATAATGACTTTAGTGTTTTAAGTCATGAAAAAAACAAAACAAAACACAGATCTAGCTACACTTTTCCATACTGGGAAATTTAACAATTACCTCGCCATGACTAGAAATAAAAGCAAATTACTTTTACGTGTAATTACATATGTGGGTGCTGAAAAGACAGTTGATGCTTGATTTGATGAAATGCAATGTCTACTCTTAGTAAGATCTTTTAGATATATGTTTTTATTCAAATTAAGTAAATATATGCTGGCCATTTATTGTCTGCCAGGCAGAATTCTAGACACTTGGGAGAAGGCAGGAAATAAAGCAGAAATCCTGCCCTCTCTAGTGCATTTTAGTAGTGATGATAGACAATAACAGGCATCATAATTAGGTCAATTATTTACTGTGTGAGAAAGTCAGAAACTGTGAAAGATAAAGGAGAAAATAGGAAATGGGAAGGCTATGTGGGAGACATTGAGTTTACTGATTTTTATTTCGGGATTTCTTTGGGGTTTGTTTGTTTGTTTTCATTTGAGGCAGAGTCTTGCTATTCAGCCTAGGCCAGCCTGGAACTAATTATGAAACCCAAGCTGGCCTTGAATTCATGGTGATTTCCCCAGCCTCAGCCTCCCAAGTGCCTGAATGATAAGTGCAGGCCACTGTTGTCCAACTTGAAGAGGAATGCTAAACTGAGCAGTTAGGATAGGCCCAGTGAGAAGGTAGAATGGTGACAGTGAGCCAGTAGTGGAAGGAGAGAACGGAAAGAGACGCATGGATTTCTGGGAAATGGGTGTTCGGAAAGAACATGTCAGTTGAGTTGAATAAGCAACAATGAGACCAGGCATGGTGTTTTAGGTTCTGGCAATCACACCCTCATGAAGCCACATCCGAAAGCAAAAATGACAAGGTCTTCCAGCAGCTTTCAAGGGAGAGGAATGCCTGAAGCTCAAACTAGTCAACCTTTGACACAATCCCATCTTTAACAAAAATTTTTTGTTAAAAAAGCGATTTTTAACATCTGCTTTTTCACACATTTTCAGACTCTCAGCTTCACAGAGAAAAAAAATAAACAAAACAAATACAAAAATACCAAGAGAGAAGCATCAACAAAGGAGAGACACCCCATGGGCTTGTAAAAGCTCTGGGTGTTGGGTCCCTACCTCACACCCCAAGCTACAATCAATTCTTTGTCAACAAAAAGGGGAGGAGACTCGAGTGCTCAGAGACAGTTGTGAATAGGAGACTGATTTTTCTCTGTAAACCCTTTGTGTCCTTTACATATCGACATTTCGATATTGCTGCTTCACATAGGCAACATAGAGTGAAGGGAAAGTCCAGCTACCAAAGAATCTAGTTTTCTACTACCAACTTTTCAGCGCTGTAATTAGTCTGCAAACTGGGACAACCCATGCCATCCTCTTCATCTCCAATGGGCCAGTATCAGTTAAGTGATTTTTAGGATCTCTGAGTGAACAAAAAATAGCAATATATGCTTAAGCTTATAAGTAGTCTACAAAATGTTATTATAGACACTAACTACATTTTTGTTTGTTTGTTTGTTTGGTTGGTTGGTTGGTTGGTTGGTTTTTCAAGACAGGGTTTCTCCTGTTTCCCTGGCTGTCCTGGAACTCACTCTGTAGAGCAGGCTGGCCTTGAATTCAGAAATCCACCTGCCTCTGCCTCCCAGAGTGCTGAGATTAAAGTCATGCACTATCACTGCCCAGACATTAACTAGTTTTGATGGTTATTCTAAGAGACATATGAAAGTGTATTGTGGAACTTAACTAGAACATCATGCCTACTCCCTCACACCATTATGGCTGGATTAAGATAGCAGAATGCATTTCTGGGCCCAACCAGGGGTTTCTGTTATCCACAGAGACAGATGAACCTCTACATTTTACAGAAAGATAAGAGAAGGACTGGCTCACAGGGATGCAGAGGCCTGTGACTCATGTTAGGGGTAGCCACAGGGTCTCTACAGTATAAATCAGAGGCACATTTCCATTTGGGGATCCATTCAGATACTTGCATTCTTCTACATTCCATCTACAAATATCTCCAGCAAAGAGGGGGGGGGGATGCAAGCTATCCGAGCTCTTGGTAATGAAAAACCTAGGTAATATCAGTCACTTAACCAACATATAGAAATAGCTAATGTCCTTAAGTGAGGTAAACCAGTCAGTGAACAAACAGAAAACCGAGGCTTAGAGGAGTCTTACAGCAGGCAGCCAAATCCCGACAAATCCAAGACAAAAAAGCAGGTGTTTCAGCTCTTGGCTGGAAGCTATTTCTACCTGTCATCTTTTGCCATTAAACGATTTTTCCTAACTCTGCTGTCATTTGTGTGTCCCAATATTGGTAATTTACTATGGTGATAGTGACAGCAGTGGTTTGGCTTAATATCTCCTGTCTGGGTCATAACACCCTTAGATCTATGACTTGAGGCTCGGAGCTGCTGAGTAGGTAACTGATAGTGGGAACTAAACAGGAAATGGAAACTCCTCTTGGACCTGACGCTGACCCCTCCCTCTGTGAACTATCACATCACTCAAGAACACCTTGCAGGCTAACACTTTTTTTCTTAATGATTCTCCACACACATACCAGCTTCCCCCTGCCCCACTCTTTTTGCTTTTCTGTCTCCAGCCAAAATAATTCTTAGAGTTCACAGGCCTCTCTCTCACACATACCCAACCTACTTCTACCCAGGAAATAGCTGCCAGAACATTTCCTTCGGGGGTTTCTGTTTCCCTTTAGCTTAAGTAGGTCACTGCACTAAAGAAGGCACTAAAGAATGACAGAATGAATGTAAGTAAGTCCCTGGATTTGGCTGGTTTTTGATCTGTGAAAAATGCAGAAGGGGCAGAGTGGCCAGCCTGGGAGTGCCAGGGAAGTCCCTATGATCCTTCCGATGACTCAGCCCTCACGGAGTTAGCAGTCAGACAGGCAGGGTGAGCACCGGAATGATTTTAGCTCTAAAAATGTAAAGACACTGCTGGCCTATGTCTGTGCAGGTCCATCCTGTGAAGAAAGGAACTCCACTGACAGGACAAACTACAGGGAATGGCATTTGACACGTCGGGGGTCTTGCCTGAGGCTGAAGAGGCAGAGATGGGTGACCTGAACTGAAGCTCTCCTGTTCACATGGTGGACTTTCAACAAAAATAAAGTAACTACATCAGGGGTGGTAGCGCAGCCGTTAATATCAGCTCTAGGGAGACTGATGCAGGGGGATCATGAGTCAGCCAGCCTGTCTGGTGTAAGAAAAAAAGGATCTATTTCTCACTGCAACCGAGAAGAAAGACAGATATCGTGGGGAATAAACACTCCTGGCAACATGGTATATCTTTACATGATGACACTATTGATCTCATTTCTCAAAAACACACAAGATTTTGTCTCATACTCTTCTGGGAAGGTCTACTCTTCTGAGGCCCATATATTCCCGGCCCAGCCCAGAGTATGGTCTGTGCCATTGTTTAGGCCTGAGGACAGATTTACCAAGCTTGAGTGTTTTCCCTTCCAGGAGATAAAAACACATTGGAACCTCATTCCCCTCACTGCTTTACCATCATCGCCCCTGAAATGTTTACCTTTGGGACAGATTGCTCTGGGGATGTGGCTCGATGAGAGCACACGGCCTTCAGTTTGATCTCCACCCACTGAAGAAAAACGATATTAATACACCAATAAAAACGTGGTCCTCTAGGCGTAGCTGCTCCTAAGCCTGCTCTGCTCTGTGAGAACACGCGCCGCCATCCATTCACACACGTGCTGAACATGTGTGGGCACCTCCTAGCAAGCAGCAGATATGATGCGGAAAGACACAGGGTGAAAAATTGCCCTCTGGCAACTCGTACTCAACCCTCAAGAGACACAGATTCAGAGTGATACCAATGTGGCCACATGTGGCATCCTGGGTTTTCTTGTGATCGCATTTTAAAAGGTCAAAAATAGGTAAACTGACTCTAGAAACCTATCTGATCTAGTTTGCTAGATCCAGAACATTATTGTCTCAACATGCACTCAACATTTTTTTTTGGGGGGGGGGAATATTTCTCTTTATTCTTTGACAATTTCATGTGCCTGGTGTACTGTGATCATATTCACCCTCCAAACGGCCCTCCCATTTCCCTAGGCCCTCCCTCCCAACATATCCCCCTCACGTCTTCATAGCTTCTTTATTTTTCTTTTTTTATAACCCACTGAGCTCAATCAATGATGTTCTCATACGCAATCGTGTAAAGACATGCAGAGGAGTGTGAGCAACCTACCAGCACCCACACCCCACCCTACCCCCACCCCAAGTAGCCATCTGTTGCCAATAGCTCCTGAGATAGGGGTGGGGCTTCAGAAGTCTCCTCTCCATCCAATGGAATGTTGACTGGCTTGATCCTGGGTGGATAAGCACAGCTGCTACAAGCTCACCTGGGCAACAGCCGTGGCATATCAAGAGAGCATTTCACAGCGCTCCTCCCGGCTCTTACATTATTTCTGCCTCTTTTTGGGGGTGTTGACTGAGCCTTACAGGAGGAATACAGGTGTCCCAATGCTCCAAAATCACCTGTTCTCAGTGCTCTGACAAGGTATGAATCTCTGTAATGACTGATGCTCACTGCAAAAAAAGTAGCTTCTCTGACCAAGGTTGTAACACAGTTGGGAACAACATGTTAGAAGACAGTTTGATAACATGTTCATTTAGCAAAACAACAGTCATAAGTTTCTCTCAAGAGCCTTTGCTGTCTTGAGCCATGGGCTTTTGAGCATGGTTCTAGGGCCAGTGCCCTTCCTGATATTGGGATCCTTGATCCCACCCCAAATTCTCCTCTGAGCTTTGAGTGAAAAGCCTTCTGTTATATGCTCTGCGTTACCAGAGGCCCAAAGCAACAGACCTGATCAACTGTGGACCGAAACCTCAAAACTAAATCAAGTTTCTCCTTTTACACTGATTGTCTTGGGTATTTTGTCCCAGAAATTGAAAGCTGACTAACACAGATCCTAAATATTATCAGAAAGTTGTAAAAGGAGGAAGTCAGGAAAAGTAATTTTTTAACAGTAAATACATTTCAGCAGAAGTATTTCATCTATATATAAATACATTTTTATAGGCAACAGAGCGTCACATGTCCAAGTAATTGCAAGTTTACCAGTAACTTTGATCTTAGTTCGTAAATTGGAATTAAGTTAAAAATAACAAAAATAACAAAATAATTTCTTGATTGGGCTAAATTGAGTCACCGTGTCCATCAGTTACACGTGGCCAATGGCTGCTCTGTAAGTGATAAAGCTTTAAAGGGAAAGTTAAACAATAAGTAAAAATAATTTTTAAAATTCTGTTTGGGGCTGGAGAGATGGCTCAGTACTTAAGACCACTTGCTGCTCTTACAGAAGACCTAGGTGAGATTCCCAGCACTATTTGGCTTCACTCAAGAGTTTGTAACTCCATTTCCAAGATATCCAACACTGTCTTCCAGTGTCCAAGTATGGTCCACACACGTGGAACACTTACATACACAAACAAAACACTCACAAAATACAAAACTTAAATCATTTTTAAATAGAAGAAAATCTCTATTGTGGTATGTGAGAAACAATACCGTATAACACCAACTTTGAGAGGAGGTCAGAGTCTCTCAAGGAAGTATTTTGTAAGCCTTTTGAATATTCATATAAGGACAGGGCAGTTAAAACCGCTTTCATAGCTAAGGAAACAGAATGACCAAAGGTTCTGAGGCAGAAGGGAACCCGTGGGGTCTGTATTGTTAGCATCCTGTGGAGAAGCAGATGGCCCTTTCTCACTGGGTAATTTTAGAAGTGTTCAGTGAAAGGATACTAACAAAAAGAGATCTGGCTATACAGGAAGGAGAGTACAGGGCTGTGCCTTTGGTTAGCAGCAACAGACCCCATTCACTGCCATCCTAACCCCAGCTTAAAGCAAAGAAGGGGCAGAGTGGATATTAGAAGCTAGACTAAGAATAGCAAGGACCATCTTACAGGAACTGTGTGGTCCTTGGTAGGGAGGAGCAATGGGTTCCAGTCACATAATGGACAGCAGGGGAATAAATATCGGCTTCACTTGTCTTCCACTTGTTGAGTGCCACTCTCCTGTGGAGACATGAACAAATATCTAATCACCTCAGATAAGGAGCAGAAGACAGACCAAAGTACGGCTACCTCCAAAGTCCAACTTGGTGAACTACTGTGTTTTATTGGTGTTACTTATAGGAATAAATATGTGGGTTAGAAGTTACATACAGGACCGGATATGACTCAAAGGCAGATGCATCACCAAAGCCCACCCCAGCACAGGTGACAGCTCACAGAAGCTGGAGGCTTGCTCACTGCACAGCATGCAGGCAGCTCAGCAGGACAGAGTCCTATGTGGGTACCTCGGTTGGTCTGAACCTCCTCCTAGCAGCTCGGCTAACCTCTGCTTCTTTTTGGCAACTTGGCTGATCTATCTCTTCCTGGCATCTCAGCTGGTCCAAGCCTTCTAGACCAGCTTGGCTTGTCTAACAATGTCTTTCAGCCTTTACTGCTTATATATTCTTGAAGAAGGAGGAGCTAGTGAATCCGGTCAGTTTCAGGGACTTCCTGAAGTAACTTATGTTGTTGGCTTCCAGTCTTAATGAGCTTCCCAGAAAGAGGGACTCTTTCATCCCCCATTAGAATACTCTATTGTTTCAATTATCTGTAAACATCTTGTGTTTTCTCTCCAAGATGGAAGGCTTTAATCTCCACAGAAAAACTGCTATAGATACCAACCTCTGTGTCTCCCATTGGCCAAACCCAACCAGGACCAGGCAATAAAAGAAGCCAATGATGAAGCACAGTGCAATACAAAGATGGTATAGAATAAATCTGGAAAGGTTAGGTGCAGCTTCCTGCACCTATTTCCTATTATCATTATAAACACACACACACACACACACACACACACACGTATAAACATACAAACATATTTGATGACTTAAAATAACAAATTGTATTATCTTTCATTTTTGTCATTTTAAAGTTGAAGTGTTGAGAGGGCTCTATCTCTAGATGCTCAAAAAGAAGTGTTTCCTTCCTTTCCCAGCTCTTAGAAGTTTCTGCACTCCATGTCCCAGCCCCTCACTCACATCACTCGGCTCCCTGCTTCCTTCCCTACATCTTATTCCCTGCCTCTGACCCTCGTATCTTACGAGAACCCCAGCAATTGCATTAGGCTCTCAGATTATCCAGCATCATTTCAAACCTCCATCTCAACATCCCTAACTGAATCACGTCTGCAATGTCCTCTTCATGATATAAGATGGCATGCTCAGAGGCATCAGTGACATGCATGGAAGTAGGATGTGGGCTGTGCAGTGAAAGGAGGAATGGTTATGTTGATGATGGAGTAGGAAAGAGCCCTAGCAGTGATGTTGCAGAAGACACAACAAAGCTTCTGTTCTGAACCAAACACTATGCCACATGAAAACTGTACCAGGAAGAGGTGTGGACACAGCCAGGCGTTGAGAAGCCTCATCATAATCAGATGCTGGAGAGAAGTAGCTTGGACCAAGGGGGTAGCTTTCATGATGATGGGGGAATTAGAATGCCTTAAGAAATAGTAAGGAACTTTTCTAGAGCTGAGTAGTAGGAATGAGGTCAAGGACGTGTTAAAGATGATGCAATAGCAGGTACAATAGAAATACCCTCACACCCACGTTATCATGGCACTCTTTATAAGAGTCAAGTTAGACGAGCACTGAATCCACAAATGTTGGTCCCTCCCGACAGTCACCTATGGAGGACAAAGGGATCCATAGGGCCCTACCACCTACTGATGACTTGCTGGGAGAAGGGGACCAGTTGTGTACCCACTGGAAAGTCCATGGCGCTGTAGTGGCTAGCTCTGATTAAATTCTGGTAGGACACTAAATAAAACCAAAACTAATAAGGGGGGTGGGACTTATGAGAGAGGAGCTGGTAGAGGAGGGGGGAGATAGGAGGTGACAGGACAAAGACCAAAGTACACAATGCAAGTGTGGAAGAACAAATGTTATTAATAAAAAAGTAAATAAAATAAATAATAAGCCTGGGAGCCCATCAGTGGGTAAATAAAGCATGGTGTACATTCAGAATGGAATAGTATTCATCCATAAAGGAGAACAAAATTATCTTATTTGTAATGAATGGAACTAGAGTTCATCTTTAGAAAAAGAGGCCATGTTCAGAATGGCAAGTGCCCCATGTTTTCCCTCATACAGAATGCACATGTGTATTTTTATGTAGGAAGACTCAAAAGTAGAGTCGGGATGATCTGTGGGTGGAGGGGGAGGAGGAGCCACTGGGATGCGGGAGGACCTGCTGAATGAGGAGAGCAGCAGTCAGGTTTCTATTAGTTACCTTTCCATTGCTCTGACAAAATCTATAACGAGAAGCAGTTCCTGGGAGAAAGGGCGTGTTCTGCCTGTGGTTGGAGGGTACAGCCCATCCTAAGAGGGAAGGACTGTGGCAGGAGTGGCTCTCAGCTGTGACGGAGTCACTTTACGCTGCGTGCACCGTCCAGAAGCAGACAGCTGGGTGCTGGCGCTCTGCGCCCTCTCTAGTCCCTCTCTGCCTGGCTCTGGACCTCGGCCCATGGCACAGTAGGATCCTCGTCAGGGTGGCTCTTCCCTCGGTTAAATCTCTTTGGAAAATATCCCAGGGGCAAGCCAACAACGGGGGCATCCTTGGGGTACATCCAAATCCAGCCAGGCTGACAAAGTGATTGCTGTGGTGACAGCAACACACTCCAATCAGGTTCATCTGGAGGACAGAGGGGATCATTTTAAACAGGGTGAGTCCGAAGTGGCTCTGAGAGAACCGAGTAAAAATACCAAAATAGCATTTGGAGAAGTATGCATTTTAAAATGCAGCCTTGAGGGGAGTCTTTGCACCATAGTTTCACAGAGTAGTTGAGGCCAGGCAACATGTGGCGTGATCAGAATCCTTGTGAGGAGGTCTGGAGAGGTCATGGTATAGTGCTATGGAGACAATGGCCAGGTTTCGGTGGAAACCAGGACTATGGAGTTGCCAGGACCACAGGTTATCTACCAAGGAGAGCTGTGGGAACAGGGTGGAGCTGGATCAAGAGAGACCTGTGCTACAGGCGGCAGAGTCAAAGAATGGAAGTCAGCCTAGTCAGCAAAGGGACCCCAAAGACAAAGTGGCATCGTTATCCTATAAAGTAGACTCTAGATCAAAGTTAGCCAGAGTAGATAGCAAAAGCCACTACATATTCATAAAGTGAGTAATTCAACTAAGGTATGTAAAATTATAAATACATATGGACATAATTTAGGGACTCCCAGCTGTATAAAACAGACACTAAAAAGGCACGAAAGGCCAGATAAGTACTCAAAATCACAGCAATAGTGGGAAACTTCAGCACCCCACTCTCATCTTTAGATAGATCTTCCAAACTTAAAATCAACAAAGACAGACCAGTTGGATTTAACATTGACCTTCAGCTAGCGCACTCCATCTAACAGGAAAGAACCTGCTACCACTGTTTTGCTGGATGGACCCATGGTCAAACTACCTTCCAAATATTTATATGTATATGCCTTAGTGCTGATTTCAATGTTCATCAACAATCTTCTCACTGCAACAGACAGCAGTTAAAGAAGAGACTCTCAGCTGGCCAATGTACCAAGAGCGAGTGCTGGCAGAGTATTTATCCCTAACTGGGACATCTGTATGATCTAGATCTCACTTCCTAAGGCTCCACTCTCCCCTGATGTGGGTGGGCACTGTGTCAGCTTGGTATGACCTCAGCAATAACTTAGACACTTTAGGTTCTAGCTGAATAATTGCCCTCAAGGAAAAACCCCAAGGGGTGCTTTGAATGAGACTGACACCCCCACCATCCCCACCCCCACCTCCATCCCCACCTCCACCCCATGCCCCACCAAGGTCCCATGTATTTGAACACTCAAATCCCAGTTGATGCTGTTTGAGGAGGTGTAGGAAGTGTAGCCTTGAAGGGAAGTACATAACTGGTGGTGAGCTTTAAGGTTAAAAATCCTAGCACCATACTAATCTGTCTGTCTGTCTGTCTATCTCTCTCTCTCTCTCTCTCTCTCTCTCTCTCTCTCTCTCTCTTTCTCTGTCTCTGTCTCTGTGTGTTTGTGTTTGTGTGTCATACTCATACTAGTGATGTGAGTACCATGTCTGCTATGCTGCCACACTGTCTCCACCATTATGGATTCTAATTCTCTAGAACTGTTGAAGTCCCAGCCAAAAAAGAAATCACACACAAAAACAAAAACAAGCATTTTTTCTATAAGTTGCCTTACTCATCTTATTTATGGTATTTTATTAAAGCAACAGAAAATTGATTAATATACCCCACAAGAAAAAAAAGTTGATCTCTCTCTCAACATGCACATATGTATACATATACACACACATACACGTGCACACACTCTCCTAATGTATTTAACAATTCCAAGACACCCCTATTGCTGGCCTCTGTTCCTTGATGGACTTTACACATACCACTTGCTGTTTGTTACAACTCTTCAAGGCACCAACCTTGTCACAAGACTGGAATACACTGAATGTGAAAACAGTACAATATTTAGGAGTTGAGCCAAAAGACCTAGAAACTTCCACCCTTGCCTGTCATGAGAATTCTATCCCTACCTTACACAGAGCTCCTATGTGTATAGTTTGCCTATACTACTAACTAATCCAAGAAACACTAAGGGGTTTCTTGGATTCCCTCCCAGCTCAAGAGCTTTGAGCTAAAAGTGGGGGTTCAGTGAGCATAGCACCCCAGAAACATCCACAGCAGATAGTTTAAGCCTATGTCTCTATGTGAAGAGCAAATAAACAACTGTCTGGAACACAGAACAATTTTCCTATTTGCCTAAAAGAGGTAGATAGATTGCTCAGAACTGAGAAAAAGTCCATTTGGCCCAAATCCCATCTGGAGTTCTGAGTGAGCTATAGAACCTACCTAACAGTATAGCGCGGTTTCTATGGAGAAGCGAGTTCTGAATTCCAGTAAAGCACATACCTTTGTCATTGCCACCAGCAGGAACAGCCAGGTTTTCGCCTTTCTTCTGCAACCTGCCAACGCAATGGTAGGGAACCGCCCAAATCATGAGCACTTTACTGTTTAGGAAGGAATGTGGGAGCAGGGAGGGTCTGACAGGAAAGCTAGCCTGTTGGGAGAGGGAATGGGGCAGAAGAGCCTAACTACCTCTGGGTCTTGGGCTCCTCCCAAGATAGGCTGATCTTCAGACCAAGATCAGGCCTTAGTGTTTCAACATCTACCTCAGCCTTGCTGTTGTTTAAAATAGTGGAGTTGGGGGTCTGAGAAAAGAGGGGCGCAGACCAAGAAAAATCTGTTAGACTAGGATTGAGTGACTATGTATGATTAATTGTGAGTGTTAAAATACTTAAAATCTAAAGTACTGTTGTCAATGTTGATGAGGTCAAATCCAGTTCATACACTGAACCACGGATGTCTGAGGTATGCGGCTCACGTCAGGCCTGTCGGGCATGGCCCTTCTTTTGGACTTGAAAGAGCGCCTTGGTCTCTGCCAATATTTAATATCTCTCTCTCCCTCTCTGTCTCTGTCTCTCTGTCTCTCCCTCTCTGTCTCTCCCTCTCCCTTTCCCTCTCCCTCCCTCTCTTCCCCCCCCCCCCCTCTCTCTCTCTCTCTCTCTCTCTCTCTCTCTCTCTCTCTCTCTCTCCACTTCAATAATTAGCTTGTGTAAAGGTAGGATAAATTTATAATTTGTTTCCAAAATGAAGAGTATAGGAAAACAGAATCCTCTTTTATTTCCCTGAGGCTGTTCATAAATGTCAACCAAAAGGTATTTCACCAGATGGCAAAATTGAAGATGTCATAAGTTTCCTGTTGTTTTATTACATTTATTATGTGTATATATGTACATATATGTGAAGGCATACACGGGCCACAGTCTGTATGTGCAGGTCAAAGGACAAACCGTGGAAAGCTGTTCTCTCTCCCGCCATTCGGTCCTAGGGACCACCCGGTCATCAGGCCTGGCAGCCGGCACCTCTACTTACTAAGTCATCTTGTCAGCTCCTCCCATATTTTTAGTAAGCTTGTTTGGAGATTCAAAAAAGTAGTCTTAAAATAATAATAGTAACATAAAGATGTTTCTTTTTATTATAAGTACAAATTGATTTAAATTGGGATAGTTCACTTTTAATCTAAATCTCTTTTATCCGATTTAAGATGTTATGGCAAATTACTTTCACATAACTATAACATTAAGTTAAAAAATAAAACATGACATAAAAAAATTTTTCGGATTCAGGAAAGAAATAGGGGCCAGCTTAAATTCCAGAACCCTAGTAGCTTTGGTAATGAATTATCAGACTGAACAAGTCCATGGAAATTACTTAGGTACAATCAGTTCAAAGATATTTTCTGAGACTATCCTAAATAATATAGTGTAGTGCATATGAATGCACACAAACACTCACAGCAGGTCCCGTCATTCACAAAGCGAGGGGAGAGGAGAGGGAGAGGGAGACAGAGATGGAGATGGAGACGGAGACGGAGACAGAGACAGAGAGAAAGAGAGCTGAGACTTTGTTTAATATATAACTGACTACTAAACCTTCAAACAAAAGGAAAACTGAGCCCAAGGTGTGCTCCTGGAAATGTTAACAATTTAAATTGATGAAAAACTAACAGAAGCCCCAGTAGTCACGCTCATTCTTTGATAAAAGGTTGTCAAGAAATTGACTTGACCTGAGTTAGCAAGATGTTTTGGAAGAACGAGGGAGAGATGGAAAGTATGGAGAGCCTATTTTGGGAAGATGGCCCTGTTGATGAAACAGAACTTGATGGGCAGAGTACACACCAATTATGAGGTCACTGAATCTTCTCAGGAAGGACAGTGACAGAACACAGTATGGAGAGACATGAAGAGGAATACAGAAAGTCACTCCAACAGAAGTACAGATACAATGAGCAGCTCATTAGATATAAGTAGAAGACAATTCTCTTCCCTCTCGAACTTTTGATCTTGGTTATTTTTTTCCTGGAGCCACTTTTCTTATTATAAGGTAATTTCATTTCTTGCTCTATACCCTTCTATATATAGATCCCCAGTCTCCTCTAAATTCATGGCCTTTTTTTTCACTGTTACTGCATGCATACATGTACATATACAATATATATATATACATATATATATATCCCCAAATATAACCTGTTCAATCCATATACCCCTACTTGTATGTATGTTTCCAGGGCTGACCATTTGGCATAGACAATCAATTGGCGTGCTCTTCCCTGGGGAAGAGCACCTCTCCCAGTTTACCTCAGTTGCGTATAGGCATGTAGGGCTGAGACTTTTCCCCAACCAATTTGGCATGGGGAAATTTCATCCTTGTTCAACCTATGTTTGGTCAGTCATGTTGGTGAGAGTTTATATGTGCCATTTCTGACATTTCTAGGAGACAGTCTCAACTATGAACTGCCTGATCCTCTGGCTCTTACAAACTTTATATGCCTTCTGCATTGTCCCCTGAGCCTTGGGTGCAATTGTGTGAATGAGCCCGCTGGGATGGGATCTACAGCTCTACCTTTTGATTGACTGTGGTTTTATGTGATGATCTCTATCTTTGCAAAGAGAAGTTTCCTTAATGAGGAGTGAAGACTACCTCTCTGTGGGTATAAGGACTAATATTTTGATTGTTATTATGCATTATATTAGTTTAGGAAATTAGAGGCTGTAGATTCTCTTCCAAAAACCATGACTTCTGTAGCACTGAGCAGGTAGGCTTCCAGTAGCGGGTATGATTCCTCTCTTGTCGCCCAGATCTTAAGTCCAAGCGCCATTTCTTATACACCTTTCACTTTTTTCTTATTTTATCATTTAATTCTGTTTCATTTCCATTTGGTTTTGTCTGTCCTTGTTTTAGTTATGGTAATATTTTTTGGTTTGTTGTAAAAATGTATATAGTTACTTTGGACATAAAAAAATACAGAAAAAAATGTGAAGGACAGATTAAAGGCCCCCATATTCTTACCACACAGAGGTGACTGCGAATACTGTTTATGTGTGAGCTTTTCCAACCTTGGTATGTGTTGCTAGGAGCAGTTGTTAATAGGATAGAAAAGGCTGGATCTCCACGAACATGCTCAGTGCTTCAAGCCTGAGTCATCACTCCCCACCCCATACACATACACACTGCCTTCAAACATCTGTCATCTGTCAGCTGCCATCCTCAGCCATTAAATGTAGGCAGACCCCATAGGTTTCCCCTCTTTGAGCTACTGGAGCTTCTGGCTGTACAAACAGTAACAAATACGAGTTTAAGTTCAAGGTAAAAATTTGTACGTTCCCTAAGCCCAAATCTATATGGAGCTCAGGGGCCTGAAGTGGAAAGGCTGTTCAGTTTCTTCACCTCTCCTCTCTCTGTGGGAAAAACCACACAGCATCACCTGGGAGTAACCCTGATGCCTACTTCCACTGCTGTGCTCTCTCTCTCTCTCTCTCTCTCACACACACACACACACACACACACACACCTCCAGTGTCATCTGGTCCATGCCAATAGCATTCTCTCTCTCTCTCTCTCTCTCTCTCTCTCTCTCTCTCTCTCTCTCTCTCTCTCTCTCTATCTCTATCTCTATCTCTCTTTCTCTCTCTCTCTGACACCTCTAGTGTCACCAGGTCCATGCCATACAGCACTCTTAACTTACAAACTAGCTACCAATGATCCATTCTGGAGGTGGTGGGATCTCATCTGCAGCCTTCAACTAGTGTAATAGTCATCACTGGACTTTGCCTTTACATTAATTTACATTGAGTGCTGTAGAGGCTCTAACACCATTTTTAAGGATATGAATACCAGTTATGCACAGTTTTAGCCAAAAAGTTTAAGACAACAGTAAAAGTTTCATTTCACATTCTAATATCTGCATGCATCACACACTTCAAACAATGGCAACTGAGATCTTAGCACCTCATTTTAACCCCTTCTCATTCTGCGTTAGAGTTCTATAATGCTCTTTTCTGACGAGGAGAAGTACAGTCTAAATTCATTCAATTTATTGATGCTTCATTTTCCATGATGAAATTTTTCATTCTTTGATAATCTGATAATTAAATACTTATAACATTAGTAGTATAAATATCACAACGAACATCTTTGTATGTGAACCTTTGTGCCTATGTACTCAGATTTTTTTATAGACAGAGATTCACACTGGGATATTCAATTATATCCTTAGAATAAGTCCTAAACCTGGAATATTTCCATTAAAAATTAGAGACATTTTGAAGGCTTCTGATTTACAATAGAGGAATACCTTAAAAATTGGAATATCCACACAAATATTATTCACAAATATTACTCTCCTTTTTTCCAAAACCTTGCAATATGATTGGTGAAAATCCTTTGCTGATTGGGTTTATATTTATTGATATTCAAGCAGGCTCTTTTTTATCAATTGTATTCTTTTGCAAGTAGCCCGTTTGTGGCTTATGTCACTTCTCTCTCACAATGTTATTTTGTTACTAATTTATAAAATCTTTATAAATTCTCTCCATTCAATAAGAACAACTTTTTGTCAAATTGTATTTATTATAAGTATTTCCCAATTTTTGGCTTAATTTTTTATCATATTTTATGTTGCAGAACTTTTTTTACCTTATGCTGTCAAGTATATTGATATTTCTATGACACAGTTTAAACAGAAAGGCACCTACTGAAAAGATCATGGTTAGCTTATAGAAATTGTAAAAGATGCCTGCCAACTCTGTATGCCGTAACTAATCTTATTGTCACAAAACCTCTAAATCTTGCTGCTTCCCCTCTAACTCATTTAGCTTCGTAGTCTTACACTCTACCGGAGGCTTCTCCTGGTTAGTTACCTTTTTGCTCCAGAGAGATTGTAGGGATTTGTCTTCAAGTATAAATGTTATAAGAAAACAGGCCCAACTTTCTGACATGATAACCTTCAGACCCAATGATCAGAATTGGTGAATAAAAGACAAGTCACCAACTAAGAAGGTAGGAATATTTCCGTTGGGAAAATAAAACTTTTTAAAAAAAAAAATCATTCTTTACAAGATTTGCCTCAGTATTTTCTTCTACTAGTATGATGCTTCTTCTTTATCCTAAGGTTAATATATTTTCCTCTAGGTTTCCTCTTGTATCACTGTCTTCTGTATTCTTCCCTTCAATATTAAGTTCACTTTTACTGCTATGCCCTCTACAGCATGGCTTCCTCAAGCCTCACCTGAGTATTCTCCAGAACCATCCCTACCTTACCCCAACACACACACACACATTTCTTCAATTTATTCTACACATCATTCTAAAGTTAGCACTCCCCAGACTCTACACCCTACTCCTTTAATGGCATCATTTCCCATTACACAAGACCATCATGTGACTACCCTACCAATCTTCCACCCAGAAAATGACTGCTAATCAGAGCTCCTTGGGTCGCCATGAATTTGTACTTCCTGCTGCCCTCACACCTCTCTCTGCCTGACAGATATCTCCTCTGCATAGGTGAAAACCTTGAGCTCAAAGACACTGGATCATACAAATTCTACTGTTCTGATGTAGTAGAGGTGAATCCTGACCTCTCTCGCCTGCATCCTTACCAGAGAACCGGTCAGCCCACAGCAGCCAGATCTCAGAGCCGTTTGTCTTGCGTTTCAAATGTCATGGCTTTGTTCCCTGTCTTCATCATCTCTCTGCTTCTCAGGTTGAGGAAACTCATCTCCCAGGCGTCTCTCTGTTGCCCCCAATCCTGTAAGCTTCTTTGTCGTTATAACTTTTCTATGGGGCTTCCAAACAAGGTGCCTCTCCCCGTTCACACATGCACCCTAGCCACTCATTAGTCACTCTGTAACATCAAAGTCATGACCTTGACTGCTACACATCACAATGTCCACTGTCATGCAACCTGCATCTTACTTAATAGAAACCCCAAAGCACAAGAACAGTCATTCTGGCAGTCATGTGGTGCAGAACTATTGCAAAAATTGTCCTGCTTGTTAGCCATTGGTAGTCTTTTATTGGCCCTAATTTATACATTTCATCATAGATATGTTTAGGAAAACCACATAATACATAGTGTATGGCATCTGAAGGAATCTTGGGATACATACATGTGAATAAAGGGTACTACTGTTATTTAGAGTTCATCCTGCCCCACGGAAAAATATAATCATTTGATTTTACTTTTTCTATGAAATCTTTGTGTCCCAGAAAGTAGCATTTTTTACTAAGAAATATATTTATCTGATGCCCATTTACTAAATTTGTATTCCTTATATCTTCCTGTTTTACATTTTGACCAATCTGCCAACTAGATTTTGCATGTCTTGTGGACTACTCCATGTGTCATATTTTTCTTTTTACCCACATACTTAGTTCAGAGGCTTGGAGGAAAGTAGCCAGTGCTTACTGACCATGTCCTTCTCCTAACAGTGCCCTACTGACTCTTGTCCTTCTCAACAGTGTAGTAATGACCCACATCCTTCTCCTAACAGTACTGTACTGACCCATGTCCTTCTCAATAGTGCTCCACTGACACACATTCTTCTCCTAACAGTACTGTACTGACCCATGTCCTTTTCCTAACAGTGCTGTACTGACCCATGTCCTTCTCAACAGTGCCCCACTGACACACATTCTTCTCCTAACAGTACTGTACTGACCCATGTCCTTTTCCTAACAGTACTGTGCTGACCCATGTCCTTCTCAACAGTTCTCCACTGACCCACATCCTTCTCCTAACAGTACTGTGCTGACCCATGTCCTTCTCAACAGTGCCCCACTGACACACATCCTTCTCCTAACAGTGCTGTACTGACCCATGTCCTTCTCAACAGTGCCCCACTGACACACATCCTTCTCCTAACAGTGCTGTACTGACCCATGTCCTTCTCAACAGTTCTCCACTGACCCACATCCTTCTCCTAACAGTGCTGTACTGACCCATGTCCTTCTCAACAGTGCTCCACTGACCCACATCCTTCTCCTAACAGTACTGTACTGACCCATGTCCTTTTCCTAACAGTGCAATACTGACCCACATCCTTCTCAACAGTGCCATACTGAGTCATAATAATAGTCTCCTATCATTATGGACAGGACAGTCTCCTGTCCCTGGCAGAATGCTAAGACTTTCAAATCTTCAGACTTCCCAGTTAGAATCAATGGTTTCCATGAATAAAGATAATAGTTGTCATAAAATTTTAAGATTAAAGATAACATTGAGAAGTTTTTACTGCGTGAATTTAATTTGCCTTGCAATAAACATGCTAATACACATGGACAGGGGATTTACTAGTAAATTCCACTATATGGAAGGTTTGGATAATACGCCTTTAAATAATTCATACCATCTAAAGAGATGGGACATTATTAAGCTTTTAATCCACTACTATTCACTTTCTGGTAGAGTTTACAATATTTTATACAATAAATAGAAATTACTGGAAAATAAGCTGGTTTGGGAAACTGTGGAAAAAGCACCAGAACCATGGTTTATACGGAGATGGAGTTGGAGCATCTTTTTCAACACTGTTTTGGAAATTGCATGAAATGTTAGAGATGATGAATGTTTACAATTTGCATCCATATTGTTACTAGCACAATAGCCTGTTAAATCCCTAGCCAGGGGTATGAGCGGACCGCAGGCCATCCGCGTTATTTATCAAGAGAGGAAATACATTATTCACACATTTTAATTGCTCCTCTGGCACCAACATCCCAAAAATGAAACAGAAAAATACGACCTTGGGGAAGTTTTGCTACGCAATGACTTTAGTGCAAACCCGACCGGGGGGACCATTGTCCATGTCACAGCTACCCATGGACCTGAATAAAACAAGTTAATAGTTTCAGCTCAGGTCCTAGTGGGCAGCTGGTATATTTTAAAATTCATTTTATCCACAGTGGATTTAATGACTTCTATGTTTGACCCAAAACAAATAGACCAGAGACTAGATTGACATGGAAATGGTATTATATACACTCATCCTTAAGAGAAATTCAAACCAGGACAGCTTTCAAATATTTTTAAAAAACACTGGAAGAAGAAATTTTTGCAAATTCCTCTTACCTAGAAAAATGAATCCCCCAGTGTTGCAAAATTATCTTAAGATTTGCTTCCAAAAAAGTAAATTACTACAAAACATAGTTTTTAATTTATTTGTATTTGTGCATATATACATGTGTATGTGCATATGTGTATATGTGTATGTATACCTGTATGCAGCTATCCAGAGGCTAGAAAAGGGTGTTAGATCCCTTGGTGCTGCAGCTATAGGTCACTGTGAGTCCCTCAAAATGGGTTCTGGAACCCATTTGGGTTCTCTGCAAAAGCAGAAAGGATTCTTTTGTTTGTTTTGTTTTGTTTTTTGTTTTTGTTTTTGTTTTTTGAGACAGGGTTTCTCTGTATAGCCTTGGCTGTCCTAGAACTCACTCTGTAGACCAGGCTGGCCTCGAACTCAGAAATCCTCCTGCCTCTGCCTCCCAAGTGCTGGGATTAAAGGCATGTGCCACCACCATCTGGCAGCAGAAAGGATTCTTAACGAGCCATCTCTCCATTCCCAAAATAAAATTTTTATGAGAAAAAAAGAAATTTTAAGAAAAAGTGAAAGTTTATTTTTCAGATAAGAATCACACATCTCTCAAAGACAGGCGCTGAGGGTCAATTTAGAGGAGGGAGATTGCCAAAATTCAGCTGGCCTTCCTGCCCAAAAAGTTGGAAAGGAGGAAGGGGAACTGAAAACACGGGTGATGAGAAGATCCAAACCAGTTTGGGTTCAAACTACTCTGTTTGTAAAGGGCACCAATCATCTTGAAACTTAAAATCGCAGAAATGCCCCGTGTCAGGCTGCCTGTAGTCCCTCTCACGGGGGCAACACCACCTTTCCAGTCACAGGGGCAGATGATCTTGTTTTTTCTTTTTGGTTTTTGGAGACAGGGTTTCTCTATATAGCCCTGGCTGTCCTGGAACTCACTTTGTAGACCAGGCTGGCCTCAAACTCAGAGATCCACCTGCCTCTGCCTCCCAGGTACTGGGATTAAAGGTGTGCGCTACCACTGCCCGGCAAGTAAATGATCATGTCTTCACGTGGCTGTCTTCAAAAATAGTTCCTGCTACCAATAGCTTTGCTGCAGGTGTTTGGTTTGGTTTGGTTTGGTTGTTTATACACTTTGTGTACCGGTCACTGCCCCTTCCCAATCGCCCATTCCTGCACTCCTTCTCCCATGCCCCTCTCCTTCTCTGAGTAGATGGGGCCCTCCCTGGGTATCACTCTACCCTGGCATAACAAGTCTATCCAGGGCTAGGTGCATCTTCTCCCACTGAGGCCAGACAAGGCATCCCAGCTAGAAGCACATATCCATACAGACAGGCAACAGCTTTTCGGATAACCCCAACTCCAGATGTTAGGGACCCATAAGAAGATCGAGCTGCATGCACATCTGCTACACATGTTCAGGGAGGCCTAGGTCCAGCCCATGTATGCTCTTTGGTGTTTCAGTCTCAGAAAGCCCCAGGGGTCCAGGTTAGTTGATTCTGTTGGTCTTCCTGTGGAATTCCTATCCCCTTCAGTGTTGCCGCCAGCAGCCACATGTAAACCGGGTTACCTGTTGAGAGAATTTTGGGGTCATAGGGAAGAGGGGCGAAAAGAACGTGCGGCCAAGTCAATGTTCACTGATCAAAGCCGTAAACTTTAATGGCGCCAGACCTTTTAACAGTTCGGGCAAACCCTTCCCCCCAGACTCCAGGCTGAGTTCCGGTGGAAGTTGTCTAGCTTCTCTTGGAGGTCTTCGTCTTGACTGCTCCGGCAGCTGGGTGGGTCACCTGTTTAATTCAGGAATCCCTATACCTGGAGGAACAATGAACTTAACCTTTACTACGAGCGCTCCACCCTAGGTGGAGCAGGATCCTGGCTAACTGGGAGAAGTTAACCTTGACCAAAGTCAAACTCTGACCAAGTGCAAGACTGCCCCAATATGGCTCTGTACATGTCCTCCCTTTTTTTTATTAATTTGAACACGAGGAGGTAGAAAACAAGTGGATAAATATCCTTCATAAGAAGGCGGGCCTTAACCAGGAGGGGAAGCATTGACCGTAATTCCTCTTAAATATTGTATAACGTCTTTTTCAGAGGAGGGGTAATAGGCTCCCTTATTAAGGACAGCCTCTCGACGTTAACCCCTATGCAATTAGGTGTACTTCCTGGGGACTCAGAAGCAGAAATTCACCTCCCCATGCAGTGCTTTGCCTCGCACGTCTCGCTGGTACCCATGTTTGTTCAAAAACAAACACACATAGATCTGAGTTCTATGTGGCTCCCTCTTTGGAGATCCACTTGTGTAAGTTTTGAAGCCAGGGGGGTCTGCAAGTGTCTTTAACAGACATGTAATCTCTCCATCCAGGTGAGCCTGGGTGGAGAAAGCCAGTCTGCTTAACAGACAAGGTCAAGAGTTAAAGGTGGAATAGGATTAACTTGTCCCAGAAGTATCCAATTCAGTTGTAAATTAACAACTTTAAGGACCCAAAGCTTGGCCTCTGAGGTGGGAGAGGTAGCCTTGTGTATCAAGAGATATGCTGTTACTTCTCAGGAAAAGTGGAGAGTATATGTTAAATTAACACAGTTGGCTGAAGATTGTTAGCCATCCTCAAAATTGGAATCTTCAATATTGGAATTATTTCTAGACCAGTCTATGGTTGAGTCAGCTGAACACAATAAGGAGAAGAGTCATTTTAACTCTTCTTTAGATTAATTTTTCCTAAGCTAGCTTAACAGTCTCCATGTTCTGTCCCACAAAGTCTAAAAGCTTGAAGCTAGGCAATTTATCTAACCTGGGACATTTAACAATTGAGGTAAGTCAAGAACATATACCCAATATAGCTCTTATGTTACCATGGTCTGGGCATTCAGCAAGCACAGTCAGCATATCTTCTGCAGCATTCTGTGGAAAAAACAGAGGACATGCCTTCTCCCCCAATATTAAATCAGGATCATGGCATATGTTAGTAAGTGAATTCCTTCATTTCACCTAGACATCAATATGTCTAATTACAAGATGTCATATACATTTAGCAAGGAGTTTCTTGGCATCCAAATTTTAAAATTTTTTTTAAAAACATGCAAGCATAATTTAAATTATATGCACAGGGACACAATTTCCCCTCTCTTCTTTCTTCCAAGAAGATATTGTTTTATTAATTTAAGTTGGAACACAAAGTATAAACCATAACATAGGCAATAACTATGTAATTGTATAAAATATAGTTGCTTTTTCTGTTAGAGCAGTTGCAACTAGACAGCCTAAAAATGAATCATTAGTCACATGTACATATTTTTTTAATCTTTTAAATTAGAAATATGAATATCATTTATCTGTAATAACTAAGTCCTCTAGGATTTACACCATTACGTGGTAGAGGTAGAAATTGAGGACATCAAGAACAAATCTTTATAATTTGATGTGCACAAAATATAAAATTATTTCAAATACCTAAAGGACAGTCATTTAGAGAACATATCCTTTGTTCTTAGAAATTTGAATCACATTTGTATAAACTGTAGAAATTAAGAATTAGCAGTATTAAAAATGGACCAATTTTAAGCAATTATAAACCATGAGCTATGTATATCTACTATTATTAAAAGCTTGACCTTTAACATCTTAAAAATAGCTGCTATAGCACCCAATTCAGGTATCTGTGTTGAAGCAGGGAGAAACTTAAAGGAATAAACATGTGATCTGATAGTACAAATTATCTTTTGGATAACAATTATTAATTTTGCCTAAAAATGCTTGCCATGTAATAGACCAACCATTAATAATAAATTTGATTGTTGCTTGAAGCAAGGAACAAACGTTTCCTACCTTGAAAACAGAGGTTTAAGACCTTCTGTGGCAAGCTTAAAATGAGGTAAATAAGATAAAGCCAATTAATATATCCTAACAACTTTTGAAAGCCATTTACCTAAAAATTCTAAAAGTCTATAGGAGCAAGGGCCTGTAACAAACATTCTATGAACATTATACACTGAAAATTTTAAGATCTTAACTTCTAGTATAGAAACAGAGACAAAACACCTTTTTTTTTTTTTTTTATCTGCCCTAGGATCCACCTTTAGTCCTTCGCAAGGACTAGACCTGAGCCTTTTAACTAAGACCAGACCCAAACCTGCTAGGACGTTTTCAGGATTAAACAAAAGAAACCTGTAATTCCATGGTCAAAGGAACCTACTTGATATCAAATACATTTCCACTGAGATCTCCTTTTTAATCTTGGTGGGTTAAATTTTGCTCCTACCATTGTAGCCTATAAACTTGTGGAAAAATGGCAATGGGCCTCTAAAACCCTTAGCTGTATCACTCTCAAAATTATCTTAATTACAAAATGTTAACAATTACGAGCCTGCAAACTGAAAACTGTAGCCAATGACACACTGATTTTTATTGTAACTCAATGTTTTCTTGCAATATTAGAGCACAATTGTAATTTTGGAAGCAAATCTCAATTTTAAACAATCTATTTTCTTTAAAATTAATGGCAAACACATATTTACAGCACAAGGTTTGTATGCCAGTTCTTATGTTCAAGTGTATAACAGTGTAACTTATTAAAGAGACAATATTTTAAATCTTAATCTTCATTAAGTCTAATCTCCAGGCCAAGATTCACATGAAACACCATGCCAATTTAGGAGCGTCCCAAAGGCCTGTATTTCCTGGATTGCGTCATGCCACGTGGTGTTCAAAATGGCGACTACCCTAAACTACCAGCCTTAATCGTCATGCCACGTGTTTGTTTAAAAATGGCGACTACCCTAAACTACCAGCTTTCACCTAACATTTGTTAATAACATTATACCTTTTAAATCATGTCCAGTGACTTAAGCCAATACTCTATAGTCAAGTCATGCAAAATATACCTTTAAATCCAATTATAAACAAGAACAAGGCATGAGTGGCGTTAGGCCACGTGTAGTTAGTTAAGATAGCTCTAACACTGAATCACCAGTTTTAAACTAACCTTTTCTTAATAACACTATACCTTTTACATAATAACCAATTAATTTATAACTCTTTAGTCAAGAAATGTAAAGCCTTATATCATTAAAACCAATTAGAAACAAGTATAAAGCGACTACATGAATTTCACAAGCCAAACCAAAGTCTTCCCAAATCTCGAGGTTTCTGGGCTTTTAAGAGCGGCTTTTTCCCCAGCCATGCTTGCCTCTTGGGTGAGTGAGCTACGCTGCTGCAGCGTGGCTTTGAATCAATCCCCACACAAACTGTGGCTAGCTCAAGAGGTTACCAGCAGATGTAATCTTTACCAATTTTTCTTTTTAACATGAAACAGTCATTCACACAAAGACACAGAGAGGACATAAACATACACATAGACAGTCGGTGCACCGGGACAAACACGGAAAGATACACAGAAAGTTAAGCGTGCTTGTTAAGCAATTGCATCCATTTTCCTCTTTAAATAGCTCTTAGAAGCTGTGGACATATGCCTATTTTTAAAAACCCCTTTCTTTTCGCCGAAATCAGCTCTTACGAGCTTTGGGCAAATGCCTACCAAATTCCTTCCCCATATTTCCCTATCTTATCAACCCAAGCAGTCCCTGCGCTGGGTCCACACAGTATGCTTGAAAAACTGTATCCATTCCTGCACTCACAACAATAGACACGAATTCACTAGCGCTAGTTTTGACCTCTATGTTGCTTACCGTGCGGATACCATTAATTTTCCCCTTTTCTGCGAAGCTTCGCTGGATAGGGCTACCTCAGGAAATTCTCTCGTGCCAGGTCGCCCCACGTTCAAGCGCCAAATATGTTGCCGCCAGCAGCCACATGTAAACCGGGTTACCTGTTGAGAGAATTTTGGGGTCATAGGGAAGAGGGGCGAAAAGAACGTGCGGCCAAGTCAATGTTCACTGATCAAAGCCGTAAACTTTAATGGCGCCAGACCTTTTAACAGTTCGGGCAAACCCTTCCCCCCAGACTCCAGGCTGAGTTCCGGTGGAAGTTGTCTAGCTTCTCTTGGAGGTCTTCGTCTTGACTGCTCCGGCAGCTGGGTGGGTCACCTGTTTAATTCAGGAATCCCTATACCTGGAGGAACAATGAACTTAACCTTTACTACGAGCGCTCCACCCTAGGTGGAGCAGGATCCTGGCTAACTGGGAGAAGTTAACCTTGACCAAAGTCAAACTCTGACCAAGTGCAAGACTGCCCCAATATGGCTCTGTACACTTCAGGGCCCACACTCCTTCCCCCTATTCTTCCATAAGAGTCCCTAAACTCCATCCACTGTTTGGCTGTAGGTATCTCCATTTATCTGAGTCAGCTACTAGGTGGAACCTCTCAGAGGACAGCCATGCTAAACAGTCTGCAAGCATAACAAAGTATCATTATTATTGTCAGGGACTGGTGTTTGACCGTGAGATGGATCTCAAGTTGGTCTGGTTATTGGTTGGTCATTCCCTCAGTCTCTGCTCCATCCCCCATCCCTGCATTTCTTGTAGACAGGATAAATTTTTAGTACAACAGAATTTTTCCTGAGGTACAGAACATACCAGTCACCAAGTTAGCCAGAAACCATAACTCTGAGCCTAGGTCCTTGCTTGCCCCAAGTCAATGAAGACTAAAGATGTGGACTTTTGTGCAGAAGCAAGAGAACAAACTTCATTAAGATTTATAGAAAGGTGAGAAATTGAGGGGAAAAATAAGAAATTGAGGAAAAGTGAGAGAAATTCCTGAAAGTTGGAAGGATTCCCAAAAGAGAAAAAAAACCCAAATTCTTTGCATGCAGAAACTGGACAAAGGTTGTTTAATTTTCTGGGATACCATGAGCAAAGCTGATGGAGTCAGACACTCTCCATGGCAGTTCCCTAGCCTGACTCTGTGCTGTCCATATACAGCCCATCCAGCTAGGGGTTATTGAAACCCCTGACCATCTCTGTCTTGTGCTTTGTTAGCTGTTGACCTTGACTGTTAACAAGTTACTAGTCTTGGGCCGGCATTGCTATCTCTGGCCTTGCAGGTGTCCCAAATGCTGATAAATACACTAAACTGTCTTTTCTCACGGCTACTGTAAAGTATCTGTAATCTTAGAGCTCCTTACTCCAGGATGGCCTGTGGTCTCTTTCCTGGAGGAGGTGGAGGCCTTGTGTTAGAAGCCATCCTTTCTTACAACTCTGTCACAATTAGCTGTATTAGAAGCAGGAATATATGAAAAGACAATGATGCTTCCTATATATGTTGCCCAAGGGTTTGAGGAAGAGGGGAAGCAGCCTTACTGCTGTTGTGGGCCCAGCATCCCTTCCCTCCTCTGACCTGCTCTATTTGATCATCTTATATCGGCTACAAGGATCCTTACGTATCTTCTTCCGCATTACTGTTTTAACCTTTAACCATCCTTTTAACCCCAGTGTCTGTACTCACTGCATCATATGTAACTTGCAGTTTGGACCACGGGCCCTTTCTCATTTTTAACCTAGAGAGAACTAGCTCCCCAACCTGCTCCTAGTCATCTGCTTCTCTTCCTACTTCCTACGGTCAGTTCTCAACCCCGTTGTAATGTCACATCTCGAGACCCATTCTGCATAGACTAAAGCTAAGTCCTCCAAATGGCCTGCAGTGGCACCTCTGTGGGAATACTTATTCCCCAGCCAATCAGTTGACTACATTTCCTAACAGCCAAATCGATATGCGTGCATCACCTTCTCATGTCACAATGCTTTGAACCACAGCCTGGCCCAAGCCACTGTAGTTGGTACTCCAACTCTCTCTTTACTCCACCACTCCTAATTTTTGGTTGGAGATACATATATGTATATATCACCATATAATATTATAACCATATAATATATATAAAACATTGTATGTATCAATAATATATATATACATATATATGTAATATTATCACCATCTAATACATTGAATACTTTATTCACTGTTTAGTTTCTGTGTTTTCCTTGTAGAATGTGTATGTTCCATAAAACAAAGGAGGATCTTTTTTATTCACTAATTCATTCTAAATACTCAAGACAGCAACTGGGACACAGAAAAGGCTAAAGAGTAATCTGCTAAATAAATAAGGTTCAGAACAGATAACTGATCCATTGAGCTAAAAAGCAGCAACTTTTTGGTTAATCCTCTCCATGGTCTCAGAAAAATATATTCTATGGGTTAGGTTAGTCTAGCAAACTGATAATTTTGTGAAAATACATAACTGGATTGGCAAAACTCATAAGTTAAAAGCAACATGTGTTGGGTATGGTGATGCTCTTGGAAGACAGAGACAGGAAGATCAGAAGACAGTTCAAGGACATCCTCAGTTACATAGTGAGTTCAAGACTAGCCTTGGCTACATGGGACTGCCTAAAACTGAGAGAAAGTACCATTTCACAATGATTAGATAAGGAAAACTCAGGGAGATAGAAGTGGAGAATGGAGGAGAGTAAAGACTCTCAGCCTGATGATAGGACCCAAATGAGCAAAGGCTAGACACTGATGTTACTTCTGTGTTATGGGGTGTCTTTTTTTTAATGTAACTTTAAATTATATCCTGTTTGTTCATCTCCTTTGAATCCTGTAAAGATGTTTTTCTTGGCTCTCTGTCAACTACTATTTATTTATATTCAAGACAGGTTTAGGTAATTTTTTTTCTCCCTTTCTTCCTGCAATCATAGTTACTTTCCTTCGCTTTTCCTGTGAATTTTTCTTTTACATATTGTATACTTTATTTGCCATAACTTATTTGTAATGTCTTATTTAGGCAGCTTTCTACTTTTCCTTACATTTTTTTGTGAGTGTATGTTGCTTTATTTTACAGGATTTTTGTATTATATTAACTAAGCATTTACACTGAGTACTTTAAATCAGTTCCCTTCAAATTCCATGATCAACTGTACTATTTTCCCCCTTTAACTTCAAAATCTGAACTTTTGAAATTGAGATTGTCTTTCCCTTTAGATTCTCAATTTCTATAAATATTAGGAAAGTCCATCTAAAGTAGCATTATTCTCACTCTGATCCATATGCCTCTCTCTTTTCTTGCACACGTATGAAAAACCTTCATACAACAAGTCCGAGTGGTAAGGATGCAAGACTCTTTCCAAGACCCAATCTTAAAGAGAAGAGTTTTTTTTTTTTCACTCATAGCTACAATGTTAACTATAGATCTTTGTGGCACGCAGGAGTACATAGCATGTGTCTCAGTTAAGTCTCTGTCACTATGATGAAACACCATGACCAAATGCAACTTGGGAGGAAAGGGTTTTTTTTTGGTTTTTTTTTTTTTTTTTTTTTTTTTTTTTTTTTTTGCTTATAGGTCCATATCATAGTTCTTCCTCAAGGAAGTAGGGAAGATCTCCTTTTGGATTTACCTAATTTGAAATTTGATGGAAATAAAATCACAGTAGACTGTCTCTTATGACTTATTTCATTTATTTAGCAAAGTGTTTTTAACATCTGTGTGTGCTATATGTATAGAAGTATTTCACTCTTCTGTGTAGATATTTTATCATATGAATATGTCACATTTTATTTATCAATTAGTTTCCGGGCTTTTTGCTTTTGCTTCTTAACTTCTATAAATATTGCTGTAATAAACAATCCTGTACATGTCTTTGTCTTTTCTTTTGAAGTATGTGTGTGTGTGTGTGTGTATGTGTGTTAGTAGAGATTAAACCCAGAACCTTCTGAATGATAAATTCTATCACTAAACTACACCCTCAGCCCTTTACATTTTTATTTTAAAAGAGGATCTTGTTAAGTTCCCTGTGATTGACCTCAAACATGTAGTCCCCCTGCCTCACTCTCTCAAGTAGCTGAGATCATAGGCATCCTGTGCCATACCAGGCACCATTAATGAACCTTTACCTATTAGGTAATCTTTAAAATATCTGAAATAAACCCTCTTCTTTGGTCTGGCAATATTTTGTTGAGATTTCTGTATCTATTTTCATGAAAATTTTTTATTTGTAATTTTGTTTTTGTCTTTGTCTGGTTTTGCTATAGTTGCCAGATTCATAAAATAAAAAGTATTTTCTCTCTTCTTTTTTTCCTACACAAGACTAAAATTCTCTGAACTTTTCTCTAAATGATTAATAACTTTCTCCAGTGAAACCTGAAGGTATCTTTTGTGGAAGTTTTTCAATTATGAGTTCCATTTTGCCAGATTGTATGTTTCATCCTTCTTGAACTTTGGCAGTTTGTAGATTGAAAAATTAAGAATTATCTGTGCTATTCTTCTTTTAACTCTTTAATAGGTACAGAATCTCCACTAACTGTCTCCATTTCTTTGTTGATATTAGCAACTGGTATCTTCTCTTCGGTAAATATTGACAAATGTGTGTCAATTTTACTGACTTTTTTTCTAAAATATTGACATTGGTTTTCTCTGTTTTTCCTTGTTTTAAATTTCACCTATTTTTACTTTTTTGTTAGTTCCTTCTACTTTTAGGCTTATTTTTCTGTTCATTTCTAGTTTTTTTTAGACTTTTCTCTAATATATTTAGTGCCACAAAACTTGTAAGCTCTGCTGCATAAATTGTATTGGTTTAGCTTCCTCTTGCTGTGACAAGAACAACTTAAAGAACGGGTCTATGTTCATGATTGCAAGTTACAGCCCATTTCAGGGAAGTCAGGAGGCAAGAACTCAAAGCAGCTGAGTCACGGCTGTGCGAAGAGCAGAGAAAGAATATATCCATGCTGGCCAGTTCTCAGCTCACATTCTCTTCCTTTATAGCCTAGGACCCAAACCCAAAGAATAGCACCAGCCAGTTTTAGGCCGGGTCTCATCACATCAGTTAACATAAGACGTCACACTGGGCTTACCTACTCTAAACAGTTCATCACTGAGACACTCTTCCCAGGTGGTTCTAGATTGTTAAACTCACAATTAAAAGTAACTTTCATAGCTGTGCTGTTTTTATACAAATTAATGTATATTTCCCATGAGACATCTCAGTGACCCATGGGTTATTTATAAATGTGCTCTGTAATTTCTATGTATTTAAATATTTTCTTATTCCCTTTCCATTATTGAGTTCTAGCCTGGTTTTATTATTTCTAGCTAGCTCATATTTCACATAATCTTGACTCTTGTGTTTATTGAGATTTGTTTTTACAACTCAGATAAAGTTTACCTATGTAAATGCTATAATGGATACTTAAATTTATATTTTGCTATTTTTAGTGAAGCCGTATGTAAATATCAATTAAATCCTGTTGGCCTGTTGTATTGTTTGGTTTTGTTAATGTTGTGTACCTGTGTATTCAATGGTAATTCTACTACTTACTGAAGGACACATGTTCAAGTCATCAACTACAATTATGGGTTTATCTATTTCTCTTATTTTGTCACATTTTCATTTTCATATATGTTTTAAGGCCTGTCAGATGAACTCATAGTGAAGACAATATATTACCTTAGTCTAGCTGAAGTAGCATTTTTATAGCTGTTATACAGTATAAATAATTCATATTAAGTATTCTAAATTACAAACCAGATTCTTGGTTGTTCACTGGGGTTCATTTTTAAAGCAGTTTTAGAAATCCAGAAAAAGTGAGTTTCTACTAGAATCCCTGGAAATCTCGCAAGAGCATCTTCACTGCCACTGAAATCTGTTATGCTCCGCCCACTTCTCCCTTCTTCTGTTACTCTCAGAAATCACTAATATCTGCACTCTTTTTACAACTAAAGGAATTGTAGTCTAATATCTTGTATTAGGTAAGATAACTGCTATAAAATGTACAAAAAAGTACACAATATTTCAAACTGGAAGACGGTATCAGTTTCTACTGCATTGACAAATATCTGGGAGAAACTAGTTAAAAGAAGACTTATTTGTATTATCTCACAGTTTGGAGGGTTATAGGCCATACACAGTTGATTCTGTTTAGGCACATCAACACTAAGAGCATAGAGAAGCAAAGACACTCACCTGGGGGCAGTCAGGGAACAAGAGCCTGAGTAGGCAGGCTTGCGCTGCTGGGATGCTTCTGCTTTTTATTCCACCCAGTCCTCCGCCCTTCCAGTGGTGCCCTCCCCACTCAGAATACACCGTTCCCCCACAGCTGCTGTCCAACATGCCAAGTGTTCTAAATCATCTCAGAAATGTATGTGGAAGACTCTCATCTGTAGGCGTCTCTCAACCCATTCAATAATTGGTGATAATTGACCATCACTCTGAGGTTCTGAGACATCAGGGTCACAGTCTGAGTTACACAGTGAGATCCCATCTCAAAACAAAGTGCAATCAGAAGAGTGGCAGGAAATGAAATCAAAGGCGTAGGAGCACTCCAGATACAGGCAACCTTTGTTAAGAAACAGCAACATCCATTCGCAAAATAATAGTGTTTTGTTCCCCCCCACACACTCTAAGGCCTATGAGCCTATGACTTAGTGAGCCCTGAGTTTGGGGCAGTGGATGGTACCAGGAATACATTCCACTTGGTGAACGCAGGCTTTAAGTCCAATCGGAAATTGGTTGGTTAGTCCTCTAACATCTGTGCCACTATTCTATCACCAGGCATATTTTGCAAGGCCAATTATTATTATAGCTCAAAGAGCACACAGATAGGTAAAACTATTGACTACTTTCCTCCCTGATAACATGCACAGAACTTTCTAACACTGTGAAAGCCAATGAATGGGAAACTGTCCCCCTTAGTTCTTATCTTTATACCCATAGATCAGTGCATCTTTCAACCCTCAGCCAAGAAGCCTTCTTTAACAAGAGACAGTCGTTAATACAGAGACCTTCAACAGATCAATGTGCAGAGAATGAGAGACTCTCTACAGCACACACTATGAATGGGACAGCTGTATCACACCCACTCCCCGAGCTTCAGGGCCCACCACAGAAGAGCAGGTGGAGAGTCTAGGAACCAGGAATAGGGGGTATTGCCAGTAAAATAGTATTTGCCGGAATGACCATGGTGTTGCACACATTAATTTGTAGCATCTGTGGCCGGAGACACGAGACCCACACAGGATCCAGCCAGCCAAAATCCCAACATGGAGTGGGGGAGGGGCTCACAAAGCCCCAGCCCTAGCTCAGGAACTCTTGGCAACTGGTGGCTGCTGGGAAGTGAGAGTTGTCTGCAGGGACACAGCCCTCGGAAGGGTACCCAAGCCCCAGCACGGAGTCCTTTTTCATGCACATACAGAAAACATTAAGTGCTTTATTGGATTTTTTTTTTTAAAGAATACACAAAGTTAGAAAAGAAATAGTGTGTGGGTATAGGAGAGGAAATGAAGGGAAAAGAATGAATGGGCAGACAATTTGATGAAAAAAAAAATATACTCAAGTATAACATTCTCAATTACATGTATTTCTGCACTCTGGAAAATGAATTCAAAGTGCAAGACTAGAGAGAAGAATATTGGTTTAGAGCCTATATATTATGTTATCATTTAAATGAGACCAATGTGCACTGGAGCAGTGATGCCTCTGAACTATTTCTACTGTCAACAGTCTGTCTGCAAGAGTATGCGGCCTTGTCCCCACTCCAAGGAACTCTCTAGTGCCAATGGGCTGCCTTACAACTTAATTATATTCTGGCACTTCTCTAAGGAAGCACAAACCTCTTAAGGACTCTCCCCTCTATGCAGATCCCACTCAATCTCTAGCTCCACTTTCTTCCCCAGAGAGGAGGAGATTAAGCACAAAGGTAAAAGTTCCAATCTAATCAATGTTTGGTCTCTCGGGAGACTAGTCTCCATCCTGAAAACTACCAAGAAAATACTCAAGAGTCACCTCATTAGAAAAAAAATATACCCAGGCAGTGGTGACACATGCCTTTAATCCCAGTACTTGGGAGGCAGAGACAGGCAGATATCTGAGTTTGAGGCCAGCCTGGTCTATGAGGGAGTTCCAGGACAGCCAGGGCTACACAGAGAAACCCTGTCTCGAAAAACCAAAAAAGAGAGAGAGAGAGAGAGAGAGAGAGAAGAAAAGAAGAGAAAAGAGAAGAGAAAGGAAAGGGAAAGGGAAAGGAAAAGGGAAAGGGAAAGAGGGAAAGGGAAAGAGGGAAAGAAAGAGGGAGAGAGGGAGAGAGGGAGAGAGGGAGAGAGGGAGAGAGGGAGAGAGGGAGAGAGGGAGAGAGGGAGAGAGGGAGAGAGGGAGAGAGGGAGAGAGGGAGAGAGGGAGAGAGGGAGAGAGGGAGAGAGGGAGAGAGGGAGAGAGGGAGAGAGGGAGAGAGGGAAAGAGGGAAAGAGGGAAAGAGGGAAAGGAAAGGAAAGGAAAGGAAAGGAAAGGAAAGGAAAGGAAAGGAAAGGAAAGGAAAGGAAAGGAAAGGAAAGGAAAGGAAAAAACGTCCCTATATTACTCAGGAAATCTCAAGAGATTTAGAACTTCTATGGCCAGTATCAGTTTCCATACAAACTGGGTGTGGCACGTGACTGTAGTCTTGGCACTCACAACTTGGGAACAGGAAGACCAGGGTTCAATGTTATCCTTGGCTACAGGACAAGCTGAAGGCCATCCTGGGCTTCGTGAGACCTGAAAAACAAAACAAAGCAAAAAACTGAAGAATCTGGTAAAAAAAAGAATCCCAGTGAAGCAGCAAGAGTCACGGCTAGATTGCCGTTTCTGGAGAAGAAACCATTTATTCGGAGTAGGAATGAGACAGTGTGGCAAAGGGGGTAAGGACTCAAAGGAGAGTTTCTGTACCAAACCAAGGGCTGAGCATGTTTCTGGGACAATTTTGAGGATACTGCAGAGCCTGAAACCCAAGGCAGGATAAGCCATCTCCAGGAAGTGTAACTCTGGCACCAAGCAGCCATTACACTCTTAATTTTGATCCTTCCCGAAGCACACAGCCCGCAGACTGGGCTCCTTCATTTGGAGCCCTTCAAGCAGGTACCACCGGTCCCTACCCTACAGCAATCATCTGGCCTTAAACACAAAGTGTGTGTCTAGTCTAGACTGCTGGGAGAGCAAGTCTCAGTTTCAGCAACACACACTTAGCAGTCTTCAAACTTCTCAGCCGCTTTCCTACAAAGACAGATGTCTTCAGTTTTGCTTGGTTTGTAGTTGATTCGGTCTTCATATTAAAACTGAATAGATCTAAAAGGCTAGGTTCAACAGTCAGCCTGCTATTGGGTGCACAAAACAATTTCAAAGAACCTTAAAACAGCCCTTTGTATCAAACTGCATCATAATCAGCAGCTAAGGAATAAATGAGAAATCCTATTCAGCTGCAAAGTTAATGTGTTGCTGGTCTGGGGAAGGGCAGAAGGAGCTGGCTTGTTTGATGGATATAGTGAAAAGCCCAGTCATATATTTATAGCAAAGAAAATCTAGAAGTTGCTTCACAAGCAAGATTTAATATAAGGCAATAAATTTAGGCCCAAATGGGAAGGTTGGTAAGTTTCAATATTTCCTGCCTTGTTCATAAATCACAATATTGATCACATATAAATTAATGCACGAATATATATTTGTGTATGGGGACACATGAAACCTCATTTATTATGTGAAAGTGAAAGAGAAAGCAACTTTTCTATGGTGAACACCTAAATTAAACCACTTAGCATCTTCGTAAGAATCTGAAATGAATCTCATCTTTGTGGACCTAGCATACATGATCTGTCTTTCCATTCTCAGTGGTGGACCAGTACTCTGGCAGCAGCTGTGCTTCAGAGCCTGGGAAAGCAAATTTAAGACAATTCACAAATGGCGAGGCTGCCAAGAGTTTCTATTTGCATTTACTATATTCCTTTCCAATAACCAATATGTCCACAGCATGTTTTATTTCGCTTTCTCCTTTGGTGGATATGCTTCTGTAAAAACCCTACTCAAACAAATTGAAACATCAGGCAATAATCAGTACATATTCTATAAGTGAATGTCACTGGTAGGTTTTAAAAGACTCAGTCCCCTTAAGACACCATTAACTATGCCCTGGTGGCAACTCTCAGGTGTAGTAAACCAGTGAAGAGCCACCAAACGGGAAAAGTAAGTAAGATTTCATAGGAAGGAGGGAAGGGAAGGGAAGGCATAGTGGAGGAGAAAGTTTATTATAGATAAAAGGGAGAGGGTAGGTAGGTAGAGGCAGGAACACCTGGCAGAGGGCAAAGTGTACTTGACCGGTCTAAGTCAAATCTGGGAGGCGGAGGGGAAGGAGAAGGGAAGAGAACCAAGTACGACAGCAGAAGGCCAAAGACACAAAAGGGGGCGGTAACAAAAATGTCTAGATACTGCTGCAAGAGCCTCTGGAGGAAGAGTAGCCAAGCCTCTGGGCTGGACAGTTCAGAGTAAGGGGTGGGGTATGCTAGGTAAATCCTGTAACTGGAAGGGATTGAGGGATGCTGGAAGAAACTAGAGGGAAGGTCCGCTCTGATATATTAAATAGGTACCTCGGCCTCCCCAACCCAACCCCACCCCACCCCCGTTTGAAACTAACACACATTTCACAAAAACTTCCGTAAACTCGGTCAAACCCAGGAACAGTTTTCAAACATAGTGCAACTTGATAACCTATTTGACCTTTAGAACTAGGCCTCTAGCACTGGAATCCTAGATCAAAATATTCATAATATGCCTCTTCTTGTCTTTGTGAGTGGTGGTGGTGGTAATTATCTTTAAAAACTTGATTTCTCTATGTGTAGCTCAGGCTAGCTAGAACCTGAGATAGTCCAAAGCCCAATCTCCAAGAGCTGTCATTGCAGACCTAGCCACCATGCCAGCTCTGTTTCTGTAATAGGTTGGGAATCCATGCTCCACAGCTACATCTACAAACAAGCATTTATGACAGCTAGAGCGAGCTTGAAACCCTGGGCTAACAGGGAAGGTTTAGTATTAGCTAAAATTCTCCTTTTGATTAGAGATGGAAAGAGGTTTCTGCAAATGGCTCTTGGATCACAATAGTGAACGGAAGCCATTAATTGCACTTTTTTTAAGAGCACTGTGGTGGTGATAGGAGCCAAGAATACTACAGTTGAGTCATCATCAAACTGTATGCAACACGGTCTACAGAATGAATCCAATACAGTGGGGAGAGGAAGACACACTTCAAACTTCAAGAGAGCTCGAGTTTTTCCGTGGCAAAATGTACCTGATTCGTGGCTGGTGTGTAGTAAATTGAATCGACCTATGCTATAGGTGGAAAATGCTCTGAAAGATTTAGCGTGAAGGGGGAAAAATGCTCTAATTGTAGCATTACGTCGCTTACATGTTAAAATGACAGTATTTAGGACGCAGCGAAGGAGGTGTTATATTAATAATGGGGCCACTAGAAACTTGAGGGTTCCACTGTTGCTTGAATTCTCTTAGACCACGCGGGAAGTCTAGGCTAGCCTGAAAAGGTCTAGCTGGTACTAAATAAAGGGAGGGGGAGGGCTTGGGTGAGCAAGGCTGAGGGCAGGGCAGGGCAGGGCAGGGCAGGGCAATCCCAACTCATTCCCTTTCAAAAGCCCCAAGACTTAAAATTTCAGCTCTCGGGGCCCCAGACTAAGGAACCAGCGCCGCGAGGGAAGTTTAGCTGGCCCTGCGTGGGCGGCCACCCTGAGGGTGGAGCAGTCCCGGGTAGAGGCGGAGAAGGCCCAGGAAGAGCCACGCGGCTCAGGAAATCACCCCCGCGAGTGGCCAGGCAGACTCTCCGGCCCCGCCTCCGACAGCTCACAAGCCTGAAAGGCAGACGCTTCCGCACACCGCCCAGCGGCCCATGCCTGCAGCCCCAAAGCCCGACTTCTCACGCCGTGCCTTCCCTAGCACCGACCCAGGCGGACCACAGAGAGAGAAGCAGCGGGGAAAGCCCTCGAGTCTGCGCTTGAGCCGCACGCGCCTGCGCTTAAGGCCCGCTCCGCCCTCTTTGCCGCTCCACTCACGTGCCTTCCTCCCGCCCCGTTCCCTGGGCACCTGGGTACGTCACAAAGAGTGGCGTGTAAATCGAACAATCCAGTTGCTCCCCTCGAGAGCACGGTGGAAGGAGGGAGGGGCGAAGGGAGGGACGGAAGGAGCCGGCTTCGAAGACTGGCTCCTTCTCGTCATCCAATCAGAACGGTCTGGGGTGCGGTGGGGCGGGGCCCGAGAAGAGGGCGGGGGTGGGGCTGAGGGAAAGGAGCGAGAAGGCTGCGGGACGAGAGGGCGGGCTCCCGGAGATTAAAAGCAGCCAATCAGAGCGCGCCGGCTTCATTCGGAGAGCAGCGTGGGGCGTCGCCGCCGCCGCGCGCGCCGGGGGCTGGTTAAGGCCATGAAACAAAAGAAACCCTGAGAGGGGAGCTGCTGCGGTCCCCACCCACCCACCTAGTTACCTACCTCGGCTCGATCCCCGGCCCCTCCACCCCGCCCTCGCGCGCTCCGGCTGCCCTGGCGCTCCTCAGCCCGGGGCGCGGGCACCGCCGCCGCCGCCGTCGCCGCCGCCTCCCCCGAGGAAAGGTGTTTGCGCGCTGAACAGGGCCCGGGCCCTGTCCGCCATGGGGCCCGCCGCTCGCCGCGCCTGACGCGCCTGCCGCCGCCGCCGCCATTGACAGCGCGCCGCCGCGATGCCAAGCGGCAGCTCCGCGGCCCTGGCCCTGGCGGCGGCTCCGGCCCCCCTGCCGCAGCCGCCTCCACTGCCGCCGCCCGCGGGAGGCCCGGAGCTCGAGGGGGACGGGCTGCTGCTGAGGGAACGCCTGGCCGCGCTAGGCCTCGACGACCCGAGCCCGGCGGAGCCCAGCGCCCCGGCGCTCAGGGCCGCGGCGGCGGCGGCGCAGTGCCAAGCCCGGCGGGCGGCCGGGCTAGCTCCGGAGGAGCCCGCTCCGCCCGGCCGCCTCGCGACCTCCGAGACGGCGGAGCTGGAGCTGGAGGTGGATGAAGAGGAGGGGGAGGAAGCGGAGCTGGACGGAGAACTGCTGGAAGAGGAGGAGGAGCTGGAGGAGACTGAGGAGGAGGACCGGCCGTCGCTGCTGCTGCTGTCGCCGCCCGCGGCCACCGCCTCCCAGACTCAGCCGATCCCGGGCGGGCCCCTGGGGTCGGTGCTGCTGCCGGCCGCGGGCTTCGATGCCCGGGAAGCGGCGGCCGCGGCGGCGGGGGTGCTGTACGGAGGGGACGATGCCCAGGGCATGATGGCGGCGATGCTGTCCCACGCCTACGGCCCCGGCGGCGGAGCCGCCGCTGCTGCCTTGAACGGAGAGCAAGCGGCCCTGCTGAGAAGGAAGAGCGTCAACACCACCGAGTGCGTCCCCGTGCCCAGTTCCGAGCATGTCGCTGAGATTGTCGGACGCCAGGGTGAGTGCGCCGAGGTCTGTCTGGGCACGGCCCTGGGAGTGGGTGGGAGACGAAAAAGACGAGCGTGCGGCGGAAGAGTGAACCCGGAGAGTCCCCCGAGTCTTCCGAGAAGGGGTCTGGGAAGGAAGAACCGAGGGTCGCCGAGAAGGGGACGGGTCACCTTGCGAAAACCCACGCCGTTCCGTTTCTTCCGCCGGACAAGAAGTGTTAAGTTTCTTGGGCCACCCAGTCTAGTGGTGTTCACTGTAATCGGTGTATTCGTGGAACACCAGGCTGGCGCAGCCCCAGAAACCTCAGTAAAGGTGGTAAGGTCAGGTCAGAAGTTGCGGGTTACGGTGTTGTTTCCGAAAGCTTCGAGATTGGAAGTTTGTGTAGCCGTGTGAAAGTAATCAGCCTGCCTTAAAACTGCTTCTGCTGAAAAATGGACCGACACGGAGGCATGTGCAAAGCTTTTCCGAGAGGGAAGAGATGTTCAAGTGGCCGTATCACCTCCTCCCTCCGCTATTCAGAAACTTGACTTTAGAAGAGCACCCCAACTTTGTTGATCCTAGGTACTCAGTGTTCACATTTCTCTTCTCAAAAAGCGGTAGTGTCAGTCTTTTAGAACACTTTAGCTTGTACCTTGTACCGTGAAGGGAAAACTGGGCATTTAGGTAATTAAGGAACTTTATGCATTTGTGCAGTTTTTGATAAATTTTCTTCACTTGCTAGCACACCCGTTCTGCAGACAGACTCCTCCCACATTGTTCAGACAAAGGACCTATGTCTCAGATTCCAGGAGTAGGTTTGTGAAGGTGGGGGAAGGGGAGGCACAGAGGACCTCGGTATCCGACATTTTTAGGGAAGGTTCTGTATGCTTCAGTTTAGTTTTTGCCCCTTTTTAATACCTGCTGCTGCTGTAATACAGCATGGTTGATATATGCCTCCTGTTGAGGTCAAATAGAGATGATGGCACTGCTGGTGGAATGATCTCATTTTCCCAAGTGGCCTAAAGTACACATAAATAAGAGATTGGTGACTTCACATGTGAGAAGTGGCTCTCTTTGCTAGGATTTTGATAAGAAAAGCCTAAGTGGTACCTGGACAGAAAAAAAGAAAAAAAAATGAGCTTATTTCAGACTGTTTTGACTAACCAGTTTCACATGTCTCACTTGCCAGTAGGAGCTGATCGGGATAATAGCTCATGAGGAAAATCTTTTATGTATGTGAAATAAAAATGCATTATATTTATAGATCCATAATGAGTGGCTTTTCATTTAATATCATTGAAAGAGCACTTGAGTTTGCTGGATAATGAGTTTATAAAAATTAAGCTAAAAATTTGAGGCTGATTTTTACAGAATTTCTGCTCTTTATTAAAAACTAACCATCTAATAGAATGACACGCAAGTAATTACATGAAGACAACAGTGCTACACGCAAGAACATGACCCATAGAGAATGCAACTTAGCAAAGATGCAAATATTAAACAGCATGAGGGAAGTGGAGGGCCTGCTAGGAGGTGATTGGAAAATTACCCAAATTTCATTACTGATTAGAATATGGTAAAGTGGGTGGATGGAAATGGTCTGGGAAGTGATTGCTGAGGCTGTGGAATGTAGAGATTTGGATGACATACTGGGGAAACAACACAACTTAATTCAATGTTCATGTGCTTGCCTGCCGGAGCAAAGGAAACCGTTTGCTTGCTAGTTTTACCACATGACAAGGTACTATATCTTGGTAGATTTAGTTTAACATGAACTTTTGTCCTTTACATTCTTAAGCACCTTAACTATTAATTGGAAGTATTTATATAAATTGAAATGGCAAGCTTTTATTTTGTGCTATTTCATGATACTTGTCTTACTTTTTCTCTTGGGCTGTGCTTATCGGTTAGTAAAGAAATAAATCTCTGTCTTAGAAATGGAGACAAATTGCTGACTGTTCTTGTACTCAGTATTTCCTAGAGTTGTCGGTACTGTTAAAAGTATGTCATCTTCCTCTCTCTTATCTTAAGAGCAGAAAGTCTGTCTCTTTTCCTGCTTTGAACCATTCAACTAGTGGATCATTGACCCCTTTGCCATCCCCACACCCCAGCAGCATGGTAATAAAACCTGTATCTGCTCACTCCTGGAGAGAACTAAGTGACTTCTAATAGTCAAATCTTTTTACTGTGCAAAAACTACTTGTTGGGAGTGCCTGTCTGAGTTTTTTAAAGAGTTGGGGGGTGGGGTAGATCATTTTGAGTTTTTTGTTTGTTTTGGAGAGCTAAATGTACATCCTTAAGAATTAACCATTCCTGCCATCTCATTCATTACCTGAAGTCATGATTTTCTCTTTGACATCTCTTAATTAGTTTTGGAAATAATTATGTCACAGATGGAGACATTCATGACTTCAGCTCTGAAGCAAAGTATAGGATAAATGGAAATCTGAGTCATACAGGCAGCTTAGCAAAGTGCTGGAGCACTTGGGGATAGCCTCTGGTTCCCTTTGACTTTCAAAAAAAAAAAAAGACATTGCTCTTATTTTGTTTTTATCAGTGAAACAGGTTTTCATCATGTAGCCTAGTTGCTGGGCTCACAACCATGTACCTCTATACCTAACCTCAGACAACCCCTTCCCCCTTGTAAAAAGTTTTATATGTGTATGAGTGTGTGCCTTCATGTATGCATGTGTGCCTAGTACCCAAAGAGGTCAGAAGAGAAGGGTGGGGTCCCTTGGCACTGGAGTTAAAAATGATACGTCACTATATGGTGCTGGGAAACAAGCCCAGATTCTCTGCAAGGGTCACAAGTGAGGGTTACTAAATGCTTGAACTATCTTTCCAACCCCAAGACCATGTTTCTTTTTTAATTCTGTATCTGTGTATGTGAGTGCAGATGCCTGCAGAGACTAGAGTCAGATACCCCTGGAGTGGAAAGCACAAGCCACCTCATGTGGATGCTGGGAACTGAACTCAGATCCCCTCAACCTGAGCCATCTCTTCATCCCTCCTCTCCATGGACCAGTTTTAACAGTGATGAAGACTGGCAGAGTATTTGACCTCCGGTTTATCCCCAGGAACAATATGGCCTTTGTGCACATTAAATTGGTCTTACGACTGTCGGATTTTTTAAGTGTTGTCTTTGTTGTGAAACTATATTAACAGTTGTAATAAATTTTACTAATTATATTTAATAAGATAAATTAGGAATTAGAGATAATAATAGAAAATTTAAAATATAGACATCAAAATAAGTCTAAGGCTGAGAAGATGGCTCAAAATAGGTAAAATGCCTACTTCACAAGCATGAGGTTCTGGAATGAAATCCCTAGCATTCATGTAAAAAGCTGGTTCTGGTGCCACATAGCCATAATCCTAGCCTATGAGACCTGGAGGGTCCTGAAGACTTGCTAACCAGCTAGTCTAGCCATTGGGCTCCAGGTTTAGCCAGAGACCTTGTCTCAGAAAAACAGGGTAAAGAACCATAAAGGAAGACATGCAACATCAACTTCCAGCCTCCACATGGGCATGCACAGGTGTGCACACACTAAAAACATTGAAAGATCTCATTTTATAAATAGGACATATCTCCATTTTTAAGTGTAGTGCCTGCAAAACATTAATAGTAGTTGACAGGTTTAACTGATGACAACAGGTTTTATTATAATTACAGTAGAACTTAGAATCTATTCTTTACTATCAATTAATATTAAATGCTATAAATTGAGTTTCAGCTACTTTTGATATGACTTTAAGTGATAGTATACAGTTTTTAACCTTACAGGTCTAGAAGGTTTCTTTTAGTTGTGTACTCTGCCCCCCTCCAAAAGTTGTACCCCATTATACAGTTTACACATATCACTGTAAACAATCTATTCTAAGAAAAATGTACATCATATAAAACCTTTAACAAATAAGATAAATTGAAATTTTTTTTATTGTTTTTAATCTGTGTGCTGATACTCTTATACTCCAGATGTCACTGAGTGCTAGACCACTTAGAAAACTAATTCATTGACTGAGCTGTCTTGGTAACCACTCTCTCCACTGAAGTGTGTAGTGGGGTGTGGGGAAGCCTTCCCATTGCTTCAAGCTGTCAGTTGCATTTGATTAGGAGAAACAGAGTACTTTGCTGTGCACAGATTTCCCATTGAGAAGTACATACTTATTTCACTAAAAAAAGAGTTTCAGAACAACACTAAAGTCATAGTATCCCCCACCCCTGGGAAAGAACTACTGGATATTTTACCAGTGTCATGTAACTGTTAGACATTTTGCAGATGTTCAACCTGAGGTTCTAAAAGATAGTTTATATACTTAATAGATATTTAACCCAGGACCCCATGTATGCTAGACAAGGTTTAGGCCAGTTTAAACAGTGTTATTTTCACTATTAGTAATTTAAACTCAAAATGAAAATTTTGGGGGAAAAAAAACTAAATATGTTTGCAGTTAAAAGTTTCTAGGGAAAAGTTTCCAGTGGTAGAGCATTTACCTACCATGCATGAGATGAGAAAGAAGAGGTAGGATCCTGTTTTAGGAAACACCAAATAATAAATCATGGTTAAAACCCCCATTGTTTTTTGTTTTGTTTTGGAAATTTTAAGTGTTTTTCTTGTGATGGCTTCTTGCTATGTAGCCCTAGGCTAGATTCCTGCTTCAGCTTTTAACTTAAGATATCACTAGTTACTATATATAGAGATTTGTAAAATTCAATGTGGTAATTAAGCCTTTAAGCTACTTGTTTTTAATCCAGGGGTGCTTCCAGTCAAATTCAGATCTCTGTCCCAGCCTTATGACTGCTAAGATTATCATACCCAGACAATAATTTTCTAATACTAAAATTACCAAGCCCATCTTAGTTAAATATGTGCATAGTATAATGCTATTTGAATAGTTGTCTGTGACCTATTTTGAGAATTTTTGTTACTCTCCAGTCTATAGACTCTTTAATGCAAGTTTTTTGTTGTGTTTTGTTTTGTTTTTTGATTTTCTGAGACAGGGTTTCTCTGTGTAGCCCTGGCTGTCCTGGAACTCACTCTGTAGACCAGGCTAGCCTCGAACTCAGAGATCCGCCTGCCTCCGCCTCCCAAGTGCTGGGATTAAAGGCGTGCACCACCACCGTCCAGCTTAATGCAAGTTTTTTAAAAGAAGCACTCAGAATGTGTAGTTATTGCCTTTCTCTAGTAAGCAGAAGACTAATCACTGAAAGTAAGGAAAGCCTTATTTGACCACACATAGTAGCATGAAATAGTAAGACTTACTTTTAAAGTAATGAAAAAGAGAATGTGTTACTGACACTTGCAGATGCAGTTGAAGTAAGACATGGATTTTGTCATGCACGGTGTTCCCTCTTTATACACACTTCACCTTTGCCTTCTCTAACGTAATGGTAACTTAATCATTGTTGCTTATGACTTGGGATAAATCCTTTACACCAACTTTTTTTTTTTTTTTTTAATTTGGAGAAAACCTGTTCCAGGTTCTGTTCTGACTAGCCCCAAACCTACTTTGTGCTGTGCAGATGAAATTTGAGATGCCATTAGTGTAAATTCATTGTGTAATTTAAAGTATACAGTGATAAATTCTATAAGGAGTAAGGTAAAATTTTTTGAACTTTTTAGATCAGAGTTTTCTATATTCCCCAAGCTGGCCAAGAACTACTGGGCCCATGTACTGTTATTGCCTCTAAAGTAGCAGAAACTAAAAGCACCTGCCACATTTCTTTTATATATCTGCAAATTCTAGATGAAATCTAAAGTTGTCATTTTAGTGTTTTACCTAAGATATACCAAATTTTTTAAGTTTATAGTATGTACTTCTAGCAAAATTAAGGGAGTCTTGAAGAGAATCGTCTACAGATAACTGATTCCACCTAAAATTTGTATTGTTTTGTTTCTGAGTGGTGCTAGATATCTAACCCAGGACCCCCGTGTATGCTAGACAAGGTTCTCTACCACTGAACTACATACCTAGTCTGGTAATTCTGAAAATTCTATTAACATTTTCTAAAGGGTATAAACATAAGATTTTTAGTATGGAAAACTTTCTTAATATTTGAACCTCTTCTCTAACATACTTATGAGGGAATTTTAGAATCTATAGTTTAGGAGAGGGAAGATGGTTCCCATTGGTCAACTCACAGATGCCTGTATTCCAGCTACAAGACCTCCTATGCCCTCTTCTGGCCCACTTGAGCCTCTGTACACACAAATGTATACAAACACTCACACAAATAATAAAAATACATCAAAAAGTTACTAGTCTATAGGTTTGAGCAGTTCTTTGAGGAAGGTTTATCATCATTCTTTTTTTTAACTTTAGACAACTCTAATTTGTAAATGTATAGATCTAGACTATCTCATAGAGCTCATATCCCGAAAGAACCCCTAAAGCCATGCAGAAGTAAACTGGATTTCAGATTACCAGTTAGATTGACTCCACATTTGTTCCAACTTTGAGTTTATAACACTTTTAACATCTTTCACAATCTAAATGTTTCACTTGAGTTTAATGCATGTGTGCACATATGCAGGTGTGCATGCTTGCAAAAGCCTGAGAAGGATCTTAGGTATCTTCCCCGATCAACTCTTCCTTTTGTTTTTGTGAGATTGGGTCTCCTACTGAACCTACAGCTCCCCATTTTGGTTAGGCTGACTGACTTAAGAGGAAGCTGAGATCCACCTGTCTCCATGTCACAGCAGAGTTTTAGATGCAGGGCAGCTTTTGTAGATCTGGGGATTTTTTATTTATTTATTTATTTATTTATTTATTTATTTATTTATTTATTTATTTATTTGCGGTATACATACATACATTCTCTCTCTTCCTGAGCATAGAAATACTCTCTTTTTAGACTTAGCTAATGTTCATCAGACTTTAAAGATAAAATGCTGAAATTGAGTTCTTATAATGTGAAAGGATCTTTTGAATAGTCTATTGTAAGAGAAAAGGAACTTTATAAAATCAAATAATATGGCTCCTCTTGTTAACTATATTTACTATATTATGAAGCATGTGAAATAGTATTGTTTTTAGAGGAAAAGAATAAAGAGCAGTGAAAAGAGTGTGAAACTAAGATAATTTGGGTCTAAGATCTAACACAGCAGCTAAAATGCCCTCTGTTAAGTCCTTTCCTGCTCTTCCCAAAGGACCTGCTATAAAGAGAAGTGAAAATTCATGTAGGAGAGAGGGTTTAGAAAACTGGAGTGCTTTACACACCCAGACTGTTGCAGAGCTGCTTCAGTCTCCCTGGTACTAGATGAGTTTACTCATGGAATGTTGGTAAGAACTAGTGAAGGGATGAGGACAGTTCTTAAAGTGGAATGAGTGTGTTAGGGCTAGCTCCAGGAGAGAAGGATGAGAGATAGGGTGACCCTCGGGCCTTCTGCATGGCAGACATGTGCTTTACACTTAGCTCAGGACCCATTCGAGCAAGCCTTTTTAATAACATACTTTGTAACAACTAAATGAGGGAAACTATTTTTTTTCTTTATTGATATATTTTTTTACTTACATTTCAAATGATTTCCCCTTTTCTGGGTCCCCACTCCCTGCAAGTCCCATAAGCCCTCTTCCCTCCCCCTGTTCCTCCATCTACTCCTTCCTACTTCCCTGTTCTGGTATTCCCCTATACTGTTGCACTGAGTCTTTCCAGAACCAGGGGCCACGAGGGAAACTATTTTTAATACTACTAATTCCGCTCACATGACAAAGAGGTAGAGGCTTCATGACCTGTTTTTAAATTCACTAACTGATTCATGATGGTTTGTCCACATATCTTTGATTTTCAATACTTACTAAATCTTCCTTGAGGAAAAACTAGATAAACACATGTGAAAGGTGGTCAGTATCTGATTGTTCCAGTGTTTTCTTGTTTTTATTTTTTTTATGTACATTGGTGTTTTGACTGCATTTATGTCTGTATAAGGGTATCAGATCCCCTGGAACAGGAGTTACAGTTGTGACATGCCATGTGAGTGCTGTTTTTCTGAAAGACAAGCCAGCTCTTAACAGATGAGCCATCTCTCCAGCCCTTGTTCCAGTTGTATTTTATTTGAACTAGATCATAAATTATTTCCATATGGTAGCTGTGACACTGAGTTAATCTATTGTTGTGTAGGGGGGTTGTATTTCATACTGATGTACTTCCTTGTGAACGCCAAAGATCAGCAATGGGTGTCGGTGTTGAAGGTGAGAGATGGAGAGGGGAGGGAGCATCAAATCATCTGGAATTGAAATTACAGTTAGTTTTAAGATGACTAATATGAGTGCTAGAAACCAAACTAGGGTCCTCTGGGATAGCTGCAAGTACACTCTACCATTGTGCTCACTCTCCAGTTCCCTAACTTGTTTTTTGATGTAGTCTCTCACTGGCCTGGAGCTGCTCAGAGAGGCTGACTGGACAGCATCCCCAGGGAGCTATGTGCTCTGAGATTGCAAGTGCACACCAGCATGTCTGGCTTTTTATGTAGGTTTTGAGGATTGAACTAAGTTCTTGTTTGCATTACAAGCACTTTACCATTAGCTGTCTTCCTATCCATGTTTGATGAACTTAAAAGCCATACACAAAATTTCTATTTTTCAAAGTTCCATTGTGTTAATTGGGAAGAGAGAGTGGTATGTATGCTAGGAAGGTATTCCAAGTTATTTAGGAAAAGATCTGAATAAGAAATGGAACAGGAACTGCACATGTTTATGAAATGAGAGAGATTAAAAATAATTAGTTTTTGCCACTTAATGCTAGGAGGAAAATGAATTTACTTCAAGACCAGTCAATTCTGTTTTTCTTGAAGATAATGTGAGCTATTCAAGCTTAAACCTCTTCTTCCCATTTTTATTTAAAGAACATCTGCATAATTTCCCAGTGTTTGCAGAGGACTACCAGAAGTTTAAATGGGCATGGTTTTGAGATGTATCTTTAAGGGCTTAAGTTTTCTTAATTCAATGTATACATACACACACTGCCCTAATTTGTTAAATAATTGGAAAGTATAATGAGTGTAATTTCTGAAAAACAAACTTGATTGTAAAAAAGATCAGGAATACCAGATGCCCTAGATAGCAAAATGCAAGTGGTTCCGGAAGGCCAGGTCTTGAATACTATCATTTTCTCCTTTTTTTTTTCTTCTGATTATTGTGATGGCATTTCATTTCAGATGAGGAATCTTTAATCGTTTTCCCCAAAATCTTTTGTACCTGCAAGATTATGTCCCTTATCTGACATTGGAGATGTCTCTCTCCCCATTCTTGTCACCTAAAGATACCAAAATGCTGAACTAGCATTAATATCCCCAGGGTACCAGTTTCCTGCTTTTGCACTTCCTCTCTACTTGACAAAACTTTTCAAGCCTCTTCAAAATACCTTTGAAGTTGGCCTGTACTTGTGTGTTGAGGACAGAGGTCAACATTAGGTTTTTATCTTCCAGCCACTCACCACCTTATCTTTTGAGACAAGATCTCTCAGTGAACCTGGAGCTCACTGATTGATCTAGATTAGCTTGCTCGCTAGCCTCGTGGATCCTAATTGAGGTTCTCCTGCATGTGTAGCAAGCTCTTCACCATCATCTCCTGGCCCTTGCAGCCTTCTTTCATGTGTTTTAAAGCAATAAAGCTCATCTCCTTTTGTGTGCTCCCACTGCTTTGTTAGCCTACTATTGCTCCTTAAAGTAACTATTAATTGCATCTCTTGGATGTGAACTCCTTGAAGTCAGAAATGACCATTATTCTTATTCTACTGGAAGTAAGCCCTGTACTTTTAAAGTAGCTGGGGGAGGGGATGACATTGGAATGGATAAACTCAGTCATTAAGCTGAACTAAAATTCAGGATTAGTAAAATGCTCTTGGAGCCCAAGAAGTGATTTAGATAGAAGCACCTTGACTGACACAGCCCTTCAGACAAATCCTGAAGAGACAGATTTCCCACTAAACTACTCACCTTTATATAGAGCCACATTAGTAAGAGTTCTTACAAATATTTAGCTTATAGTATGGGTTTTTTTCCTATTTGATCAATAACATTATCCTTTTTCTGTGTTTTTATGAATCTCCAAACCTATCCCTAGCCAAAAGCCATTTGATTACTATTCCTAAATTGGGTTTAAAATTCTAATAAACCGATACCTCTTTCAAAAGGTGGGGGCTTAGAAGAAAGGAAGGGGTGATATAATTATCAGAATAACCCCACATATCGAAAGATTTTTAACCCTAACCCACCATCACCACAAAAGAAATAGTTGAAGTGTTTGCTTCACTAGGTATGTTACAGGTGTGCTTAAGGGCATGGGCTTACCTATGTGAAGGATATCTAGGATTATCTGGTAAGCCCACTTGTGATCACATGAATTCCTAAAAGGAGAAAACTTCCCAGCTAGGTATGAGCTCAGGCTAAAGAAGAGAGATGAGAAGCTTGATCGCTGCTTCTGAGGACAGAGAAGAGTTAAAAGCCAAGGGATGTAGATGGTTCTAGAACTACAAACAGGTGAATTCTGCCACCAACCTAAATCTACAAGGAAACATAACCTCCTTAGAGCTTCCAGAAAACAAAACACAGTCTTACTACTGTTTTTATTTTAACCTTGTTGTGAGAGTTCTGTTGGTAGATAGTTCTGTTGGTTGATTGATTGGTTGGTTGGTTGGTTGGTTGGTTGGTTGGTTGGTAGGTAGGTAGGTAGGTAGGTAGGTAGAGATAGATAGATAGATAGATAGATAGATAGATAGATAGATAGATAGATAGATAGATAGATATTATATGGTAATTAGTGGTAGCATTGAAAAGCTATAGCAGAGCTAAGGAGATGGCTCAGTGGGTAAGAGCTCTTGCTGTGTAAACTTGAGGACCCGAATAGGTCCCAACTCTCATAAAAAGCTTGGCTTGGCCACCACCCTAAGTCCTGGTTCAATGAGACCTAGTCTTAAGGGAAAAGGGTCAACAATGATAGAGCAGGACATGTGATATACTCACACATACGTGCAGGGGGAGAGAACTAAAGCAAGTCAAAGAATCTGAGCTATAATTAAACTAAAAACAAACCTAATTAATATAGGATTGTATGTTTAAAGGTACTACTTAGTTCTGATTGAAAGCCTTTCACAGTGTCTTACAGGATAAATACTAGATAAAAATATAGTAAAGTAGTATTTTTATCTACTCTCACGGGGCAGAGATTACAGAGCCCTTAAAAGACTTAAGGACTTTATGGACTTTGTGGCTGAATAATCTTTATCATTACATTAGTTGCTTAAAACAATGCACATTTATCTCCGTTTCTGTAGGTCAGAAATCTGGGTGTGGTGTCTCTTGGTTCTCTGTTTCAGAGCTAACTGGGCTTAAGTCAAGGTGTTTAGCCAGAGGTATAGTATCCTCACAGGGTACATATCCTCTCTTACCTAAAGTTGCTGGCAGAATTTAGTTGGAAAATGAGAGTCTCTATCTTCCAGGTCTCAGTTCCAGAATACAGTTCCTTGCCATCATCACCATAGGCAATTCACAACATAGATAGTTTGCTTTCTTCCAGATGAGCTCATTTCTCACTTGTCTAAAACAAGATGGAAAAACTTTTCAAAGAACTCAAGATTAGGTCAGAACCTCCCTGGTAATCAGGATAATCTCTCCATTTAAAAGTGAACTGAGTCAGGTTTGGTAGTGCATGCCTTTAATCCCAGCATTCTGAAAGCAGAGGTTCTAGGCCAGCCTGGTCTACATAATGAGTTCCAGGACAGTCAGAGCTATATAGAGAGCCTCTGTCTCAACTTTGTTTAAAAACAACAAAATTAAACTGATTTAAGGCATACTTGCATCTCTAGAATCTCTTTCCTAAATTTGTGTTTGATTAACTCCACGCAGGAATGTTCTCTTCTAACTGGCCTGGAACTTGCTATATAGTCTAAGCTGGCCCCAAACTCACAAAACTACCTCTTTCCTTCTAAAATGTTGGGATTAAAGGATGAACCACTAACTTGTAGTTAGAATCTTGAAGCAGAAAATCATCTTAGAATTCTGTATTCAGGCAAAGCATGTGGCACATGCCTCTCCAAGCTCTCCAGAGGCTGAGTTTGAGGCTAGGCTGGGCTGAGTACTGGAGTGCTCTATCAGAAACAAATTTCCACTTACCATTCTGCCTACAAATGTATGCAACTCTGTAGTTTCATTTTTATTAACTATAAACTCCAGTAATCATATACACAGTGTTTCAATTCTTTATCATATACTACTTTTCCTGTTTTTCTTTCTGTGCATGTGTCTGGAGGTCACATCAAGTATTGGGGTATGTCTCAGGAACCATCCACCTTATTTTTTTGAGACCTTTGAGCCAGTCTGGTCCAACAAACCCCAGACATCCTCCTGGCTTTGCCTCTCCAGGCACTAGGATTAAACATGCATGCCACCATGCTTAGCTTTTTACTGAGACTCTAACGCAGGTCCTCATGCTATATAATAAGTGCCTTACTGATTGAGCTATCTTCCCAGCTCCCTGGGATGCCTTTTTTCTTGTTTTTTTCTTTTTTTTTTTAAACTGGAAAATATATAGATGGGCCATCTCTTCTTTTCTACCACCATCTAAATAAACCCTTCCATTTCACACCAGTTCTTTGTTGAAAATACATCATTTCATACTTGAAACTAGAAGGTGATCGTCAAAGCAACCAAATCTAATGATCATGACCCATGAGAAGAAGAATATTTTATATTGCAGCCCATCATACACATGTCCCATGAAAACACTGGGAATACACAAGAATCGGGGTTTTGTTGATTAGTTTTTAAATGGTACTTACAACACCTTGAAGTTTACTTCAACTCATGGTTTGAAAACTGAGCTTCCTCCTCTTCCTTCCAACTCCAGTCCCAACAAGAAAGCTGCCCTTTCTTTGGAAGAGGTCTCTTAACATTGAGAATCAAGATAGAATGTCTTGCATAAACCAAGGAGGGAGATAACAAGTTGGAGAGTTTATCCTGACTGAAACAGTACAATACAATTTTGATACTTGTTGGCTTTATCTATGGTATAGCAATATGGAAACAAATAGTTTGTATATTTGAAAATTGTAAAACTGAGTTTTGACTTTGAGATTATGAAATCATTTATCCTGCTGCTGTAATTTAAAAATAATTAGCAGTGCTAACCAAAGTCTTACTTAAACAAAAGTATTAAAATTATCATAAATTCTCATCATATTTATTTGATTTGAGTACACACTGAAAAGTAAGTCCCAGCCCCTCCAAATCAACTAGTTTACAAATACATTATATTACATTCTGCAGCTGTCTTAGCCTCATGCTGACCCAACAGTAAGTAATATAATACGGAAAGTATCTTGCACTTATCAGAATTACTTGAGGATCACTTCAACAATTGGGATTGTAGGTGCATGAGATAATTTTGGGATACAAACTGCCCAACAGTAAATATGTGTTCATCATCCCACTTGTGCATGTGGTCTTAAAATGTTGACATTGACAGCTGTAGGTACTGAAGAACTATAGCTTAGTTACTGAAGAAATAAGGACTTCCATCTGCAAAGCAATGCTCTGCTGTAAGCTGTTTCTTTTACCTGTGTGTCTCTTAGGGTTTAGTGTTTTAATTTATAATGGGAGAAATAGGGAGTATAAGTAAAATTAGCTTATGAGATGAGTTGCAAGCATTTAGATTTTTTAGCTACTTTTGATGTATTTTGCCATGCAGCAATTACTTTTGAATACATCACAATTTATCAGTGCCCTGTTGCTTTTGTTTAGTGTCACCTGGAGTTACCTTCTTAAAGTATCAGAATTTCAAATAGAAATTAAATCTTAAATACTCCTTAAGCTCGTTCTTCACCTCTCTACCTACAAAGAAATATTAAAACAAATTTGTTGTTCTCCTTAAGTTAATGTCACCTTTGAAAACTACCTGTTCCAGTAGTCCCTGCCTTTATAGTATGATTCTAGGAGTCATATTGTTCACAACTCAGCATAAAGAAGCCATATTGTGCTAAGTGAGGTTTCTTACAGTCTTACTCTATATTGAACTGCGACAAAATTTAGAAGAGAGGTGCTTGGTTCTGAGGTGTGTATTTGTGTTTGTTTTTGTTTGTTTGAGAGAGATGGGGTCAGTGACTTTAAAGACTTCATTTTTACTATCTTAAAAAAAAAAACAAACCTCCTTCCCCTGCTCTGAAAAACCCCTTTGTGGTAAGATGCCTGGCCTTTCTATCTCAGAAATAATTCAAAGCTAATGTATCCTGTCTTTCCACTGATCATGCATTAAATACCTGTTTTTTTAATACCACCCATAGGGTCAGATAAGTGTTCTATGTACCTGTAAGCTAGAGCTGTGATAGTTACTTAAATTACTGACTGACTCAGTAGGATTTTGGTTGCTTGGTTTGGTTGGGATGGGGGGGTATAATATGGTGTGTGATACAGTGTGGTATGGTGCTAGGGATTGAGCCCAACGGCCTTCTGTATGATGGGCAAGCATTCTATGGCTAAGCTCTGCTCCCAGCCCTCCACAGTGGTTATTTAGAACGGTGTCTGAATCTGTTGGTAGATACAAGTAAACATGGAAAGGAGACAAACCTAAACTCTTAATACTTTTTGCCCTTAATTGCCTGTGTTTTTCTGCTGGATGAACCATGGCTGCCTGTTATTAGGAATGAGTAGGGCGTTTGTTTGCTTCTTCTTCAGTTTATATGTTTGTTATAGGAGCCTTATTTAGATACCATCTCTCTTATTAGCACTGGGTTGCAAGGGCACCTGTGGTGGCTTTTCACATGGCACTAGGGATTTGAACTTGGTCTTCGTGCTTGTACATCAAAGGACTCTTAGCCACTAAGGCATGTCTGCAGCCCAAGAATGAGATTTTAGGAGGCTGCCTTTTTACAAAGCTGTAGCCCAGAGTGTAGACTCACATTTACACTGAATACAGTAAATGGTACTCTGAATATAGAAATAACCAGTTAGTATTTTACCATTCAGATTTTCTTAGGTACCTATGTCATTGTATGCTATCCAGTGTATTGTGATCTCAATTCTTAAGCCACTACCCCCACACCCCACAGCACCTACTATGAGGAAGATTTGACTGTGTAAAGAGACAAAAGATTTGCTGTGATCACATAGTTCATTTTACTGCAAAGTAAAAACAAATCAAACTCTTTTACTCAAAAGTAACCAATACCCATTTTAATGTAGTTGATTATACATGTAGTCTTACCATAGCACTTAGAAAAGTTTTCGTGTTTCAAAGTAGTATAAATTTGTTGTGATTTCTTGATAGAACACCATTCCTCCTGATATGCCCTACTGGATTAAGTGCTTCTCTTGAGATTCTGGTTGGGGCTTATGCTTATGAGTGAGGGTTGTTTTCTCTTTACCTAACAGTATAGTGCTTAAATTCTACTTGTTCTTTTATACCATGTAACTAGCAGTAAGATTTCTGAAAGTATAAGATGAAGGGGAAAAAAATAAGGAAACTTTTTGAGGAAGAATTGCTTCATCTTGATGCATGAATACATTTTGTTTTCAGAGAACCTGACTCTGGATTTTCAGAGTAATATACCTAATATACCTAAGGCCCACAGGGAAAAGGCTGTTTCTTTGTAACGTCTACCGTTTGTTGGAAGGAGGAGTAGGATCTCGATTAGTTTGTAGTTGTGATTCAAAAGTTCATGGTAGGTTAAGTTGCTTTAAATATGCTGTGATATTTAAATTGTAATATTTAAATATGCAGGAGACCCTTGTGTTCATTCCCTAGTACTATACACCACACACACACCCAAAAAACAGAAACAAATTAAAATTTAGTCCTTTCACTATGGATGACATTAGCAATATGGGACCAGAAACTGGAAGTCTTGAAATCTAAGGATCTAAGGGTTCAAGATAACATATAACAAAGCCCCAATGTTCTAATAGTGAAAATTAGCAACCTTCCTTTCCATTAATGTTACATGGCAATTCTATAATCTATGAAGACAGACATAATGGCATGATGAGAAGGCTCATCATTGAGGACAAGGCACCTAAACCAAAACTAGACAGTAATTAGGAGTTGAGCAAAACAGAGCTGGCATTAGAGAGGGAAGAGTGTAGTCATGGAAACAAGGGGGCATGGATATGCCATAGGTTAAAATATATGGCAGAGTTTAAAAGAGTGGAGAAATGGCTGTAGAGTAAAAAAGTCAGCAACCAACTGAAATACCCTCTGCAAAGAAGTGACCATATAACCCATGCTGTACTGAGAAAGCATCATCTTACTAAAGAGAATAACAAATAACTGCCGTAAGGAAATGCTTGGAGACCTTTGGAGTTGTGTATGTGTATTGCAGGCATGTGGGCTCAGGATTATGTATCTAAAAAGCCTTAGGTTTAGCTTAACCATTAGTGATTTGTTGAACAAGAAAGGAAGAAAGGGCTTAAGAAAAAGGCATGCACAAATTGTGGTTGCTGTCTTCAGTAGCACCTGTTTTGGAGGAAATAATTGTATGATATAGTCATGAGAATAAATTTATTCTGGGAATTTGCTTGTTGCTTTCTTGGAAAACTGTAACTCCAGAGATGTAAGCCATAGTTTTGTGTTTAACAGTTTGGTGACCTATTTAAAGTTAGGAATTGGGAAAAATTAAATGTGTCTCCTATGTTTTATTTTAACTTAGGTACAGTTGGAGGTTGGGACCAAAGCTTCTAGTTTGGGTTTAGAGCTGATGTTCCTTTAACCATTTTCCATGAGTCTTAAATATTTGTTTTTTTTTTTTTTAATCCATCAAGAACTTTACAACAGGAAAAAATTATTTTACATTACTGTTTTTAATCCTATGCTTTTGTGGTTGTCTCCCTGGAATTTAACTAGGAGCTGAAGAAAGAGAGACACTAGCCATGAACATTATTGTCAATAGAATTTTACAAAGGAGTCATGTTAAAGCAATAAAATAAGTCAAGTGAAATTTGTAGAGTATGTGAAAATTAAAATTCCTGGACTATGAAAAGACCATAGATTCCTACGTCACATGATCTTATCTCAAGCTTTGCCCCTGTGGTAGTATTTTTTTGCCACCAATTTATCTTTGCAAAGTAAAAATTTGTTAGTATTATAAAACTCAACCCTACTGATTTATATTTTACCTATAGACTATTTTGTCCTTTTTTTCAGTGAATGGCTGAGAGAGAGACTAGACTTCTGAGTTGAGATAAAGAAACTATTAACAACTGTTCTAAAGAGCATTTATAGAATTTTTCTTAGTTTGCCTTTACAAATATTTTTAAAGTAGATACTGATTCCGAAATGTTTTCTTTTAACAGGTTGTAAGATTAAAGCACTGAGAGCCAAGACAAACACGTATATCAAGACACCTGTTCGTGGTGAAGAGCCCGTTTTTGTAGTCACTGGACGGAAAGAAGATGTAGCCATGGCCAAAAGAGAAATCCTCTCGGCTGCAGAGCACTTCTCCATGATTCGTGCATCTCGAAACAAAAATGGCCCTGCACTGGGGGGGTTATCGTGTAGTCCTAATCTGCCTGGTCAAACCACAGTCCAAGTCAGGGTCCCCTATCGTGTGGTAGGGCTAGTGGTTGGACCAAAAGGAGCAACAATTAAGAGAATTCAGCAACAGACCCACACATACATAGTTACTCCAAGCAGAGATAAGGAGCCAGTCTTTGAAGTCACAGGGATGCCCGAAAATGTTGATCGAGCACGAGAAGAAATAGAGATGCACATCGCCATGCGAACAGGGAACTACATAGAGCTCAATGAAGAAAACGATTTCCATTATAACGGTACGGACGTGAGCTTTGAAGGTGGCACTCTCGGCTCTGCATGGCTCTCTTCCAATCCAGTTCCTCCAAGCCGAGCAAGAATGATGTCCAACTATCGAAATGATAGTTCTAGTTCTCTAGGAAGTGGTTCCACTGATTCCTATTTTGGAAGCAATAGGCTAGCTGACTTTAGTCCAACAAGCCCGTTTAGCACAGGAAACTTCTGGTTTGGAGATACGCTACCATCTGTAGGCTCAGAAGATCTTGCAGTAGACTCGCCTGCCTATGACTCTTTACCAACATCTGCTCAAACTATCTGGACTCCATTTGAACCAGTTAACCCACTCTCTGGCTTTGGGAGTGATCCTTCTGGTAACATGAAGACTCAGCGTAGAGGAAGTCAGCCATCAACTCCTCGTCTGTCTCCTACATTTCCTGAGAGTATAGAACACCCACTTGCTCGAAGGGTTAGGAGCGACCCACCTAGTACAGGCAACCATGTTGGCCTTCCAATATACATCCCTGCTTTTTCTAATGGTACCAATAGTTACTCCTCTTCCAATGGTGGTTCCACCTCTAGCTCACCTCCAGAATCAAGAAGAAAGCACGACTGTGTGATTTGCTTTGAGAATGAAGTTATTGCTGCCCTAGTTCCATGTGGCCACAACCTCTTCTGCATGGAATGTGCCAACAAGATCTGTGAAAAGAGAACGCCATCATGTCCAGTTTGCCAGACAGCTGTAACTCAGGCAATCCAAATTCACTCTTAACTATATATATATACATAAATACTATATCTCTATATGGACTCGTAAAGGCATGGGTATAATGGTACCCCCAGTAAACTTCCTAATGAATTCTTATGACTGTTATCAGGCTTTATTGGGATTAGGCTAAAGTTGTTAGTACACTTATAAAAGGCTGCTATGGTAACACTAAACCTAAGTGGTCTCTTGTCTATTAGTTTGGTTTGAATTATTAATACTATCTTGTAGACTCAGAGACATAGCTTGTATAGGAATTGTTAAAGCTGAAGTTGTATTTGGCTGTGTAACCTATGAGCAAAAATGTATCCATCTGAGATTGTAGTCAGTGGGTCCCAAAGCCTGGCCTCATTAAGAGTTTATGGAGGGTGCCTGGCATCACAGGTGACTGACACTTCCAGTGCTGCCTTCTTCACACTGCCAGTTTTGACAAAAACAGGTTTGTTTTTTTATTTTACAACAACTTCTGCCTAATTCTGCAGGATTGCAAGTAACTTTTTAAAGCATTGTGATTACTTATTAGTAATAATAGGGCTGATGGCAGTTTACTAGATCACTGGTTATAATTTGGGACAAAAACTGCTACATTGACTTTCATCTCGCCCAGAGTGCTCAAGGCTGGTATGTTCAGTGGATCAGGAATACAGTTGTCTTTGATTGTGAATTCCTACCCATTGCCTCTATCAGTGAATGTGGAAATGGCCGCCTGGGTTTCCCATTTCAGGATGGGCTTTGGGAAGCGCCTGTATTGGCTGAATATTTGAGAATGCAAACATTCCATTCATTAGTCTGATCAAGCTATTAATTAATATTTAGACTGTAGCTCAAATGTGAAACGTCTTTGTTCAATCCATATTTGTCTTGCACATTATAAATATATTTTTATTTTTTAGTAACGTAGGGGATGGGAGGGAGATAATAATGCCCTTGGCACGATTCCTGAAAGCAGCTGTGACAACCTCCAATCAGTTTACTTCATTTCAGACCTATCTCCAATCACAAGGAAAGGTTTCTTTAAGACACACTTGTACATTTCACCTGTGGATGTTTTAACGTCATCCTCAGTATGTCCCCAAATTTGCTGGTATTGAAAGGACAAAACATTATACTGGTGGGTTTTTCTACTAATTATTTTTTGAAGCGTTATTTTCCCAACACAAAAGAGCTTTTTTTCTCAGTATAACAAAAATTGAAATCTTACATGTATTCAATAGTAAATAGACAAAATTTTATTTTTTATTTCCACTTGAAGAGTTACATTTCGTATAAAGTTTACAAATAACGGTTTTTATTTTGATTTTTCAGTATAAAAAGTTGCCTTGATGGCATATTATGATGTAATGCTAATTGCTTGTAGGATAGTTGATTGTCAGTATTGAATCTTAATCTCTAGCTACCGTCTTGTAGATATGGACGAATGTCACCAAGCATGTGTTTCATATTTTGTTGCATCGTACACTGCAACTAATAAGCCAAGGAATCGACATATATTAGGTGCGTGTACTGTTTCTAAAAACCACAAACTAAGAATGATAAATTATCAATATAGTTTAGTATTTGCTAATTTTACTACACTCTTTTGTTATGTATATGTAGGGAAGTCATAGGGATTATAAATTCAATTTGAGTAAAGTTTAAAACCATATATTTTATGATAAAGGGCCTTTAACTTAAGATGGCCAAAGCACTGATATTATATATTTGCTGTAAAGAGAATTATAAGAGTTTTATTTTTCTGATATTAAAAGTTACTTAATAAAGACTTGTTTCCATTAACTTGAATGTATTCTCCTTGGTGTTTTTTCATATAACTGTTAGCATTTCATCTTAGATAACATAGTTACTTACCAAATTTTCCTACTTTTTAACTTATGCTCTTGCTTGTAATGTGAGAGAGAGTAGAGGGTGGGTGTATGTATGTGCATGCTCCTGGTGTTAAATGTGTCATTTCTAGTCTACATTTACCTGTTCTGTGGCTGTCAACCTTACTTTTTGAGACAGGTTCTCTTACTGAACCTGGAGCTCATTGCTTCTGGTAGATTGGCTCTCCAGAGAGCTTCAGGGTTCACGTGACTAGGCCTACCTCACTCCACCCCCAGGACTGGTACTGTAGATACGCCCTGCTGCACATGGTTTTCACATAGGGTCTGTTTTCTTGCACAACAGGCCCTTTGCCAATGGCCATCTTCCCAGCCTGAAAGTACAGGCGTTAAACTTTTCACTAAGACTACCTTCAGAAAGACCATGGTTTGACAGAACTAGTATACTATTTGCAAATTTGATTTGATGTTGATTGGAGTAGATTGTTGCCATTTGGTTAAAAAGATAAGGACATCTTTAAGATTGTTGTAAAGTAGGAGAGGGTCCAGGAACTCTTACTCATATTACCAGGAATTTCTACCCCATTTTGGATGATGTGCACTTTGAACATTATGAGTTCAAACTCACGGGCAGGAGGAGGCAAACCATTTTGCCTCCAAAGTTAGTTGAATTCTGAAGTTAGGCACTTCGAAATTCAAGATTTTATCAATGGAATCCCTATGCAAAGTATGTAGCAAAAGTGGGAAAGTCTAGAACAATTGGATTTAGAAAATAAACACAGACATGATGAACATACTAGGAGCTATGTTATTCTGGTGGATTTTCCTCCAGAGCTGGACACTGTTCCTTCTGCCACCTGCCTTCCCCTCCCTTAAAATTCTATTTTTCTCATTCAAAAACCTTACAAACATTAAGGGGTTAAGAGTAGTAATTTCTGTCTTTTCCGTGTCAGTGTATCTCTACAATTTAATGGTTGCCATAATGTTAAGACTACTACACACTTCAGCCATTTACTGCTGGTTGGTCATTAAGTCACTAGGTAATGGGGCATTGAAAAGATACGGGATATTGGAAATCTAATGAGATCACATTTGACTATCTCTTAGGAACTTTCTATTTAAGCTAGCTATGTGGATTTATCAAAAGTTAGTAATTGAATTTTCCTGCCATTGAGATTTCTACCTTCCTATTCCCCCGTGTTCTTCAGTTTTAAAGGATACATTCCTGCTGTGCCAGAGCACTTGAGTAGAGGAACATGGTCAGAGATTTAAAATATCAAAAGTCTTTGGTCAAAAGTGAAGGTCATTAAGGAAAAGAGAATGTCTAAAGTGATACTTTTAAATCCCTAGGTCCCTGTGACTTTGAGTCTCCATGATGTCTCCTGGGGTAACTTGTAACCTAAGGACAAAAGAATTAAAGAATTACTTTTCCAGCTGCCTTTAGATGCCATTAAAATTACAAATCTTTTTTATTTGTCAAGTTCCTTAAACAATAGAGCTAAGAATGCAGCTAAGAGGTAGTGCACAAACCTGGGATGTAGGAGGGAGGACCTAGGTTCAATTCTCAACATTTTCTAAAATTTTATATATGTATAAGATAGATTGCCCTATCTCCCTAGCCCTAACATGCTTTTCCACCTTCAAACCCATAATACATATGTCTACTGAGTGCTGTTTGTGTGCATGTAATTTAGGTTTGGAGCCACCCACAGTCACACCATCTTAAAAGTTGAGTGAAGCCTTACAGGACAGTTTAGACTGATAGAAGGTCTGTTAAATTAGGAATGTTCTTAAACAAGCTAAAACTTACTTGCCTATGTTCAAAAGTGAAATTTTGAATTTCCTTATGTGATCCTGATACTTCAAGAGAATAATTGCTTTAAACTGGGAATTGTAGGTATTTCCATTCTGAAACGCTAAGGATCATAACTTTTTGTGGCACTTCCCAAGATGAAAGGCATTGAGATTTTGACCTGATTTCTCCCTACACTTTTAAGGAAATTACCAAGACAAGGGAGATAGTTTGAGGTGTACTTAAGTCAGATATGAACTGCTGAAGTAAGATAAGCTACTTAATATTGTAGATAAATTCAATTTAAAATATAAACAGTCTCAAGGATTGAAAGAATACCTGATAGTCTTAGCCAATTCTAACAAACATTTGTAATTAGTTAAGCTGTGAAGTTTATTAGAGAATAAAGTATAATTTTATGACCTCAATATATGCTTTAGCTATCCCATTCTGTCTCTAAGCAGTAGAGTTAGTAAATAACCCATACTTGGTAAGAAGTTGTTTATAGTCACAAGGTAAAGTTTTCTGAAAGGCAACTTAAAACCATAGGGAAGCTAGATATGCTCCTTATTTCTTTCATCTTAACTGCAAAAACTTGCTTTGACGTTAAGTTTTATGCATAATAATCATGATATTAGAAAATGGCTCTTAAAGTTATAAGATCTTGGTTGTGCATAGCCCAGGCTATCCTCAAACTCAGAATCTCCCCTCTTGAGTACTGAGAAAACAAGTGTCCGGCTATCCTTTTGGTTTGGTTTCACCCAGTCATGGGAATGGACACATGGGTAGGTGCTACCACCAAGCTGTGTCCCCAGCCTCTAAAGCTACTAACTTAAGATAGCCTTTGCTACACTAAGGTCTTTTTCTGTACCTAGGCTACAAGAAAACCAAGATTGGACTATGAACAAACCCTTGATTATGTTTGGGTTAAATGACAACCAGTATGATGTTTGGTGACACCACACATTTTTTTACATCTCTAATGGAAATGCTGAATGTAGGAACTCGGGGATATCTTACTTAGAAGCTACACAGATCTTTGCCAGGTTAGTTATCTTTCAGTATAAGGATAAAGGTTCTCCAAATTCATATTTTGAGAGCTGCTGTCATTTGAGTTTGAGAAAGCAATCTCCAAAAACATGTTTTCCCTGGGCTCTTCTCAGTGGCGTTTCTTGGCTGCATTTAAAACAGATAAGGTTTCATTCTCAAGATGAGAGACTTGCAGTAAGATCTCAAGTCCTGGTCTTATCTTTCCTAAACAGGTAATTCCTAGTTCTCTTTGTAAGATACATCTTGGTGTCAGAGCTTATAATCAAGGCTTGCACAGAGTAGACAGGCCTTTCCTGTTTTTCTTTATGTCTCACCTTTCAAATGATTTCAATTCTTGCCTTTGTATAACCTCTCTCCAAGGAACCTTTAAAACCTTCCTCAGGAGTATCATCTATAGCCATCCCTCTGCCACAACTATTTGGACACGCTTCAGTACAACCCTCCAAGAAAAAGGTGGAGCCACTTATACCCATGGTTCTCAACCTTCCTAATGCTATATACCCCTTTAATACAGTTCCTCATGTTGAGATGACCTGACCCCAACCATAAAGTTATTTTTGTTGCTACTTCATAACTGTAATTTTGTTACTGATACATATCATACTGTAAATATCTGTGGTATACAGGATATATAATATCCAAAGGCGTTGAGAACTACTGACTTAGACTGGGTCTCTGTCATTCTGAGATTTTTAATTTGAAGTTGATCAGCTTTTGGAGTTCATCTGAGTACTTAGCATTTCCCATCCTTATCAAGTCCTGATCACTGAGTCTAGGCAAGTTGCTTCTGAGCTAGGCCTACAAATCTCCCAAGACACAGCGATAGAATTCCATTAACTTCTGCCTCAGACATCCCTTGTAATTTGGGTTTTGTTGTTCTGCCTTCCTTAAAGAGGGTATCTGCTTCCCTGTCTTGCTGACTTTGAGTCTTGTTTTCTCCATCTATGAAATAAAAAAACCTCTACAGACTGTATGACGCTCAAAAGAATCCTAGAGCTTCCGAGTAGTTAATCTGCTCCCCTGCCTAGCTAGCCTCCTGGTTCTGATCCTTTGTAAAGTCCAGCATGACTGAAGTGTCCCTAACAAGCAGCACAGTCAGAGCGAAAGCCTGAAGTTGGGAACTGCCTCTAGCCCTGTGGCTACCATAATACAAAGTAAACCTCCTGTGCATAATCTTTTTTAATCAACCCTGGTCCTAAGAGTGTAGGCACTGTTGCCTCCGTTTTGCAAAGAATAAAGCTAAGTGTTAAGAGTTTAATTGGCTTGAGGTAAAAATTTAAATCCATAAAAATTAAAATCCCTCAAATGTAAATGCATTTTCAAAAGATTACATTGATAATGTCTTCTTTGCTAAACTAAATATTTTTCATTTGATTCATATTTTTTTAATTCCTGGAAATATCAATCAAAAGATTATCAACATACTTCATTAAGACAGGGTTAATTTGTATTCTCAAGACATTAATGATCATGAAGGGTTTGGTCTACATTAAGGGACCATGTCTTATTTCAGCGTTGGTTTGTAAACTCGCCAGTTATTAAAGTAAAATGTCAGAATCAGCCAAAATTTTGATGGAATTGGGATTTTTTTCCTTTGTCTTAAAAGTATACAAAAGCAAATAAATTGTGGCCTAGCCAGATAACTTCGTTGTCTTTTTCCAGAGCTGTGCAGACTTCTGCTTCAATTTTGAAGGCTTTACTATGTAGTTTGCCTCATCCTGGAGAGGAATTGACATATGAGGAATAAGGCTCACCGTTTACTACTGTGAGATGCTTCCAGTTTTCTGGGCCCGCATACTTCAGTCCCTACCGCTTTCTATTCCGACCCTCCCTCTCTTGGGTGATGCTCCCGTTTTCTTAGCCTGCGCACTTCAAACCCTCCCTGGCTCTATTCGGACTCACCCACTTCCGTTGTTTTTCACATCAGTATAAACTGCTGCTGTGACAAGATCCCTGAGATGAGGGCTTGAGAAACAGTTCCATGGTTAAGAGTGCTGGCTGTTGTTCTTCCTTCCAGAGGCCCTGGGTTTAATTCCCAGCAACCATGTGGTGGCTCACAACCTCTTATAATTCAACTTCCAGAGGATTCCCTCCTCTGGCCTCCGACAGCACCAGGCACACAATGTCCTGAGTGTACACCCACACACAGACACACACACACAGTCTTGTTCTAAAAATACCTGGGATGACAGGTTCGGTGCCAGAGGTCTCCGTCACTAGGTTCTGAGATGAACTTGTGCTAAGGCAGAATATCATTGGCAGACTGCACGTGATGAAGGAATCCAGCACAGCACATTGCTGGACAGGATGTGGAGAGGGAAGGGACTGTAGGAAAGATGGTACCTTCAAAGTGCCGGCTTCTTCCCTTCCGGCCTCACGTTAAACAGACCTTTCAACTCATCAGTGGTTTTATCAGTTGATAAGATTAGTGACTTTGAGTCCTATCACCTCCGTAGTATAAGTAGCTTTAGGAACATTTTATACCCAAACTCGGGCAACATTTTGCCAAAAAGCTACTTCATCCATTGATGAGTCTGTCTTAAAGTCTAATATCTTTAATGTTCCCTTGAATTCTTGCTGATTATCCAGAAAAGCCTTGAAAAGCCTCTGGCGGTGCCACCACCAGATCCCACGCTTACAAGGCTGTTTGGCTCCACCTCCTCCTTTTCTGGTCAAGGCCTGTATCCTTTCCTTAGGTCCAGGGTCCAGCCTTAGCTTTCCTGCCGTTTGGGGCTGGATACTCCACAGGACAGGGCTGAGCACGGACTCTCCTGTACAGTGTAGGGGGGTGCCCAGTATCCCCTGCCTTCTGCCCACTTAATGTCAGTAGTACATAGACACTGTTGACTTACGACTTTGCTAGTTACACCCTAAAGGGTAAATTTGCCCCTTCCCAATAACCACTGCTTAAACCAGATAGAAAATGGAGACTTTACTGTACCTGTTGTCCTGAACAAGTCTTGGGGACTAGAGCAAGGATACCTGCCACTCTTAAGTATTTGAATGAAGCATGCCACTAACTGTTTGCTACACAGGCACACTTCATCAGACTTTGGAAGGGATGTAATACCCTCTGACAGAAGAGAAGGCTCACACTAGTGACCTTTCCCACTGTACCTGTAGGACGCGGACATGTGTGGCCTTCCTTCGCAGGGTTCCACTCTGCTTCCTGCCCCGGGCAGCTTGCCTTCTTGACAGGCTGAACCTGTGGTCCACTTTGCAATCTGACTCTTTCACATCCCAGATGCCCAAGAGCAGCTTGCTGCTGGGATGCTTGGCCACGGTGTCCTGAGGATGTGCCTTAGAGTCACCAAGCACCGCGGAGAACAGATTCCATCCCGGCAGCATCAGGTGCCCCCTAATCTGTCTGGTGAAGGATGATCCATTGCTTACAGAGCAAACAAGAATCAGGCACACCACTAAACACTTTGTATATCAATCTGTTTCCAAGACATCTGCTTTCCTTACATCCCAAGATTTTATTAGAAACTTGGGGCACCCCGTGCTTTTCTAGGAAGTCTCCTTTTTCCCTGGTTTGCCCTTTGGTCCTTCTCTCAGTAAGAAACAAAGGTCTTCAGAGCTGCCACCTTTGACCTCAGTGTGCTCTAAGAGTGTTATCCCTTGGGGCTTTGAGATTCCTCTCAGCCAAGTCCTTCCTCATGTGACTTACTCTGATATCCTTTGCTCCCCACTGTCAAATGAATAGAGACCCCTAAATGTGGATCTTTGTGTGCTCTCGCAGGTGTGTATTCAGTTTGGGGGACAGTACCAAGACCATTTATTTGTACCTAAATTCTGTGGACTTATCCCCTAGGGCTTTGCAGTTGAAGCTCCCCAGGGGAGTTGTCTCTATCACCCAGATCTTGAGGAACTAGCTCTCTCTTATCTGGAAAAGCTCCAACCCAATGCTTAGGGAGTGAGCTCAGACTCTCGCCTGCTTCACACCACAGACAACACCCTTGAGACAATGCAGGCCAATACTCCTGAGTGCTCGAGTCACCTGGGAACACTTGAGACAGGCTGGCTTCCACCATCAGAGGTCTCAGCCCACGCCCCACTGCACCGAGGTAGGGGTGTTTCACCTCTCCCAGCCTGCTTTCAGCAGAAACCTGAAATATCTCTGAAGGTATGTAGTTTTGTTTTGGGTTTTTTTTGTTTTTTTTTTTAAATCACTTAAGCATTTTCTGAACATTTTTCATAAAAACTGCCTTTACTTGCTTAATTCCCCACCTACCCTTCCAAAAGTAAAACTAATGCTGGAGAAGACGTTCACGACCCTCCTGGGTTAGTCTCCAGCTAGCGCCTGTTGGGAGAAGCTCTCAAATGCTCTCCTACCATTTCCTGTAGCTTCTGGGTCATGGGAGGACACGGGCCAGCTTCACGGTGGTGAGATTTGTTTGTCTAGGGCTTCTGGCCGCCCAGTTCTGGAATCAATAGATCAGATTCCTCCAGCCTCAGGTCTGGTTGCTTCTAGAAATAAGTGAAAGGGGATCAGAAAGCCAAACCATTCCGGTTTTGCCCAGAAAGGCAGCACACATGGAGACCCTGGGCATCATTGGCAGGAGATGGTGAAGGCTCACGGGGAGGAGAAAGCCTCGTCCTCCGCTCGGGCGGGAGCTCCTGGGGGTCACACTGCAGGCTGTCTGTGTTACTGTGTTCCACTCTGGGACTACCCTGCCAATCCATGAGAGCAGTCACCTCACATTAAAGATGGGGTAGGCAGGAGACTGAGACGTTTCCAGAACTGAGACTCCAAACATGTGCTCCTAGAACATCAAGCTAAGGCCATACCACCCAGAGCCAACCAGCCCTCAGCCTTCTTTCAGAGAGTTCCAGCATTTAATTTCAAGCTCACAGCTTACATTAACTACGGTAAAACAAAGGCCCTTGGAAGTTAACTAGCTCATTCACAAAATACTGCGTCCTGTGTTGTTCATTGTGATCAGACTCCAGGATGTTTGTCCCTGTCACTCCCCATTCCTGAGTCCCTCCTAATTTGCCTTGGCTCTGCCCACAGTCTTATCAGGGACACTCTGCCTGGTCCTCTTAGCGGGGTCGAAAGAGCAGTGGTGGCAGAGGAGGCCTTGTCTCACACCAGTAGCAGACACCCATGCTTGTTACCCTCAAGTCTTTAAAAGGAATTTGGTCAGATGAGACATATTCTGACTAACTGGAATGAGGGGACAGTAGAGGCATGGAACTACTCAAACCTGGAGGTCAGCCATGTTGTCGTGGGATTTCAAACAGCTCAGGGGAGTGTGTTGGTCTCGTGCAGGTCAGCCAGCCCAGCCTTGTGCTTTTTTAAGGTGAAACTGCAGGACTTTTGAGAGGAGGGATGGACTAAAGAAACTTCAATCTGGAGAGCAACCAGGTAGCAACAGCAGATAAAAATGGCACTCTTCAGTCCAGCAGTCTGGATGCTTAACTGCAAGGACCTATCATGAAAACAGTTTGGCCTAATATGTTTTCTGACCCAGGATGGAAATTCTGGCAACGATGGGATACTGGCTGGTCTCGCCCACAGCCCTTATGACAGGCCAACCAGCTTAAACAGGCAGGTGGGACTCTGGGCACAGTAGCTGACAGCTCGGTCCTCCTGGATCCTCAGGAAAGTACTTCACCAGCCACTTCATCCATTGATCCCTCCCACTGACCTTTGCCAACTAGAGCCAGCATTCAGCCTAAAGACACAAACACATGAAACAGACTGTCCTCAGCTACCTGCCCCTCAGCTACCTGCCCCTCAGCTCTCCTCTGGGGTCTGGGGGGGAAAGCTTTAATGCATCCTCTGACTGAAATTGAATCCCACACTTCTGGGCAGCTGTGTAACACTGGCTACATACACAACTAGTCAATTTGCACGGCCAACGTAGCTCTGTGAAACACTGGTTTTAAACAGACACAACCAACCAATTTGCACAGCCAGTGTAGGTCATTATAAACCGAAAACCTAGGTGATGCAATTTGGTTGCAACTTTTATGACATGGGCTCAGATGTGGGCTTGTGTTACCGGGAGCCCAAGCTCAGCTAGTCAAATAGAAACAGAACCAACCAAGTGCCACCCCTGAAGCTACTGGCCGTGCGTGCGCTTCAGACCTGTTTCAGGGTGTGGCTGTGATAAACTCCCACTTGCTTTGGTGTCCAAGTACTGTGCACTTGTCTTTCCCAGGGCACAGTCCTCTTCGGGCAGCTTGTGGACAGTGTGTGCTTCCGGAAACCAACAGTTTCTAGAAACCAGAAGCTGTGACTGCCCCCAAAACAAGCTGCTCCCTGGGGTTATATTTAAAGACATGTTAGTTTCTAGAAACAGCAACTGCAAGCCAGAGTCCCTGGTTGTTAATTAAGTAGACCCGTGTCTTCATGAACTCCCTCTTGAGACTTCAGAGAGGACCAGCAGGATAAGCACGCATCCCTTCTTTACAAAGGATGCTTTTGAGATTGTGTTGGTCCTGTGTCTGTCAGTACTAGCTAGCTGCCCTGAGGTGACACAGAACCACCCCTAGCTTCCCTAGAGTATGAGGAAATACTTGGGTTTGCATCTTGGCAGGTGAAATATCTAGACCAAGGGCCTCCCAAGTGCCTTGGTAATGCATCTCTTGCACAAATCACAAAGTAGGTCTATAATAGTTTTGCCAAACTGAAGATTGGAAAGAAAAACTAGATTTTTAGCAGACTGCTCCAGAATTAGCTAGTCTTTATGTTGGAGTGGTCTTCTCCATCTCAAAACATTTCCTAGTTATTGTCTTGCTTTGCAAGATCGGGAGTGCAGGTTCTTGGTGCCTGTTTGGCTCATTGTCTGTCAGCTGGAGCTGAAATTAGAAGCCAGGACCCCATCCACTCTCCTGCAAAGGAAGGCCTCCTGAAGCTTGCTTTCATAGACTCGAGCTTTGGTCTCTGTTGCTCAAGGCATGAGTGTGAATTAAAACACAGCTCTCCTTGAGGCTGGAGAGAGATGGCTCAGCGGTTAAGAGCACTGACTGCGCTTCCAGAGGTCCTGAGTTCAAATCCCAGCAACTACATGGTGGCTCACAACCATCTGTAATGGGATCTGATGCACCCTTCTGGTGTGTGTGAAGACAGCTACAGTGTACTCATACATATAAATAAATAAATAAATAATAAATAAATAAATAAATAAATAAATCTTGAAAGAAAGAAAGAAGAAAGAAAGAAAGAAAAGAAAAAGAATAATAAGTGTTTAAAAAAAAAATAACAGCTCTCCTGAAAGGCAGGATTCTGGAACTCAGGGATGAACAGAAGCCTTTTCACAAAGGGACAGATCATTAATAGTGTGTGTCACCCATAAGTAGTTGCAGACCACTGGACGGGCCAGTGACATCCGATGTGAGCTTAGTAAGACATCTTTATGTCACAAATATTTGAGGTTCTAAGTACAAAGCTTAGCACTATCGGTTCATAAGTCTGTGCTGGAAGAGGCTCTGGCCAGGTTTGACCCTCAGGATCTTAGTAACTTCTGTCAGCAGAATTGAGTGCAAAATTTTAATGACAGATTAAGGAAACTGAGGAGGAAAAAAACAAAAACAAAAACAAAAAAACCACCCCAGGATGCCCCAGACAAGGATGCTGGGGATGTTGACTGGCTAATGCCGCTTGCTCTGGCCTGGGACTGTCTGGAAGACAGTGGCTACCCATCTTGGCAGCCATTGTATTTGAGGTACCGTCGGAAACCTTTCAGTCCTCATGAGAGCGGAGGCTCTGCGATGCTGGCGTCCGCAGGTCAGCTGACTGGGAGCGACACCTTGCTCGAAGCTTCCCTAGCCCTCATTCCTCTCTGAGGTTCCTTCCCCTACACGGGAAGGTGAAAAGGCCAGGTCGTTCCACATTGTTGTCATGTTTGAGGTGGTTGAAGCACCACACTCCACAAGTTTCAGACTTTGAAGTGTTTAGATTTCCGTTTTTTCAAACAAATGATGCACCGCCAAGACGATCAAAGGAAATAGTCTAGAACCCAAAAATTTCGGATGTCTGAGTCACTCTGAGGTCTCTGCATTCTAGATAAGAGATACTTAATCTGCATCTCATGAAGTTGCCCTGAATAAGTAAGATGTCTTAAGGTTTTACACGTGGAAAACTGAAGTCACCCACCCAAGGCAGAGCAGGGGAGGAAGGGACTTCAAATTCCTTTTTCTCTTCCTTCCTTCTTCCCTTTTTTTTTCCAAAAAGATTTACGTGTTTATGTATATGAGTACACTAGCTGTATCGATGGTTGTGAGCCAACAAGGGATTGCTGGAAATTTGAACTCAGATCCTTCAGAAGAATAGTCAGTGCTCTTAACCACTGAGCCATCTCTCCAGCCCACTTTTCTTTTTTTAAACAGGGTCTTTCTATGTAACCCTGGCTGCCCTATAGCTTGCTCATGCTTATGCCAATCAGGCTGACCTTGACCACAAGGGAGATCTGCCTGCCTCTGCCATGCTAGGATTAAAGGCGCGTGCCACCACACCAGCCAACTTCAAATTCCTTATTCATCTTCCCAGCAGCATGGGGTCGACAGAAAACACCAGAGACAGGGTTCTTCTGCATGAACAACCACAGGGAACCCTATGTTCATATGAGTTCCTTCATTAATGAGATCGCAGTCAGGCAGCACAGCGTGTTGGAGGGATGGATGACTACATTCATGTGGAACCATCTGGCAGGCATGATCCCCAAGTTAATCTTGCAGTGGAGAAACGTGCAAAGGTTTGCTGGAGTGTGGTCAGCACAATAAGGAGGAAGGGCCTAGCGCGTTTACACACTTACCCTGCATCATGGCCATCTGTAGCGAGCGGCACACAGAGCAGAGGTCTTAATCAAGCTCACTGATCACAGGGAGAAAGTAGACCATCCATGGATTGTCATCCCACACAGTTCTCCTGTCCCTCCACAGGAAACTCCGTAATACACCTTAATGACAGTGCTTGGCCCCACGCAGAGAACTGTACAGAGACTTCCATACTGCCCAGCCTGTAGCACCAAGTGTAGCTGGTCCCTACTCCCTACAACCTACACACACACACACACACACACACACACACATGCATGCACAAGGTCTAGAATTCTGTTATTTTTCATCAGATGTCAATGCAAACACGTGCAAAAGCCTGACATGCCAGGAGGCCCCTCAGAAGTGGCCTGGGTGAGCGTGGGAGCTTTGAGCACAACTCCATGTGCCCATCTGTACTTGGCTTATCTGTACTGGCTCCATTCATGTTGTATGACTCTTCCAGTAGAAGACTCCTGTAGACGGTGCTGTTGGGCAGAGGAGATGGAAAGGGTCTTCCAGCCAACTCCATCCTGCCAGAACGTGACCTCTGCCCACCCACGTGCTTATCCACACCACCTTCTGGCTCAGCCTCTGTGGCCTGCTCTTGGAATAGAACGGCTGATGGGGGTGGAGGGGGCCAGGACACGCAGTGTAGTGATAGTCTGCCCCATGCTGGTCTCATGGCTTCCCCACCATCTATTGACACCATCTCCCTCACACCCTGCTGTCTCAGCAGCAGCCCCTCCCCCTCCACTCCTCCATATTAGCATGACGCCTGCACTGAGCCTTTTAGGCCTAAGACGACCTTCTCAGACAGCAACACCACCAAGATCAGCGGTAATATGGCTTTTGGATTTTTGTTTGGCTCAGGTTTTAGTTTTCTGTTTGTTTTTGTGTATTTTGTTCATTTGGGGTGGGGGTTTTTTGTTTTGGTTTGGTTTTGAGATAAGATTTCTCTGTATAGCCCTGTCTGTCCTGTAGCTTGCTCTGTAGACCAGGCTGGCCTTGAACTTGAGAGATTTGCTTGCCTCTGCCTTCCCAGTGATGGGATTAAAGGTGCGAGCCACCACCACCTGGTTTGTATTTGTGTTTTTATGTTGTATATTATCTTAAGACTGAAAAAAAAAAAAACAGCAGGATGAATTCTAAGCCTGTCTGGGCCACAAAGTAAGACTCCTGTCTCAAAACACCGTAAGTCACTAGGACTGCTAACACTACTCAGTGGAAGAATGCTTTCTTAGCATCAATATACAAGGCCATGGTTCAGTCTCCCAGCGCTACAAAAGTAAAAATAAGATAAATCCAGAAATACCGAGGGGCCACATAGAGGATCCACTTGTATGTCTCTGGGCCACCAAGGCCAATGGTTCTTAGTAGTGAAGCCAGTAACGGGTTCCTCAGCACTGCACCCATCCAACCCTCTTCCCACCACACCCCCCAGCTCCCCAGCTCCCCAGCACACATATACACACACACACACACACACACACTCACAAACTCACACACACAACTCAGTCATAGCGTTTTTATTATAGTTCTGTCCTTTCTACAGACTGTATCACAGCCACATTCAAGGCCCAGGATATGCCTCTAATATGAACACTGGTCTTTTCCTTTGGGACAGTGGATATTCCACCGCTGTGATCCACCTGCTTCTGTTGCTTCCATTCAGACCAGGGTCATTTTCACACACATGCTCACATCCTGCGGTCAGGAAGTGGGACAAGCCTCCCATTGGCTCTGACCCACCGGAAGCCAGAGGCCCACTGCCCTGGATCTGGTCCTTAAGTTTATAGGTTGAGATAAAGATAAAATGAACACTTTTCCAATGCCTCCGCCAATCCTTCATAGCGCAATACGCTCTTCGGGCAATATTCAGCATGAAGCCATGTGTGCAGGAGCCCAAGTTACAGAGCAGAAATTCTCCAAAGAGTACTGGTATTGCTTTGGGAGGATCATTGCAATAGGAATATTTAGCCATAGAGACTATGACAAAGACAAGGGAGGTTTTAAAAAAACATGAGAAGGGGGCTGTTGAGGTGGCTGAGGGGAAGGCGTATTGTCCTCTGTCCATGAGGCCTCAAAAGAGCTGCAGTCAGTAAAGGGATGCTGGAAGGGAGAGAAACAGCCTCTCTCAGCAAAGAACACCAACAGGTTATCCAACACGTGGTCAGCTCTGAAACATATACAAGCAACACTGAGACTGAACTGGTTATATTTAGGAATTTATGTGCATCTGTATTCGCCTGGAAAAACAATTCTTGACAAAAGAAGCCATGGATCTGAGAGAGAGAGAGAGAGAGAGAGAGAGAGAGAGAGAGAGAGAGAGAGAGAGAGAGAGGAGAGAGAGAGAGCAAAGAAGGCTTCTAGGTGAGGGTTTGGAGGGGAGGGGAAGGGGAGGAATGTTGTAATCTCAGAAATTTTAAAAAGTTTAACAAAGATGATTTCCTCTCACCTCTCATGCTCATTCACACTCGCAGACCACAAACACACACAACAGATAACAGATCCAATAAGAGATGTGAGAAGGATGTCAGCTGATATTTGAAACGATAATCCTTGATCACAATGACCCATACCAAGGCCAATCGGAGGCCAGGCCGTTGCTAGGCAGCAACTCCCTTGTGGAAGTATGTTTTGTGTAAGGGTGTGGTAGCCTCTATACAGGCCTCTAATTCTGACTGTTTTTCCCAATCATTACACCATTAACCCCTCCTTTGGGTTCTTCCAGCTTTTTTTTTGGTTAGGGGTTGATGTGACTCCGTTTTTATTCCGACAACTTTGTCACATTTCTTTCTCAGGTTTGAAACCATATTTCCTTAGTCTCAGTTTCAGTTTGACCAAATGCCCCCCTCGTTTCGGCTAATTGAAGAGCCACTGGCTGCTTTCCATGCCTGCCGATTGGGTTGGTACACTGTAATTTCTACATTAGTGTAATCTTCAGTCCAAAACTCAGCTTCATCAATGTTTAAAAACCACACACACACACTCTTTTTTGTGAGCGTTGGTTCATTTAAAAGTAGCTAACTGGGCCTGGAGAGATGGCTCCGTAGTTAAGAGTACTTAAGATGTGAGTACTTAAGTTAAGAGTAGTTAAGGCTGCTCTTCCAGAGGACCCGAGTTCAATCCGCTGCATCCACACGGCAGCTCACAAACTGTCTGCAACTCCTGTTCCAGAGAATCCAATAGCCTGATGCAGACACACATATGGGCAAAACACCAATGTACACACAACAAAAATAAAGATATTATTAAAGGTAGATAACTAAATCTTGGAGTCCCCTTCAGTCGGGGACATTTTACGTCACGGCTGGCTCCCAGAGCTATGTACACACAGTAGGCTCCTTGCACCCACATGACAGTGTAGGACCCCAGGGGTACAGGGCTTTCTCAATTTTGCAGTGAGTGAAATACTAGTCCTCACAGAAGGATTAATCTTGCCAGGGCTATACAGAGAAACCCTGTCTCAAAAACAAAACAAAACAAAACAAAACTTAAAAAAAGAAAAGAAAAGGATTAATCTTTCCTTCTCTTGACCTCGAAGTTCACCTGGCATATTACTGCTCCCTACTGAGTGCTGCACACCTCTCTTTTCCCCTAAAAACCAAGTAGGGGTCCCTAAAGAGACATGGAGCATGGAATCTAGCCAGAGACAGACGTGGCATAAGGAGCTCCTGGACCCCTGTGCAGAGACACTGACCTTGGTTCCCATAAGCAGCAGGGCACCAAGACTTAGAGGAAGTATGGAGACTGCTACTTTACCAAATTCTCGTATTGTAGCTTGTGAAATCCTATTTCCAGTCACACTCCCAAAGCAGGTGCTTTTGTTTTTAAGTACATTTTCAGGGCCTGGGTTGTGGGCCCAGCCCCACCCAGGAAATGCAAAACAAAAACAGGCCTGTGTTCCTTAGGGGACCTTGGCCCCCTGGGGTGTTGAGAGTGACTAGGGACTGTCGCAGACGGAAGCAACCAAAGCACTTCTCATGGAAAAAGCCAGAAAACACACACATTTTACAAATGGGGTCTACAAACACCCAGAGAACACCACGTGTGTTCTCTTGACAATTTCAGTTTCATTTGAATAAAAGTCTTAAGAACCAACGTGAGCATGTTCAAACCATCTACAAAACCATCTCACAGATTACCTCCAGGGATTTCAGGAGTACATAGTACTGATCTTTGAAAACAGAACAAAAACAAAACAAAAGAACAGGCAATGATTCCGGGTTCCTAGATACTTGCCAGAGGTAGGAGGTTCACTCAATCCTAGTTCAAGATCAGCCTGCACACCATATCAAGGCCCCACTTCTTTAGAAAGAACAGAGCAGACTGCTTCACTTGTAAATACCACACCAGTCTCATTCTCTGGTGAAGTCACAGTCGAGACAGACCCTTCAGGATGGCGTCATCACAGAGCTTAGAATCAGAAAATAGTGTAACAGCTCTCGTTAACATGCCGGCCAGGTTGGGTTGTTTAGTGGGGACCTTGGTTTTTCATTTCTTTTTTTTTTTTTAAAGAATTATTTTATATATGCAAGAACACTGTTACTGTCTTCAGACAAACCAGAAGGGGGCAACAGATTCCATTACAGATGGTTGTGAGCCACCATGTGGTTGCTGGGAATTGAACTCAGGACCTCTGGAAGAGCAATCAGTGCTCTTAACCACTGAGCCATCTCTCCAGCCCCGATTTTTCATTTCTATACTTATCGGTGTCTTCGAGTTATATAAGAGCTGTGGAAGTTCGCAGGTTACATCATTGTATGTGGTGCTGATGTTATACGTGTTTATATTAAATAATGTTTGTGTTTAATGTGATAAGCAAAATAATTCCTATCAACTCTGGAGTTCTGGGTTCCTTTGTCAATAGTTTTGGGCACGACTCTGTTTTGAAAAATCACTTTCGCATCTGAATCACATCTCTACAATTATTGACAACAAAGGGGGTTGCTGGGAGGATTATGAAGTGTTTGGGGGCTGAGAACTAGCAAAGGGAACGGTGCCAGGAGCTGCCTCTAAGAGATGCAGAGGGCAGAGAGAGGCAACTACAACAGCTAGGGAAGACACAGCCAGCAGAAGCTGGGGGAGGGGGGAGGGGACCTGGGTGGGGGACGTGTCTAGCATTGTCTCATACTCCCCCCCTTCCTGCTTTAAATGTTCTGATTTTACTGCTCTAGTCAATAAAGACAGTGAATTTCATAGATGTATGCTAGCTGATATATGATTTATATGTGACCACACACGTGCATACAGAGAGAGGGAGAGAAGGGAAGGGGGCGGGGCAAGAGAGTTTTCCCTAGAGAGCAACTGCAGATGCACCCCAAGGCACCACAAGCAGGTGAGGTCATTGCTATGGCAGCAAGGAACTGCTGCTTCTGCTGGGGTGGTTTGAATGAAAATGGTTCTCCATAGGCTCATAGCTTTGAGTAGCTGATCGCCATGGAGTGGCACTGTCTGAAAGGCCACTGAAAGGGAGATGTGGCCTTCTTGAAGTGGCCTTGTTGGGGGAAGTCCATCACTGGGGTGGGCTTTGAGAATTCAGAAACCCAAGCAAGTCCTAGTGGCTCTACCTCTTCCCAATACCTGCAAATTCGGATGTAGAGCCCTCAGTGCCACATCTCTGCCTACTCCATGATGCTGTGCTCTCCACCATGATAACAGACTAAACCTCTAAAACTGTAAGCCAGCCCCAATCAAATGCTTTCTTTTATAAGGGCCAACATGGTCATGATGTCTCTGCATAGCAATAGAACACCAAAACACCCATTCCACGACCATGGAGGGCAGGCATGAAGTTCCCCTGATCCCTGGCCTCTTAAGCCAGGACGGAGAGTCCCTGGGATTAGGTCTAGAATGCCACCGCAAGAAGGGCAAGGTCAGATTTCCCAGGAACTGACCCTGCTCAGGTGCAGAACCAGATGTTCATGAGTAAGTATACTCCCCACCGTGCAAGGCCAGCCCTGCTGCCCAGCCAAGGACACAAGTGCTTAAGTCCAGTCAGATGTCAAATAAGATGTCAGATGCCAGGTCACCCCAGATCCCAGAGATCAGATTTTTCTGTTTCCTGAGATGAAATACTGCTAACATCTGTTCACTCACTAGGAGGCAGTTGGTAAAGGAAGAAACGTGAGACATACACTCAGAAAAAAAAGAAAAAAAAAGTGGGGAAGGGGATCTCAGAAGATGGGTACAATGGGTGCTGCAAGGGAGAGCAAAAATGTCACCATTCTTCTTGTCAGACATGACTATCTGACCCCATCTTTATTGTGCTCTTGTAACGTGACAGGATCTCTTTTCCTCAACATTCTGGAGGCTGGGAGTCTAGAACAAAGGGAATCAACCCTTCAGTGGAGAGAGGTTTGGACCAAAGATCACACATTCCTTTGTTTAGGGCTGAAGACTAGTAACTTATATTGGGTCCCCTCATCCCCACCCCTATGCTGCCTGCCTCATTCATACCTTCCCCCCAAAACTCACACTGTCATCTGTACTTAAGACACCTCGGCCCCACCCTCATGCCTACCAGGGACCCCACCCAAGTGCTTACACACCCACCGAGAGCCCAGCTAACCCTGGTAGCCACTGAGTTGGAGTCTCCCCACTGGCAGAGAGATCCTGAGAGCCTGAAAGACTGAGCTACACACACCGCCTGCCTGTCATCAAGACAGGACAACAGGAGAACAAAACAGAGCAGCGCAGAATCAGACCCCACCTAATACCAGGAGACCCAAAACTCATTTCAAACATGCAAACCAACGCCTATCTCCAGAGGCCCAGGTCTCATCACAAACACACAAGCAAGTTCTGGGGGGACAGGCAATGTGTTTCCCACAGAGAACACCAGTCCTAGTAATGAGAACAATGCAAACAACTCTCAAGACACTGAACTTAAAAGAAAAAATATAAATATGTTCATGGTGAAAAGGATGCAGAAACTAATGAAACACTTGATCGAGGACAGCTGTGGGTTGACGTCCAAGAAAACAGAAACAACTGAAAGAAATAGGGAAGACAATTCAGGATATAAAATGTGACTTCAACGGAGACGTTGAAATAGTGAAGAAAACCCAAGCTGAAATATATATGGAAATGAAAATGTCAACAATGCAATTCTAAAAAAATATAAAATAAAATACTTGATGAAAAGCCACACACAGAATGGTTCATAAAGAAGACAGAATATCAGGATTTGATGGCTTTTTTTAAACCCGTAAATGGAATATGCAGAAAATTTGAGACACCATGAAAAGACCAAATCCATGAATTATGGCCATACCAAAAAAAAAAAAAAAAAAATCCAAGCCAAAGGCACAGACTAGATCTTCCATAGAATCAGAAAACAAAATGTCCCCCAAACTAAGAGGTGCCTATTCAAATACAAGAGGCACACCGCTACAAATAGGATCAGAAAAGGAATTCTAACATCATATTGCAGTTAAAACACTAAAATACAGAGCAAAGAAATGACACTGTAAAACTCAAAAAGAACCTACGAGTCCTGTGTAAAGCCAAGCCCATCTGAATAACAGCTGACTGCATAATGGAAACTTTAAAACCCAGAAGGGTTTAGAGCAATGAACTTCTAAATCCTAAAAGACCATAAATGCCAACCAAGACTACTTTACCCAGAACAATTATCTGCTGTAGTTGAATGAGAAAGAAAGCCTTTCCATGATACTAACAGGCTAAGGGACTTCACGTTCGTGTTCCCCAACCCAAGCCTGCAGAAAATACTAGAAGAAATACTTAGAAATGAAGAGAGCAGAAAGCAGAGCCGAGAGGCTACAGGATGAGAACAAAGTAACACTGTGATAATAACATCGCCCTGGTTAGCATCCAGTGACAACCTGATACAACCAGAATCATCTGCCAAGAAGGAAAATGTGGACAGTCTCAACTGAGCAGTTGTCTTTGTCAGATTTATTTATATGTCTATCATGGGTTGTCATGATTGTCTTAATTGATGTAGGAAGACCCAACTTATTGTGGGTTGCCCCATTCCCTACACAGACGACCCTGAGCTATATAAAAAAGCTTGCTAAACATGAGCATATCCACCAACCAGCGAGTGAGGTAGCAAGCGGGGCTCCCCATGGTTTCAGTTGAGTTCCTGCCTTGACTTCCTTCAATGAGGAACTGTGACCTGGAAATACAAACCAAATAAACCCTATCCTCTCCTTAGTTGCTTTTGGTCAGAGTGTTTATGACAACAGAAAGCACGCCAAGACAAGTAGTCCACAGAGTAGGACTACAAACGCTCACAGAACCACAGAGGAGGACTACAAACGCTCACAGCACCACAGAGGAGGACCACAAACGCTCACAGCACAAAAGCAGCACAATCACAGCAATGGGCATGCTCCCTCAACATTATCCTTAAAGAATAATGACCTCAAGTGCTCAATCAAAAGACACAGGCTAGCTGAAAGCCCAAGTAAGTAGCTGGAAATTAAACTAAAGGCAGAAATCAATAAGTCTTACTTACCAGTCCTTCAAAGAACTAGTACCAATAATTCTTAGATTATTCCGTAAGATAGACAAGAAAAGATATTACCAAACTCTTTTTTTTTTAAACAAAACTATTATTTCCCAGGTACCAAAGCAGATAAAGATGCAAAAAGAAAACTATGAGGCTAGAGAGATGGCTCAGCGGTTAAGAGCACCGACTGCTCTTCCAGAGGTCTTGAGTTCAATTCCCAGCAACCACATGGTGACTCACAACCATCTGAAATGGGATCTGATGCCCTCTTCTGGTGTGTCTGAAGAGAGTAATGGTGTATTCATATTCACAAAATAAATAAATCTTAAAAAAAAAAAGACAACTATGAAACAATTTCCCAGGTGGAACTTCAACACAAAATTTATCAATAAAATAATTGCAAAATGAATTCATGAACACATCAAAAATATCATTTAAGCGTGATTGAGTTGAGTTTGTTTCAGATATGCAAGGATTATTAATGTATATAAGTCAATATTTGCTATAAATTACATAAATGGACCAAAGGACAGAAATAACAGTTATATCCATAGTTACAGAAAACATTTGCCAAAATCCAACATACCTTCAAGTTAAAGCCCTTAAAAAACTCAGAATAGAAGGAACATATCTATCCTAACATAATAAAGGTGATATATGACAAAATTATATTAAATGGGGATATGGAAGAAGACCAAGCCCACCCCTTCACTGGCATTAGAGTCTGCTTCTTTGGGACTCCAACATATACTGAAGACCAGCTGAGACATCCAGCCTCATGGATTGAACAACTACAGTGGGGGAGGCCAGCCCACGCATTGCCTTTTCTATAGTAAAACATTTATCTGTCTTAAGTCTGAGTTACTTTGCAGGGGTAGCTGACTTGCCTGAGTTCCTCAAAGCTAGAAACTGCGGTCTCTGATGTTTAGCACCTCAGAGTAAAACAGGGTGGGGAGTGGCGAGATATATATTAAGTAAAAGGATTTATTGCTGGTGCTCCTTTCTCTGGTGAATCAACCAGAAGCCATTCTGACTAAGCTGGTTATCTCTTTGTGAACCAGAGAGGAAAGAAAGGAAAAGAATTAAGATACTATATACAGGCAAATATGCATATATTCATTCAAACCTTCATACAGCCACACACTGGCCAGGCCCGACCATGTGTCACGATCAACTCCACAAGTATTCATGCATGCTTGCATATATACACATATACCTATATACATGCATATAGACAGACAGATATGTACATTTGGATGGGTGGATGGATGGATGGGTGGATGGATGGATGGATGGATGGATGGATGGATGGATCGATGGATGGATGGATGGGTGGATGGGTCGATGGATGGATGGGTGGATGGATGGACGGATTGATGGATGGATGGATTGATGGATGGATGGGTGGATGGATGGATGGATGGATGGATGGATGGATGGATGGGTGGATGGATGGATGGATGGATGGATGGATGGATGGATCGATCGATGGATGGATAGATGGATGGATGGATGGATGGATGGATGGATGGATGGATGGAGCAGAGCTCACAAAGCCAAACCATTCAACCAACAACCAATTTTTTTCTCTGATCTTTTTATACCTTCTTAGACAAAATGTTCTTTAGATAATTACCCAAAATAACATGTAGATAAAATGTCACATAGAATGGGAATTACAGAAGGATGGTGATATTAAGTTCAAAGCAGTGTTTCATTATATGTTCATTATAAGTTCAAAGCATCAGTCTTTTTTTCAAGGCCTTGTCTTATCATAGTGCACACTTGTGACATTATCCTTGAACCTAAATGTTTTTCCTTGAACACAAATTTGTCCCCCAAGTCTATTTCTCTTTTTAGTATAACTATGAAAGCTCATTCTATTTCTTACCGTACAGCTTTTGCTTACTATTATGAGGAGTGGGCACATTCGATTCTTGATTCTAATTTTATTACATCTTTCTAACAAGGCAACTAAGACCATCTCTAAAAACTTTCTTCCTAAAATTTATTTGAATCAAATCAGGAATTCTATAGAATCATTATCTAAATTTGTCTGTATTGCACCGCTACAAGACAGTACATCTTCATAAGTCTACAAAAATCTGCTCAAAAGAGTGAGCCAATATCTAGTGATTGGTATATATATTCAATAATAACAGGGAAAGCATATTAGTAGCAGGACTCTTTACTCAAATGTAATCTCTTCGACCTAAAGAAGCAAATCCTCTATAGATTTACAATCCATAGTGAAACCATCTCAAGAAGATCACCTGTTAGTTTTCAGCTTCTTCTAGATGGATCCTGGCAAACTACTGTAACCTTTCATTGGTAGACAGCCATTTTGGACTAGCGAGACCATAGCCAGTAAGCTTTTCTAATAACTATATGTATATGTATGTGTATATGTGTATGTGTTGTTGTTGTTGTTGTTGCTGCTGCTGCTGTTCTGTTCCTCTAGAGAACCTCACTAATACAAAAGCTGAACAAAGAATTCCCAAAGAGTCAGGCAGTGGTGGCGCATGCTTTTAATCCCAGCACTTGGGAGGCAGAGGCAGGCAGATTTCTGAGTTTGAGGCCAGCCTGGTCCACAGAGTGAGTTCCAGGACAGCCAGGGCTACACAGAGAAACCCTGTCTCAAAAAGCCAAAAAAAAAAAAAAAAAAAAAAAAAAAAAAAAAAAAGGAGTTCTCAAAGCAAGAAATACAAATGGATAATGAGCATTTTTTTAAATGTTCAATAACATTAGCTATCAGGGAAATGCAAATGAAACTACTTTGATATTCTATCTCACCTGAATCAGAATGGCTACCATCAAGAACTCAGATGAGTACAAAAGCTACTGAGGACATGTGAGGACATGTGAGGACATGTGAGGATATATGAGGACGTATGAGGATGTGTGAGGACATGTGAGGACATGTGAGGACATGTGAGGACATGTGAGGATATGTGAGGATGTGTGAGGATGTGTGAGGATGTGTGAGGACATGTGAGGACATGTGAGGACATGTGAGGACATGTGAGGATATGTGAGGATGTGTGAGGACGTGTGAGGATGTGTGAGGACATGTGAGGACATGTGAGGATATGTGAGGATGTGTGAGGACGTGTGAGGATGTGTGAGGACGTGTGAGGACGTGTGAGGACATGTGAGGACATGTGAGGACATGTGAGGATATGTGAGGATGTGTGAGGACGTGTAAGGATATGTGAGGACGTGTGAGGACATGTGAGGACATGTGAGGATATATGAGAATATGTGGGGATATGTGAGGAAAGAGCCACACTTATCATTGTTATTGTACATGCAAGTTAGTGAAACCACTATAAAAATCAGTGCAGGTGTTTTTAAAAGGCTAAAAACAGAACTATAATATCCACTAATACTTCTCCAAGGCATATAACTGAAGGACTCAATATCTCACTACAGAAACACTCATCAATGCTCATCCCTATTCTAGTCACAATAGCTGGGGAATGAATCAGCTAAGAAGCCTGGCTGTTGGGTATCAACTGATGGATGGGTAATGAAAATGTGATAGATCTATACAATGAAATAAAATTCAGCTGTACAGAAAAGTAATTGCGAAATTGGAAGGCAAATGGATAGAACTATCTGCAGAGAGTGTACAGAACTAGAAAGTATTACACTATGTGAGCTAACACAGGCCCAGCAAGACAAAGGCTATGTCTTCTCTTTCCTATAGAGATCCTCGCTTTGATCTGTTAGATCCGTGTGTTTAATTGGAGTCTCTATAAAGAACAGAAAAGTAGAAAGGGCGTGTAAGATGGGGAGGGGAAGAGAACGTGTGATATGGAAGAAGACATGGGGGAAATGGGGTCAAAGGTTTAAGAGGGATGAGAGCAGGGAGACGGGGGGGGGGGGGGGGAGGGGGGAGGGGGGGAGGGGGGAAGGGAATGAATGGAGGAATGAATGGGTTAACCAAAATGCAGGATGTTTACAAAACCCTCACAGAAACCCACTGTGTAATAAACTAATTCAAAAGTGTGATTTTAAAGAAAAAAAATGAGTTTGAATACAGGTATCATGCACAGGAGGACACTGCCTTCCCTAGACGACTTGGGTTATACCTCTCTAAGAGCTATTGGCCAGGAAATCTCAGAGTCTTCCAAAATGACACAAAGCGTCATCCCTCTTGCTTGCCCACAGTAACTAAACTGTAAAACTCCATTACTGAAACCACATTACATGTTGGCTACAAACCATAGAGAACTCAAGCTAGAAGTGGCCCTGCAAACATCCTCCCTGTTGGCTAGATTCCATAGTGCTCTAATGTGCTACGCAGTCCACCGAGGAAGGAAAGGTCGCAACTGTACTAACTAATGGTGAACCATGAATGCTGTAATACTGGCCTACCAGTCAAGATGTGCATACTGGTCTAACAGTGGCATGAAAGTTATGGGGTAACCATCATCTTCCGGATTGATTTAAGGCCTGCTCCACCAGGGAGAACTCACGCCTGGTACTGGAAACTTGGTCGAAAGCCCATAGCTAGGGAAGTGATAAGGGTTGCACAGCTATACCCATTTTGTTCCATACCCACCAGCTATTTCATACTTTTGCTGTAATCTGCCTGCCAGTCATTGGCACAGAAAAAATAACCTGACTCAGAGCACAGTTATACTGATTGCATATCCTGTTGTGTTCTGTATGTTATGATGTTTGCTAATCTTAAGAAATTCTACAACCATAAGCTTCACTTATGACCCATCAAAGTAAAGACCAGTGTGAATCGTTATGTCTAAAATGGCTTGAGTCAGGGAAGAACCCCAGGCAGCGCCTCCTACACCCACCTATGCGCTCATGATGCTTTTGTGGTTTTAGTCTTTATAAGCTGGCCCTGAGAAACGGCCACCGTACAGCTTTGAGCTGTTGTCCGGGTAGACCAGCCTTGGGGGTTGTCAGACTATCTGTGTCTGACTGAGATCGGTGTTCATGTGGTTTGTGGGGTGACTCCTGAACCCCAACAATAGGCCCTAGTGATAGAACCTACAATGGTCATCTGGCTGAGTGAACGTGCTGACAAGTTGACTTCTAAATATTGATATTCTTGCCCACCGTGCTGCTTACAACCCTGGCAAAAGAGGCTTCTCCAGAAGTCACTGGAGAACTCCAAGAGGTGAGGGTTAGTAATGTTGAGTATGGAGCACAAAAAAAAAAAGCATCCGTGATCAACTCCTCCAAGGCTCGGGGAACACTGTGGAGGAGGAACTAGAGCAAACATAAGAGACAGAGACGGTGAGGAGTATGTGGAATGCTGCCTTCTGAGTGTGTAGCTATCTATGGTGCTCGCGGACAGGCTACAGCTCTGGTTACCTGCGCACGATCCAGTCAAGCGAGCATCCCAGCAGGAAGTGTTGACTGAACTCAGTGTTTAAAAGGGAGAAGATAGAACATGGAGGTGGAGAGATACACATGGGTGCGGTATCCAAGGGGAGCTTGGAGGTGACATGGGAGGCGGATATGAACAGGATATAGGGTGTACAATATGAAACTGTAAGAAAAAGAAAAGATATTCTAAAATGAAGAAGGGAGGGAGGAGGTAAGATAGAAATGATAGGGAAAAGGACGTGACGCACTATCTTCTGGGCATGACACAGCCATGTCGTCGCTCATGATCTTACAGCCGAGCTGACGTTGCCTCCACAGGGCCTGCACAAAGCAAGCCCAGCATTAGTCAGTCCTGGCTGGGACTCGATCTCACAGGCTGTAAACCTCCCTGCTAAACTACTGTCTACTGATGGATCTGGCAGAGGGCTAGTCCTTGTCTTTCAGGGCTGTGCCCATGAGTGTGCACGTCAAGGTAGGTCAGATGGATGGTTCCAATCCCATGACCACACAGACAGCTCTGGTTAAACTCAGTGGGTCATGAAACAAAACAAAAAGCCATGAATATAAGCAAGAGACTTGTGGGGAAGCAGGGATGGGGGCTGACAGCAGTGAGAGGAGAGAGGAGGAGAGAGAGGGCGAGTGGAAGGCTCTATGCGTATGTATGAAACCATCAAAGGACAAGTTTAATAGAAATTATAACTTAAAAATAATTTCTGAGCCGGGCGGTGGTGGCGCACGCCTGTAATCCCAGCATTCTGGGAGGCAGAGGCAGGCGGATTTCTGAGTTCGAGGCCAGCCTGGTCTACAAAGTGAGTTCCAGGACAGCCAGGGCTACACAGAGAAACCCTGTCTCGAAAAAACCAAATCAAAAAAAAAAAAAAATTCTGAAAATATCTTAGATTTATTTATTTTACCATATGTATATTAGTATTTTGCCTGTGTGTATGTATGTGCACTGCATATGTGCATAGTGCCCATGGAGAACAGAAGGAGGAATCCAATATATTGGATTCCCAAAAATACTGGAATTATATAAGGTTATGAGCCATCAGCTGGGTGCTGGGAATTAAACCCAGGCCCTTTGAAAGAACAACAAGTTCTCTTAACTGCTGATCCAGATGTCTCGCTCCCTCCCCCCAAAAATTAAATTTCACAAATAAAAGTAAATCACACGGGGAAAAGCCCTCGTCATGTTTTAAATAGGTTTACACTTCCACACTCGTAGCTCATATTCAGCCCATGGGCTGCAGGTCAGATCTACCTGTGTGTCCTCAATGCAGTTGCCCAATAATAATAAGATATTTGTTGATGACCTTGTGTTCATACCTGAAATCCTGTTGGAGCCTTGAAAATGCATGAACGTGGGGCTGGAGAGATGGCTCAGCAGTTAAGAGTTTGTGTTGCTCTTCCCAAGGACCAGAGTTGTGGTTTCTATCACTCCGGGCAGCTCACAACCACCTGAACCTCCAACTCTAGGCTGTCAATACCCTCTTCTGGACTCCACAAGCACTTGCCCACATGTAATACGCACACACACAGGCACACACATGCACACGCACCCCACAAATAAAAATAAATCTTAAAACAAAAGAAAATAGATGAACCTTAGTGATTGACAGCGAGTGCACTCTATGCAATAGCGTAGGTGAATCTCTAAAAGCCACTTTATTTAAGTGCAAAATGTGAAGTGAAACACCCACTCAAACTGCAAACAAGTATGGTGAACTGGGACGTGTGGGAAGATGATCCACACGAAATTCAGGAAAGGTGTCATCACTCAGTGTCACTGAATGAGATGAGAGGATGGGGGGTGGGGTCACGAGGAACGAGAAACCACCCTCACGTGTTCACTTTTCCATGCAAGCGAAAGGACATACACGGGATGCTTGCAACCCTCGTCCCCTATTTATGTTTACTAACACGTCTACTCACACTCAGTGCAACTCATAAAAACAAAAACGAAACAAAACAAAAACCAAAACCAAAAACAAAAACCTGCCATGCGCTGTGCGACCTTGTAGGGCAGTCTGTAGCCTGGTTGAGCAAGGCTTTCTCTGGAGACCCAGTAGAACATTCTACAAGGGTCGGAACCTGTGAGCCATGCTCCCAGACTGCTGACTGCTCAGCTCCATAATCCTGTGGCCATCAGTCACGTATGGCCACGCCCCATGCCCCTGGCGTTCTGGCTCGACTCCACCCTACAGTCACCTGGCTACAGCCAGGCTTTCCCCGCCCCACGGCTACCTAGCTATTGCCAGGTGACCCAGCCTACTATAAAAGGAGGTTTCTTGCCCCTCCGTGCTCTCTCTCGGTTCCCCCCCCCCTTGTCTTTGCACCCGTGTCTCTGTTCCCCCTCTCTCCCCATTCCTTCCCCTCTTTCCACGTGGTCATGGCCAGCTCTCATCTCTCTGTCTTCGCTTTCTCTCTTCACTTCTCTATCTCCTTTTCTCTTTCTATTTTTCTATAATAAAGCATTGAAACTACAAACTGTCTCTTCTTATCAAAACCCGCCGTGTAAGAACATGGAGCAGGCCTCCAAAAAAGGATCCAGCCTCTTCTCAGACAAGCTTCTTCTACAAGTACCCGGGGTAGAGCAAACAGCTGCGCCTTCTAGGCAAAGACCGCCCCGCTAGCCCAGCAGCTCCTCGCTCCACCCACAGGTATTTGGGCGGCCGCTGTCCCTACCCCAGTGCGGTGCGCGGGCCTGGCCTGTGTTCCTCTATGCCCCTCTGCCTGATCTGCCTGCCAGAGTTCTCCTATGCAGGCTCCACCACCGCCTCCCCACCACATCCTCGCTTTTTCCCCCCACAATACACATAAAGTGGGGGCCAGCGAGATCACTCAGTGGCTAAGGGCACCTGCTTTCAAGTCTGATGACTTGAGTTCCATCCCCACGCCCCACATGGTGAGAAGAGAAAATGAATTCTCAGTGGTTTTCCTCCAACCTCCACGTGAGTACCGTGGTACACGTGTGCCCACCTACCCCCACCCCGCGTACACACACACACACACACACACACACTTTAAAATCTTAATGTAAAAAATACATTTAGCCTAATAACTGAAATTTTTAAAAATAAATTATGATCTTTTTCCATACAGGTAAAAAAAAAAACCCGAGCCCCACCCACCCCAGGTTTTGGTGTTAGTGCTAAGCAAATCCACAGTACTTGTGAAAGGTGTTTGGCAACAGAAACTTCACCTCTGGCTGGCTGGGTGGCAGTGGGTGGGTAGGATTGTAGGGTCAGGAGAGAGTCTCCTAAGAAAGTGGCCCTGGGTTCTGCCTGTCCTCTAGCCAAGTCTGTGTAAAGTCGAGAACAGGGGTCCGCAGTCTGTGTCTTTTCTAGACCAGGCTGGAGTGGGAGAGTGGGGCTCAGGACAAGCAGGATCCCTGTCCCGTTGGGAGCACATTCGCTGTGGAGACGTATGTATAAGGTGTTCTGCCTGTTTGTACTCCGCAGGCCAGAAGAGGGCACCAGACCCCATGCCTATGAGCCACAGTGGCTGCTGGGGATTGAACTCAGGACCTCTGGAAGAGCAGTCAGTGCTCTCAACCGCTGAGCCACCCCTCCAACCCCTCTCTGAGACAATCTTAGCTTGCTCGCATGTCTTTATTTGGATGCATATGCTTTATCTGGGGTGAACCAGGGATTAACTAATTTTGGGGAAAGGGCGTGAGACTATCCAGGAAGGGAAGGTTGTGGGTCTAAGACTAAGGCTACTGAGATGCCTCATTAGCATGGAGAGATGTCCCAGGAGCTCTGCTATGTGACTGACTGGTCACCTTAGCTGAGGGTCCTAGATATGTTCTCCACAGCAGGCAGGGAGGGAGCAGTGCTTCTCCTGCTTTCTCAGATCTCTGAGATTCTTGGGGTTTGAGCAGGCTCCGCCTGACCAGTCCCACGATCATCTGGTGGCACAGACCAGGTACCCTAAATAATGCTCCTGTCATTTGTTTCAAAATGGAACGTGTAGTTTTAAAGGTTCTTAAGATGCATGTTTGTAGGCAGAAATCCTAGAATTCCTGGGAAATAACTGTCCTCACCGGCTAGTGGCGAGCAAAGCCACAGAAGGGAGCCTTTGGTTTAGCGACAGTTGAAAAAACTCTGGGCAGATGACACAGTAGCTAGGTTCAACTTCTGACTCTGGGAGACCTTGGAGAGGTCAGTTCCAGCTTTCCCTGTCTCTGATGTTTTGTGGATAAAGAAGGCCTCTGTACTGGCTGGGTTTGTGCCAACTTGACACAGGCTGAAGTTATCACAGAGATAGGACCCTCTCTTGAGGAAATGTCTCCATGAGATCTAGCTCTGCCGGGTAGTGGTGGCACATGCCTGTAATCCCAGCACTCTGGGAGGCAGAGGCAGGCAGATTTCTGAGTTCAAGGCCAGCCTGGTCTACAGAGTGAGCTCCAGGACAGTCAGGGCTATACAGAGAAACCCTGTCTCAGAAAAACCAAATCCAAAAAAAAACCAAAGAGAGAGAGAGAGAGAGAGAGAGAGACCCAGCTGTAGGGCATTTTCTCAATTACTGATCAAGGGGGGAGGGCCCCTTGTGGGTGGTGCCATCTCTGGACTGGTAGTCTTGGGTTCTATAAGAAAGCAGGCTGAGAAAGCCAGGGGAGACAAGCCAGTAAATAACATCCCTCCATGGCCTCTGCATGAGCTCCTGCTTCCTGACCTGCTTGAGTTCCAGTCCTGTCTTCCTTTGGTGATGAACAGCTGTGTGGAAGTGTAAGCAGAATAAACCCTTTCCTCCCCAACTTGCCTTTTTGGTCATTATGTTTGTGCAGGAATAGAAACCCTGACAAAAGACACCCTCTTACCATCAAAGCTTTGTCACCCAGGTCCTCTAAACACCACCGGGTAGAACAGCCTAGTCAGTACCTCGCCTTGCCTTTGAGGTGGTGGGGAACAGGTAACACTGTGATAGAGGGGGAAGAGAGAAAAGAAAACGTGGGGGGGAGCATCCACAAAGGAACTCACAAATCAAGCAGGACAGAGGCATTACCAACCAGTCAGGATGCGCTGCCGGGTGCCTCTGCCCAGGTCTGATAAAATAGAAGAGATATACAGAAAAACACGTTAAGATCGACAATTTTCATGGAAAATTGAAAAGTAAAGTGGTAGACATAAAAAAATTGCTAAATTAATTGAAAAAGGAAATAGAAACATTTTATGATAGAATTGAAGATTTACATGGAAAATATTTCTGATAAAACTGTAGAAAATGTAGAAAAACATGTTTAAATTGAAGATTATCATGGAAAATGTTATATAGATATAATGATGGTAGGCATAAAAGTATTATTAAGTTGATTGAAAGTGGAATTATAAACATTTTCTGATAAAGTTGAAAATTTACATGGAAAGTATTTCTGGTAAGATAGAAGAAATATATAGAAAAACATGTTAAAATTAAAGATTATCATGGAAATTATACAGATAAAATGGTAGGCATAAAAATAATTCTAAGTTGATTGAAAGTAGAATTATAAACATTTTCAGGTAAAATTGAAGATTTACATGGAAAATATTTCTGATAAAATTTAAGAAATATATAGGAAAACACATTAAACTTGACTATTTCATGGAAATTATACAGATAAAATGGTAGACATAAAAAATCTTTCTAAATTAGGTGAAGGTGGAATTAAAAACATTTTGTGGGCTGGAGAGATGGCTCAGAGGTTAAGAGCACTGACTACTCTTCCAGAGGTCCTAAGTTCAATTCCCAGCAACCAGATGGTGGCTCACAACCATCTGTAATGGGATGTAATGCCCTCCCCTGACATGTCTGACATCTATAGTGTATTCATATAAATAAAATAAATCTTTAAAAAATTGTGATAAAATCAGAGATTTACATGGAAAACATTTCTGATCATACCACCTTTAAGCATGAATTCCGCGACTCTGTGAGGGATCTCACACTTCTGAGGAAAAGTCAGGCTTGGTCAACCCCAATCCTCCACAGTCTTGCAGAGGCTAATTATTGAAACAAGGCCTGCAGCCACTTACCTATTCCTCTGCTGGCACAGATTCACGTGTCTAGCCGTGATGACCTCCTTAGTGTCTAGCCATGATGTTCACAATGTGTGACTCTGCCTGGGCGGGCAAAAGGTCATGTGCAGAATCAGACAGCACAAAGGTACCAGGTCCAAGAGGAGTGTCCTGGAAATAGCGCCTCACATCCTTGGGACACAGGCTGGTTCTGTGAAAACCTGGGCTTCTCATCTTCCATCTCCTTCAGTTTAGAGCATGAGGCCTGAGTCTCTTCTGAGCTTCCACACAGAAGCTCTGGCCACCTGGAACTTGTGTTTATTAGTCTCTGCTGGGTAGTTTGAATCGGGATTGAAACCTCTAAGTCATGGAACGAGCTAAGGACAGGTAAATACTGTGCACACTCTGTAAACCCAAAAACAGTAGGCAATGTCTGTTCATGTTCTTTGGGTGCAGAGACCCTGGAAAATTCTGTCAAGCAAATGAAAAACTCAGGTAGAGTTTAGCTTAGAAAAACATTCATTGCCTTTTCAAAAGAAACATTTGCTCTCATCAGAAATCATCCTTAATTCCTTCCTTACCTCAAGGACCCTTGCTAGGCGACGGCCACCTTTCACAGTACATGGGTTAGAATGTCACACAGCGGCCAGGCTCTACATTAATATGATGGTGTGGACTTTTCTGGGCCAGGGTAGAAAGCCCAGACTCAAGCTGGCCACACATGCTCACCTTGATTGGGGTCTGTCATGGGACTCTTTCTTGAGCTGCCTGGAAGGTAGAAACCAAGCAATGAGTAAAAACTGGGCCTTAGTGGCTGGGTTGGGCCTGAGTTGCGACTCTCTCTGCATCCTTGGGCCTGTTACTTTGCCATAGTCTCAACAGGTCTCTCCTTCCCCATCTGAGTAACAGGAAAAGGAACATCATCTCTTAGAAGGTCTATGTGGATCTAAGCAGCTGAACTTGCCTAGCTCTGAGAAGGTCTTCACAAAGTATTAGCAGTTACAATAGGAAAAAAATAACAAAAGAAATGTCAAAGTTTCCACAGGAAAGTATCCCAGGGAGCCTTCCTTGTGAAATTGGGCCAAGAGAACCCAGACTTTGGTTTACATGAAGTAGTAAGTTCAAAGGAGGACCTAGCAAGGTTTTTCCTAAAAGTCCCCAATAATCAAAATCTCTCACAGAGCTTTGGCCATCAGGGGCTGTGGCCACAATTCAGGACTGCAATTTGCTCCTTCCACAGACCAGCCACTCCCTGCCCATGCTACGCTAAGCAGGCCCTAGCACTTTGTGAAGTGGGGGAATCCCAAGTTCCAGCTGCAACCATTCACTGTCAACAACACTCAATATTCCAGCATATTTATGAGAGTCCAGGAGTTCATTTCAATGCCCAACAAATCCCTGTGACCAATGACTGATACTGTCCTCGGGGTCTTCACAGGTGGCCTTTATGCCCAAGCTTTGAGGACTCCAGACTCCAGGAGCATACAAAATGGCGGCAAGGATCCATGCCATCCAATCACCAAAAGGGGTTGGAAAGCAACTGACTGACTGACTGGCCAGGCCCTTTGGGGTGAGTTTCTCAGCCAGAAGACATGGCCCAGAATGGGAATACATAAATTCAGTCACCCAGAGACTTAACAAGCAAGTTGGACCAGAGGCTCTCACAGGACATCCTTGGGAAAACAGTAGAATTCTTTTAGAATTCCCTCCATAAAGTGGCCATTGAGCCTGGCTCTCAGGAGCAGTTACACACACAGACAGACACAGACACACAGACCACACACACACACACACACACACACACACACACTCATGAGTGGGTCTCAGGGAGGCTCCATGCCTTCCCTGCTCCATACTAATTTTATGAGTTCAATAATCTTCATTCATAAGCCTTTTTAGACAATGCCTCACCTTGTAACCAAAATTGGCCTTGAACTCAACATCCTCCTGCCTCAGCCTCCTGAGTCCTGGGAATAATAGTATAGATCGCCATGTCCAGCATGGTTCATGATTAATTATAAACAATGTTTATAATTGCAGTGTTGGACAAATTATTTGAATCATTGGCCAGCATTTTAAACATTGGGAAATTAATTAATTAGTTAATTCTGTTTATTAATCAACATTCTTTTTATTAAAAAAATCTTCACACATGACCAGAAAGGACAACAGTGCACAGAACCCCATGATATTTTGTCATGCCAACCTCCCCCAAGCAGATATGCCTTGTTTTTGCTAGAATATTTTTGAAATCACATCCTCTTCTTAGTTTCAGAAACAAAAATAGCAAGCCCAATCTAGCAGCATAATCAATGGCTCCCAAACGTCTTTTCAAATTCAATCAGACCCTTACAACCAGGGCTGCTGCGGCTCTAGCCTGCCTCTTACATGGCGACCAGGGAGACTGACTTTTCTCTCTGGTCTCTGGCGTCTTCTTTCCTAGCTGTCCTTGGCTTCTTCGGGGCTTATGGGATGGGCTAGGAGACTGGGAGACACAGGCTGCAGGTGGCACTTTCCAGAGACCCCAGTGCAGACTCTTCATCTCCCCCTCTACAGATCTTGGCTATCTAAGCTGCCCCCCCAAAGTGACTGAGCAGATGTCAGAAAGAGAAGCTGTCCTGGGGCCTGGAGAAACGCCTCAGCAGTCAAGAGTACTGGTTGCTCTCCCAGATGACCCAAGTTTGATAACCAGCACTGACATGGTGGCTCACAACCACCTGTGACTCCAGTTCCAAGGGATCTGATGCCCTTTTCCGGCCTCTGTGCCCATTGCACACATGTGGTGCAGAGACGTTTATGCAGTTCCCATACACATAAAAAAAAAAGTGTAACATTTTAGTAGTGTCTTAGTTAAGGTTTCCATTCCTGTGAAGAGACACCAAGACCAAGGCAGCTCTTATAAAAGACAACATTTAATTGGGGCTGGCTTACAGGTTCAGAGGTTCAGCCCATTATCACCAAGTCAGAAGCATGGCAGCATCCAGGTAGGCATGGAGCTGGAGGAGATGAGAGTTCTCCATCTTCATCTATCTGAAGGCCACCAGGAGAAGACTGTCCCCCAGGCAACTAGGAGGAGGGTCACACAGTAACATACTTCCTCCAACAAGACCACACCCACTCCAACAAAGCTGTCACACCTCCTAATAGTGTCATCCCCTGGACCAAGCATATTCAAACCACTACAAGCAGCATGTTACAAAATTACCACAAACATCAAAAGGAAAAAAGAAAAAGAAAATTGACTCTAGATCCAATGAACGCTTGAATGCTGAGGGTCATGTTAGACCTTTTCCATATTACACACAGTAGGACTGAGACCCAGAAACAAGTGAGGTTATAGTCACCTGTGCTGGCTGTTATGGGCACTTAAGCTCTATCAAGCTGTTTCTGGAAAGTACTGAAAAGATGGATACCAAATCTCCAGAAAATCCTTCACATATCTATGCCCCAATTAAAGTATTTCAGTGGCCCCTAGCTGTACAATAGCCAGGAAGTGCAATGGCAAGTGCCGGGATATTTCCCATGGCCTGAGGGAGGGCAGGTCCTGAGCCAGCAGGCGGCTCGTGGTCCTGTGGCAGCCTGGATCTCAGGTCAGTCAACTGGCAGCCTGAGCCCTTAATCTGGCCCTTAGATCTGTTTGGATTGGCTAGCAGTGTCGGACAAATTATTTGAATCATTTGCCAACATTTAAACATTGGGAAACAGCGATTAAAATACAGATTTCCGGTTTGCCTTGAAATCATAGATCTGGTGGCACAAGGTCTGTTTTTCCTCCTGGCAGTGGGCTGTCAGACTCCTTGGCTGCTGTCTGCCGGCTGAGGCATCCTCTCCATTCCCCACAGACCATCTGCTGGTCCCTTCCCAGAGTCCCCTGAAGCATCGGACAACTGGAACCAACTAACAACACAACTGAAAAGAAATGTACTTTTATATATCTGTCAGTCGCTACAGAACTAAAATGAGTCAAAAGAGTTTCCCTGGTCTAAGGGTGTAGCTCAGGGTGCTTGCTTAGCCCTGGATTTGATCCCCAGCACTGCATACACCGGATACCGGTGGTGCAGCACACCCACAGCCCCAGCACTCAGGACATGCCGGCAGGAGTATCAGAAGTTCAACCTTGGCATCCCCACCTGGATACCAAGTAGAGTGTGTTTATCTCAAAACAAAAGGCAGAGATGCCCAGGGACAGAGCTCAGTCTTTAAACTGCTTCTCCAGCCAGAGGACCAGTGGTCCAATCTTCAGAAGCCAAGGGGGAAAAAGGAAGGAAGGAAGGAAGGAAGGAAGGAAGGAAGGAAGGAAGGAAGGGAGGGAGGGATGGAGGGAAGGAGGGAAGGAGAGAGGGAGGGAAGGAGGGAGGGAAGAAAGGAGGGAGGGAAGAAAGGAGGGAGGGAAGAAAGGAGGGAGGGAGAGAGAGAGAGAGAGAGAGAGAGAGAGAGAGAGAGAGAGAACACGGATCCCTGGGGCTCAATGGCCATCTACCCTTTGCTAAGTTCCAGGTCAATAAGAGAGACCTTCTCTAAAAAGCAAACATAAAAACAACCAACCAAAGAAAATGGTGGATGGTACTTAATGAAAGCAGTGGCAATGGAGGCGCTCTCTCTCTCTCTCTCTCTCTCTCTCTCTCTCCCCTCTCTCTCCCTTTCCCTCCCTCCATCCTCCCCACCCCCACCCCCCACCTCAAAGCTTCACTTTCTAGAAGTAAAAAAAAGAAGGAGGATTTTTCAGTCGTGCTGTTTCTCTGTTGGCTGACTGCAAGCACCTGATGTAAATGCTCTCTTCTGCATCCCATTACCCAAGAAAAAAAGGTGGCCTGATTTCTCACGAGGAAACTGAGGCAGGGATAAGCAGCCTTGAGCTGATTGCAGGGAGCTGCTTGGACTGTGATACCCCAGGGCTCCTGAGCTATGGACGTCCCTGGGATTGCTTACTCGCAGGGCCGGGTCTTCTGGATTTGTCTAGAGAGGGCCCCGAGTGCTTCTGTGGCAAGGACAGTTAACACACTCAGAGGCGACGCCAGAACAGCCAGTCACTCCCATGAGTCTCCCTGAGTTTCGTTCAACACAGAAAGCAAAAGGTCACAGTTAAACCAAGAACTGGAAACAGTCCGAAGAGCAGAGACCTCTGTGAAAATGTCTGGCTGGGACTTCGGCTACTTTCTCACTAGGTGACCATCTCTGTTGTCATCCCAGCTCCAAGACCCCCTTCTCTCTCCCGGTTGTGTACATCCTGCCACAGTCAGTGTGTCCACAGCATGCTTGTCTTAGGGTGTCCGTCCCCCTGCCCCCCATATCGAAGTCCCAGGGCTCGCCCACTGAAGAGCCTCTCCTCAAAGGAGCACCCTGGACCTGACAGGTGAGTAACCACTCTCCATTTGCGACCCGTGGTGGTGTGAAGATGTGTTGACACTGAGACATCAGAGTACCACTGGCCTGGTGACCCTAGAGATGATGACTGCTTGAGCCAGATTCTGGGAGCAAGAGGGCCTGGCTTACTCGCTCTTCAAGAATGTGCTACTTGTCGCCCTTAAACGACATTTCCAAGAGCCATCTCCCCGGAAGTCCCGCGGCCGCCTAGTTTTGTGCACCGCGCCCCGCAGGTCTCAGCCTCCGCCGGGGGCGCAGACTGCAGCGAGCGTGGGCGGCGCGTGCCAGGACCCGTGGGCTTCCTCGGGGAAGTCTGTAAAGAGCCAGGTCGGGGAAGGAGACGCCTTAGGCGGATGGCCTGCGCCTTTTGCGGGACAATGGCGACGCCCAGTGGTGGCTTCGGGAAAGCACGGAGCTCGAGAGCTCAGCCCTCCAGGTCTTCCCAGGGAAAGCTGCTGCTCCTTCCTGGGGTCCCACCAGGACGTTCTGCGAGTTCTTAGGTGGCCCCGAGTACCAACACCTGGAGGCACTGATAAGCAGCCGTGCACGGATTTCAAGGATCTTGGTGTGTGATACCTCAGGGCTATACATCTTCAAGGCTCTGGGATTTCTATTCCTGGTAATTTGATTTACCGCATGAGCATCGCTCTTGCTGGCCTTCTTCCCGGCCGGCCCTGGGCATCTGTGTGTGGAGAAGCATCTTCCAGACAATCGATCATGACAAACTCCTCCTGATCCCTCGGCGCAAGGGTTACCTCATACCTACAGTCTGCCAGCCTGTTCGAAAGCGAGAGCCCCAGAGCCCAGGCCACATCCCTCCTGTAAATGCGTGACTAGACCCACCCCTTTCAAAAACCAGGTGACATCCTTTTCAGGGCTTTGCATTAAAGATCTCCTAATGAAGGTGTCAGCTGGGCTTTAGAGCACCTTTCTAGGCACCAAGCCCGTTGCCGAGAAATTTACATATGCCTTTTCTAACTCCTAAGAAAGTATTACTGTGTTTTATAAAAACAAAAACAAAAAAGTTTTAAGAATTGCTCAAGATTCAACAGTGAGTCGTCACACAGTCATGAATTGATCCACATCTGACAGATGAGGAGACCCTCTAACCAAGTTATCCATGGGGAAATTATGTGATATAGCAGCGGGGTGCCATCGTCTGGTGGCCTACCCCCACTCCCTGCCCGGCTCGCCCCCCCACACCCGCTCCTCCCACCTGCATCTCTGTCCCTCAATCATTTATCCCTCTCCTCCCTGTTCTGAGCGGTCCCGTTGATTGATCCTCAGTGACATCAACAAGCCAAGTCCTGCCCTAACTTTGCTCTGGGTGCTTAAACACCATGACCTCAGTTTTCCAGCCTCGACCTTCTCAGCCGGAGGCTCTGCATGCCTAAATCTGGCCATCCTCCGGTCCTCCGGAGCAATTCCCACAGCAAAATCACCTGAGGTCCCCAGCACAACACCAGTTCTGACTGGTCACAGACTGCTTTGAGGAATGAAAGAACACGCATTGAACTAACTGCCTGTGGCGCTGTAAAGTAGCACCACAACCTAGATAGCACACTCTGGAGAGGTGACAGGTCAAGCTGTGGACACCTGGCGGGGAGGGCGGACGGGGTGCTTTCCTGCCTCTGCTGCTGGGTCAGTCCCTGGTGATCTGTCTTCTTGGCAGTGTTAGAAAACTAAAACTTGGGAGGCTGGAGAGATGGCTCAGTGGTAAGGAGCGCTGGCTGCTCTTCCAGAGGTCCTGAGTTCAAATCCCAGCAACCACATGGTGGCTCACAACTATCTGTAATGGGATCTGACACCCCCTTCTGGTGTATCTGACAGCTACAGTGTACTCATATAAATAAAATTAATAATTCTTTTTTAAAAAGTTAAGACTCTTTCTCCTTTTTCTGTAAGGATACTAATCATACTGATCTCATCTATCCACAACTGTATTTGCAAAGACTCTATTCCTGAACAATGTCCCTTTCATAGGTACCAGGGGATACGACGCTTACGTGCCCTTTGTGAGGACACACCTGAACTCGACAAGAAAGGACAATTGGTTTGTGAGCAGTCACAGGGCAGGGCAGCAGCTTCACAGTGCCACTGCAGAGACTGGCTGGCATCTCCCATGACCCCTTCCCCTTTTTATTGGACCATTGGTAACGCTTTGTGGTCACAGTAATGACTGTGTTTACTCCAGGCTTAAGTGCCTGTGTTTCTCCCTCTCATATCAGGTGTAAAACGGAATATTAACTTGGAATATGGCCTGTCCCTCTTGGGCAGTGCTGAGGTCATTTAATGTCAGGATAAGTCGGGCTGACCTTGCCTTTCTGTTGAGGCTCATCCTCCGCCTGTCCTCTAGGGCTCATCGGAGTCGGGCCTCAGCCCCCCTGGCTCTGCTCTGGCTGCTCCTGCATCCTCCTACTCCCAGTGCCTCTTGAGTCCCTGAAATGTTAATCAAGCTTGAGGCTGTCTGTACCTTTGTCTTTGTTTAGTAGTGTCTAAAGCTGTATGCAACTCTAGGCGCTCCTTGTTAAAACTGGGGGAGAATGATCTTTGTGAATACATGAAGAAGTCTTAATCCATTTCATCCAATCGCTTGATAAACGTGAAAATACAACGAAGTCGCAGTTGTTTGTCAATGATGCTTGTGGCTCTGGAAACAATCATTTTCTCATTCAGGGAAATATCCAAAATTAGGGGATAAGAGAGGATAATGGAGGGGTAAAAATAATCAAAGTGCCTATATTATATATGGTTAAAAGCACTGGCTGCTCTTCCAGGGATCCTGAGTTCAATTCCCAACAACCACATGATGGCTCACAACCATCTGTAATGGGATTTGATGCCCTCATCTGGTGTGTCTGAAGACAGCTACAGTGTACTCACATAAAATAAATAAATACAATCTTTTAAAAAAGGGAAAGAACTTGAAATTGCCCACAATCTGGAAGAGATAACCCCCCTATTGTCGTATTTATATCCTAAACACATGTAAAGAGCTTTAGAGCTATAATGTCAATAAATAAGACGATCTCGAAGTGTTTATGGGAGCCAGAGGTATCAGGAAGTACATCTCGGAGGGTACATTTCAGCTTAGATTTGAAAGACACAGGAGATTGCCCAGAGAAGAATGAAAGTAGGTCCCAGCAGTGGATCCAGGCATGGTGTACTGGCTGGTTTTGTGTCAACTTGACACAAGCTAGTCATCAGAGAGAAAGAGGCCTCAGCTGAGGAAATGCCTCCATGAGATCCAACTGCAAGGCATCTTCTCAATTAGTGGTCAATAGAAAGGCCCAGCCCATTGTGGGTGGTGCCATCACTGGGCTGATGGCCCTGGGTTCTATAAGAAAGCAGGCTGAACAAGCCATATGAAGCAAGCCAGTAAGCAGCACCGTCCACTTATTGCCTCTGTATCAGCTCCTGCCTCCTGACCTGCTTGAGTTCCAGTCCTGCCTTCCTGTGGTGGTGAACAGCAAAGTGGAAGTGTAAGCTGAATTAAACCCTTTCCTCCCCAACTCGCTTTTTGGTCATGGTGCTTCTTTGCAATAGAAACCCTGACTAAGACACATAGTTTACTGGAGCAGTTGGCGATTGAGCAGATTAGAATGAGCCAGGAAAGGTGACCCGTGAAGAAGAGAAAAATCAGTGCAGAGTGTTCGTAAGAAGAGAAGTCGTTGACTGCGTTGTTAGATCAACCAGAAACTTTTTCTTCAAGTTTGTTCATCTGCCTATGTGAAGAAGAGAATAAGACAATTGGTTTTGTTTGAGAATGAGGGGGTGGGGCTGCAGTAAAGGAAAAAGATCAAGAGGTTTTGTTTTTTTTTTAATATATGAAATGCAGTAACAGTTAAATAAGGAAGATAAAGGAGACGGAGAATAATGAACGGAGGTTTTATGCAATCGTTCATGAAATCACACCACACCTGGCCTGGGGATGACAGTGAAGCAGAGAATGGAGCTGAAGGCTCACATACACGTGGGTACCGGTGACAGGGTGGAGATACACCAGTAGGAGTGGGTTGCTGGGACATGGTAGAGGGAGTGGGAAGGAAACCGAAGATTAGGAGGGCTCAGGGAATGTGGAGGCCAGGATGTTAGATGAGATTTTGTGCGATACCGTTAATTTTTATATGAGGTGCAGATTAAGGAACATTGAGGGAGCTCAGCAAATACAGGTGTTCTCAATCAAGAACGACAGCCTGGGTTCAATCCCAGCCCCAAGCAGTAGAGAACTGACTCCTGGAAGCTGTCCTCTGAGTTCCACACACAAGCTGTGGCCCACTCACACACACACCTATGCTAATTTTTCAAAGGTCTTGGATGAACCTTCGTTTTTCTTCAGTTTTCTCGTGATTTGATGAAGGGTTAGCTTTTTCCCACTGGGTTGTTCTGTCCCCTTGTCAGAGCTGCGCAGTGTTCGTATCAAGAGAAGGAGTGGGGTCTGTTTCTGAGGTGCCAGAAAATGGCCCTCTGAGAAGGTGTATTTCAGTTGAGACTTGAAAGTTACAGATTTCCCAGAGACCATCAGAGGTGCATGCATTCCCAGCTGTGGACCTAAGATGCTTTATGCTGTTAGGGAAGCAGGAGCGAGGTCTGCAAGGCTCACTTTGACATTACCTTGGTCTGTCAATACCCAAGAGGGAGAGGCTACTGACCTGTGGGTTTGACCAGCTGTCGACTTCTAATTCCCCACAACCTTACCAAGCATTTGTTACCATTGGCTTTTTATTTTTTTTATTTTTTGACAGTATCCATTCTGGAAACCGAACACAATTTACTTTTCCATGACGACTGAGGATCTTAAACACCTTCCTAACTGTAAGCCATTTGTAATTCTCCTTTTGAAATTGTCCTATTAACTAGCTTATTTATTGATCCAATAATTTTTGACTTTTTGGCATTTAATTTTTTGTAGTTCTTTATCTATCTTGGCTACCAATCCCCTCTCTGATGTATAGTTGGCAAATACTTTTCTCATTCTGTAGACGATCTCTTCATTCTGGTGATAAATTTGTCACACAAAAGACTCAATTTCATATAATCCCATTTGCCAACTGTAGTGGCTATTCCTGGTTGTCAACTTGACTCTATCTGGAATGAACTACAGTCTAGAATTGGAAGGCTCACCTATGATCCTAATTTGGAGGCTCAGAGATATAAATTTCTGACCTGGATCTTGGTATGGAGATCTTGAAGCATAGTGGCTATGAATTCCAGAAGATTAAGACAAGCAGATCTCCGAGTTCAAGATCATCTGGGATTAAAGGCATGGAGGCACACGCCTTTAATCTGGGCCACACCCTCTGCTGAAGAACTACAGCCTTTAATCTGGGCCATACCCTCTGCTGGAGATATATAAGGACATTGGAAGAAAAAAAGATTTACTCTTCCTTGCCTGCTTGCCTCGTGGGACTGAGCAACTGCTAGATCCTTGGACTTCCATCCACAGCTGCTGCTGACCATTGTTGGGGAGTTGGACTATAGACTGTAAGACATCGACAAATTCCCTAACTATATAGAGACTGCCCATATGTTCTGTGACTCAAGAGAATCCAAACTAGTACACCAACTCTGTGCTACTGGAGTCTGCTCAGAAAATCCGTGCTATGCTTGCCTTTTGAAGGATTTCTTAAGCTGTTTCGAAGGTTGAAATGTTGTTTTTTTTTCTTTTCTTTTTTTTAATTCGATTATCTTTTTTATTTACATTTTAAATGATTTCCCCTTTCCTGGCTCCGCACTCCCAGAAAGTCCCATAAGCCCTCTTCCCTCCCCGTGTTCCCCCATCCACCCCTTCCCACTTCCCTGTTCTGGTATTGCCCTACACTGCTGCACTGAGCCTTTCCAGAACCAGGAGTCACTCCTCTGTTCTTCTTGGACATAATTTGACATGTGGATTATGTCTTGGGTATTCCAAGTTTCTAGGCTAATATCCACTTTATCAGTGAGTATATCCAAAAGTTGAAATCTTTGTCTAGGATCCATTTTGAATTCATTTTCAAGGGGAGAGAGATGGATCTAATTTCATTCCCCTAACTATGGAAATGCAATTTTCTTAGCACAATTTGTCAGGAAGGCTCCCCCCCTCCCGCCCCCCCCCCAAGACAGGATTTCTCTGTGTAGCCCTGACTGTCCTGGAACTCACTCTGTAGACCAGGCCAGCCTAACTCAGAAATCCTCCTGCCTCTGCCTCCCAAGTGCTGGGATTAAAGGCATGCACTGCCACCACCCAGCAGGAAGGCTGTTTTTACAACATATATTCTTGACAGCTTTGCCAAAAATGATGTGGCTAAAACATGTAGTTGTATTGCTGGGTCTTCCATCCCACTCTTCTGGTCTACACGGTTTGTGTTAGTGTGTGTGTGTGTGGGGGGGGGGAGTGTCACTGCAGCTCTGTAATGAGATTAAATGCTCTGGTACTGCTCTTCCTGCCAAGGACTGCTGCCACAGTTTGGGGCATTTTGTGCTTCTCTATGAAGTTTAGGATTGTATTTTGTAACTCTGTGAAGAATGTAAGTAAAATTTTGAAGGGGACTGAAATGAACCTGGAGATTGCTTTGGGAAATAGGGTCACTTTCTTCATTTTTAATTAAAATATATTCTTTACCTCTCCTCTCTCCAAACTCTCCCATGCTCCCTTAAACCCTGTCCTCCTAGTCTTTAATTGTCCATACTACACAATTTATATAATTGTAGTAAACATAAACTATATTATATATAACCTGCTTTACATATTCTATGTATGTAAAATATATATAACTGCTGAGTCAGTTTAGTATTATTTGCGTGTGTTTTCAAGGCTGGCCACTTAGTACTGGATAGCCAGTGGGGGCTCATCCTGGGAAGGCCAATTCTCCCTTGCTCAGCAGTTAATGGCCTGTAGCTCTTCACCTGAGGGGTGGGGTTCCAGGAGACTGGCCTCACATTGGTATGTCAATTAGTGTCACTGTTGCCATCTTGCTCCCATATTGTTGAGATTTCCTGGGTTGGACTTCTTGGTCCTATCTAGAAAACAATTGATGTAGCAGACTTCTTGGTTGTCTGGCTTCTTCGTTCCCTCTCCCTCCATGTTCCCTTTCTTACCAGTCTTACATGGAGGGGCTGTGTTGCAGATGTATCAATTAGGGCTGGGCACCCCAGTCAGTTGTTCTCTGAATTTTGACCAGCTGGGGATTTCTGTAATAGTCTTCTGCAAAAGAAGCTACTGTAATAGAATGGGAGCTACAATTAACCATGGGCACCAACTATTCAGAATACATGGGAAGAGGGATTCTACTGGTTTAGCAAAGTGGTAGAAATTCTAAGATTCATGATGCAGCAGACAGAGGTATTTGGCTGGGTTCACTGTACCAGGCATGATTTCCCTCCCGCTGAGGAGGCCTTGAGTTCAGTTAAACAGCAACTTTAAGAGGAAAAAAAGAGTATTTCACCTTGCAGCCGGCAGTTCTTCATGAACGGAAGTCAGGGCAGGAGCTCAGACAGGATCGGAGGCAGAAGCCAAGGAGCACTCCGGCTGGCTTGCCCCTCGTGGCTTTCCTCAGTGTGCCTTCTCACACAACTCAGGACCACCTGCCCAGGGGAGTGCACCACCCCTTTTGGTTATGATCTTTCTCAGAGCAGCAGCAGAAACCTATGGCATGTGTGTCTTACCCTGCACGTGTCAAACCAGACCCTGTCAGCTGCAGGTGGTGGTAAGTGCCCTCAGTTAAGTTGCTGAAGTGTCTCAAGCACCTTTTGCTTCATGTATTTTGAGGGTCAACTGTCAGGTGGCTGCGGCTAGGATTCCTGTCTCCTTAATGGACTGCCTGTGTCGTCATACCCTTGGGAGGCACTGCATGTACCTTTCTGGCGTACAAGAGGCTGACACAGGATGGTGGGTTCAAAAGCCAGCCAAAACTATGCAGTGGGTCTCAAAAACAGGGAGAGGGAAGCCAAGGGCAGAAAGATAAAAATATATACCTTCCCTTTCTCCTGACACGTGGTCCACAAAGGAATTCCCCCCCTAAGCCTATCCATCTACTTTCCTCAAGTTCTCTCCTAAAATACTGCCAACTTCAAGTTAGCAAACAAGTCTCTGGGCCTGATGGGCACCTCTAAAAATCACATCAAGAACAGATGCAGTCATACAGACCATCGCTGTGCGCACACTTAGCTGACTTTCCTAGAGCCTGGAACTGAGAGGGCAGGAGCATTCCCCAGGCTGGTTCCCACTCCTCGACTCTCCCTGAAGCCCCTGGGGTTCACACTCCACCCAGTGTCCCCAAGTCACTATCTTCCTGCCCCATCTTCAGAGACAAGACTAAGGACTGTTATTCCTAGGTTGTCTCTAGAATGTCATTATTTCCCATCTCAAAAGTCAGAAAAAAAAAAAAAAACCGTTGATGTCAAGTGTAAAACTCAGGAACTCTTTCCAGATCAAAGACATCTACGAGCTTAAGAAAACAAATGAGCACATAATGATTTAGTTGGCTTTCTCTTTTAATCAAAAACATACTTTGTTACAGAGTTCTCAAGAAAGATTCAACTATTTTTTTTTAAGCCACAGACTTCAACCAAGCAAAAGTCTATAGAAAGAAAATGGGCCTTTAGCTGACCAGGTTTTCCTAAGAGCACAAGCTAAGAGTGGGCCCAGAGTAGGAGACAGAGCTGTGTCACCACCAATCTGTCCCCAACACCCAGTCCTCTTCCACACTGGATCTGCAGCACACCAGTTTCCATAACCTGTAGGGAGTCATGCTTTTAAATCACATTAGATGCATTGAACAAAATCCCTCCCCGTTTGCCAACTCTACACTTAGCCTTTTAACTGATCCAAACCCGTGAGTCCTTCTACCAATGACAAGCAGCCTTAGCAAGAGCAGCTGGCTTCATCCCTTCTTCACAGCTGCCACAGATGTGGCCTCTACCAGGACTCCCCACCCCCACCCCACCCCCCTAGAAAGGTTCCCAGGTCCTTAAAAATAACAAAGTTGGTTATTATACTTATCCAAGCAGGCTGGAAGAAAACACTCTGAAAGGCATGATCCAGCCAAAAGTTGTCTAATCAAAATGGATATAAAAGAAGCAAAAATAAAGTGAACAGTCATCACTGCAACTGTTTTTCATAGCATCAATTAAAATATTGATATAATTTCTGAAGAACTTCCTGTTTTGAGTGTAGAAGAATTAAGCTCCTAAAGACCCAAAGAAAGGACCTCTAATATTACTAGGCATTTACAACAGGATTTCAATCCATTTTAGGTGAAGAATCGCCAGCACTTAGGGCAGTATCATACACATACTAACTTCAAAGTCAGAATGTCATGACAGACGAAGGCCTTTGCAGAGGCTCTGAACACAGACGACGACACAGTGAAACGAAGCTGCCCCCACCCCCCACCCCCACCCCCACCCCAGTGTTCTGTATAGTACGTACTGCAGCCCCCAAGGTGGTGCTAGGCCTTTGGTTAAAAAGAAGTCATAAGGACATATGTAACTACCTGTCCTCGGAAGAACGAGCACTGAAGGGTCAAGCCTAGTCTCTCTGAATAATGAAGAGAAAAGTAAGACCCCCCTCAGACAGCAGACGGAGGGCAGAGAGCACCTCCAACTGCTGCAGAGTGGGCAAGGGCACTTAGAAGCCAGAGCTGGCAGAATAGTCCAATGCCTCATTTCACCGACGAGGGGCTGAGGCCCAGAGACGGGAATGACTTGCCAAGGACACGTGACGTCATGAACTACAAGTGCAACGGTCAGAGTGAGTCCAGAGCCTGTTTTACGTTGAACAAGAACATGAACTCTAGAGCTACGGAGAAAAGTATCTTAAACTGTGTGAGAGCATTTACAGCAACACAGAGAATGATTGTCTTCACCGAACTTCTCTTCAGTCCTTCCTATATTAAAAGGAGAAAAGAAAAAGAGGACTTAAAAGTTTCATTCATTAATTAATTTGATGCTAAAATCCCTGAAAACATCACTCATCGCAGCAGCCATTCCTTGGGGGATGGTCTCAGACCCTCAATTCTCATAAAGGCACCTATAGGTCAGAAGTATCTACAGAGGAAGGCCAGAGAGAGAGCAGGGTCAGGACACGAAGCAAGCAGAGACGGTCTCTCAAGATTGTGTGGTTTGCTGGAGCCTCTAGCCAACAGGACAGCTTTTTGAGTGAATTCAGTGGAAGCTAAATCTTTCAAAACACTGGGGAGAGGGGCAGCTATGGGCTATGAATGTCAGTCACTTAATTCTCTACACATCAACCATATAAAACTCACCAAGGATCGGGGACCACCACGGCAGCAATCGGAACAACGCCAAATAGCAGTGCACCAAAGTCCTCCTCAACCCCCTCCAGGGGAGGTCCTGGGTGAACACTAATCACCTCACTTGTCTGCTTCCCTCATCTAAGCAGTGAGGACAGCCAACCGGAAACCACTAAGGAGAGGCTCACTAACCACTCAAGAAGCCGCAGCTGTCAGGACAGAGGATGGGAGAGGAGAGCCCAACACTTGAACATCTAATCCACAGCAGTCTTGGGCATTTAGGAATGGCTAGGCAGTACTGTCTATCTCAGAAGCCCCAGAGGTCCAGAGAGACAGCAGGGAGAGGAAAAGAAGAAATGGTATACCAGTATATTCTGATTTGTGTAAATTGCTCCTGCCAATAATAACAAGGCAAGATGATGAAAACTCTGATTCCTCAGAACGCCAGAGAAGCAGCCTCCTGGTACTGAAGAAAAGGTCCTGCCAAGGCTACTGCTAGGAATAAGGCCGCTGGCTTTCTACATACTGCTCACTGCATCAGAGAAGAGATCGCTGGGTTATCAGAAGGGAAGAGCAGAAAGGCCTGAGCAGGATATTCATCTCCCAGCCTTTAGGTCATGCAGAGGATCGAAGGGGCATTTACAGACGCTCCACGGAGCTAGTCCCTTCCAGACCCCACCTACAAGAGTCGTTTCCTGCTCCACTCAGGACAGTGACCCGACTCCTACTTCACTAACGACCATTAAAGAAAACATCAAAGAAGACAGGAACCTTCAGCAACTACCAAAAACATCTCTGGCCAGCTTTAGACAAACCTGTCCCTTCCAAGGGGTCTCAGCTAATGGGTCGCAAATTAAAATTTGAGAAAAAAAAATTCTAAAGAGTGACAATTATCAAATTACTAGCAGGCCAGGAACAAACACATCTCACCTCCACGGAACTTCCCAAGCATTCCAAGAAGATTCCCTCCTCTGGACTGTAAAACCTCTGAGTTACTTTGCCTTTAAGTTGCTAAGACAAACCACACCGTTCCCCACAAAACTGGATTTCTAACTTTGACGCCCAGCACAGCTGAGCATGTTTGTTGCTGGATCCTGCAGGCGTGGGCCCTCCCTCAGGAGCTCACCATCTGTGACCCTGCACTGTTTACAGGAGCAATGGGTTCGAGCAGTACAAAAAGACAGCGTGGGAAAGCAAGCTGGTGGCAGTGGCTGAGCACCTCCATACAGCAGGGGCAGTGGAGGACTGCGATGAAGGGAGACTCTAGTCCAGAAAAGAACCTACTTCCAAGTAAATAAAGGCAATACCATTACGGATTCTCTTTAATCATGCACAGAAAGGCACAAGACAAAAGTAGAACAGTTTCAAACTGGGTGCCCACTGAAATTTAATGTTGGGAGACTTTTGAACTATGACTTAGAAAAACCCCACCCAGAACCATAGTCACATCATAATCAGTCTCAAACAACTAGGAAAACTATTTTATCCCAAAAAAATTTAAACTTAGGGAAGTTTTTTTAAAGTCTTATTCAAAGATAGCAATGTATAAGGAACAAAAATAAACAGTTTAAGTGAGCTGTCAGGAATTCTAGACTCCTTAAAAGCATAGGACAGGTGAATTACAAACTTTATCAATAACCAGAAATTATTTCTATGGCTCTTAGTAAGAAAACTAAGACAAGTGGCTCGGCTCTGAAGAGATACTTCTTAGCAAATATTTCCCACATACTTTATGAAGATGACTAAATGTGGGAAACTTTCCATAAAGTACAACTGGAAGCATCAAGTTACAGCACTGCATGGTCAGATAACCTGGATCTTTAAAAACCTGTTAACACTAAAACTTAAGTCTTCTCACTCCTGTTCCCCATCCATAGTGAAACAGATCTAAAGACAAACATTTCTAGAGAAGGTATCTTTTTATAATTCTGTCAATACAACATTAAAAAAAAATCACCAAACTTATACATATAAAATTAGGTCTGTAACAAAAGTATTTATAAGTACATAAGAGTAGAAACTGGTGAAGAAGCTTTTGCGACACGGGGCGTGTGTGCTGGACTGAGATGTCACCAGTCGCAGCAGCACTCAGGTTTCTCAGCGCCTCCGGAACATTCCGAAGCGGGCTGCAGGACGTGGTCATTTCTGTTGGCACAAAGAGAACTGCTATGCACAGTGTTTCCAGAGCTCAAATGCCTACTGCAATTTGAAATTCACAGAAAACTTTCAACAGTAAAAACATCTCTATGATCTTGATTTTATTCACACTATTTATCCAAGCCTATTTTTTTGCTACAGTAAAATAAAAGCTCAAAAACTCTCCAACTCTACACATGATCCACAGAGTACGTGGGAAGTCCCGGCAGAGGGTGAAGGGAAGCCGGGGTGCTGCCTGTCATTCAGTAGAAGGCATCTTGCCACTGAGATTGGACTCAAAAGTGCAAAAGGAAAACATTTTAAAAACCAAACCTAGAATTCAACTTCGTATACTGACTCAGTTTTATTTACGCTAGTAACTAGGTAGAAAGTATACATGTGTCTGTGGTACAGTCAATGCGTCTCAGCTCCTCTACTTCAGTCTCTACAAAGTCACCACCGAGTGATCAATGATGGCAAACAAAGGCTTATAATAACCAAAAGGTATAAAAAAGTTTGCAGTCTTGCCCCAAGATACAAAAACTGAATTTTAAACAATGTCAAACATACATGATTTAAACAGTATATGAAAAAAAGTCACACATCAAATCAAGTACAAAAATATCCAAACTACCTGTTACCAACTGCACTGTTTCCATTATTCTGCACAGTATTTAACATAGAATTTAGCAGTTTCCAAAATATTCATTATTTTAGTTGAAGCACTGCCACCTTGCAGAACAGTGAAGCATCAGGCAGAGCAACACTGCTTTTAGTGTTTTTTATAAATATAAAACCTTCTCCCTATGAATTAAGGGAAAAATTCCTTCCCTAGGCTTTTATTTTTTTAATAACTAACCTTGTGCCTAGAAATATAGAAGAATTCATTTACTGTTTAACAGGGCAAGGTATACATCTTGATAACGGTCATCCATTAGGGATAAAAAAATTGTAATTTTAAATGGCATTTCTATGACTGATAATTGTAAGGAATTGTCAATATGCACACAGATTAGTGTTTTGTCTTGGGGAAAAACCCTGAAGTCTGCAAGACAGTATGAATTTAATTCACCTTCACTGTTTAACTTGCAAAAAACATTCTGAATAAAAGGTTGATAAAAGGTTTTGAAAAGAGAGTGAAGTTGCTCTTGGTAAAACTGGCTCGCCCATGTGCCACATGAGCACAGTATGTTCGACAATAACTTGCCCATTAAGGAACAGGTGACTTATCTTTGAGAACTTCTCAGCCTTAAAATCAGCAACACTGACTTTATTCTGCAGAGTCATGCACCCGGGTCCCGCATGTAAGGAGCTCTCACGCACTTAAAAGGGGCTGAGTTCCCAGCACTGGAATGACTCCTTCATATAGAACAACCAGTGAAGATTTAGAAAGAATTGCATCTTCCTGATCTCCAAGCTCTGAGCCATGCCTGAAAGTTCTAAAATAGAAAAGAAGTTTTAATTCAGTTTCTGTCTGCTAAGAGCAAGGCAGCAAACACATCTTTCAACCCTTTATGAAAAGACAGAGCAGAACAGAAATGCAATAGATCTTCAGATTATAAACACAGGTATATTTCATAGTCCACCATCCTGGCAATGGTTAGGGCGTCTGTAGGGTGAGATCTCAGTCTAAAGGCTGTGGGTCCGCAATGGGCATGGTGTGTAGGACTTCGTCCAGGAGCTGCAGAGCTCGGTGGAGGTGAATCTCGATCCAGCACGGGGTTTCCTTGATGCTCTGTCGTGGGTAGTCCGGGCCCCAGCCCTTCACGAAGCTCATCCTGAGGATGCACAAGCGCCGGAGGTCGTCTACACCAATGCCAGCAGCAGCAGACAGGCCTAACAGAAGCAGAAGCGTGGAGGGTGTCAGTGCACAGGGTCCTCCCTTCCCATCCTCCCCAGTCTGCCTTCTTCACTGATTTTCCTCTCAGCATACAACTTCTCTGTTAAAGTGTCAACGTAACTGCAGAACTAAGCCTTATCAATGGTTGAGTGAAAATTTGGTTATGATGGTTTATATTTCATATATGCAATTTTAACTACCAGAGAGGAAGTAAACTTCCACATGCCACCAATAATTCCCCCACTCTCTTCAGAAGTAGGGTATAGGAGTAAAAATCAACATCTCTGTAAAAGGGTGTGTCCACAGCTGTAAGAACCTCAGCATCTGACTGCCACCCTGGAGCAAGACAGAACTAGTCATCAGAAGGTCATGTACTTGGCCTCTCTTAGACATTTCAGTTAACTTGTGTCTGCCTCTAAGTTTAAGATAATATGGAGGGAGGAAGCATGGATAAAAATAAGAAATTCAATACTAGTCTGAATTCTTAAGAAAACAGATCATGTCTATAACATTAAAACTAGCAAATGGTTTAGATCCCCAATCTTGTATAATTAAATTAGTGATGTCTTATATATACCTAAGTTGTAAACTCTTAAACATATGTCACTACAGATTCTGTATCTCATTTTCTATTCAGAACACACTGTCATATGATCAGTCCACATTTATCATTATCACCATGGAACTCATAGGGAGGATTTGCAAGCGCTGTGGAGAACCCTGCAGGGTCACTGCAGTTTTCTGAGCCAGTGTGATTTGCTTACCACACTGCAGAAGTTAAGAACAGGGGTTGAATGAATCACTAGTTATGCCTTCAGACGTGGAAGATGGGTGCCACGTGTTTCCATCATAAAAGTCTATAGTCAGGAGTTTAACTCTGCAGTAAAAAATTCCCCATCAGTGTGAAACCTGGCACAGTTCAATTTTACCCTAAAATTAAGTCTACAAGTTATAAACTGCCACCCTCACTTAGCTCTCTCTGTGCTCAGAATACTGTACCTAAATGGAGGTGTCCAGTTCCAAACCTGCAATAGCTGTTCCCAGCAGCACAAAGCCAAGCACTCAGTGATTTAAGCCCTGGCTGGTGAGGCAGCAAGTATAATAGGAGACTGAGATATGCCAACCCCCTTTATTCCCTGATGCAAACAGGCTCCTATCCCAGGAAAAGAGAAACTACAATAGAAGAAAGGTTTTTACAAATTCAAATGTTATATATAACCCAGCAAAAATTTTAATTTCTATTATTCTTTAAAACAATCGATCAACTGAGTGAGTCAAGATTAAAAGTTACCATTGCACTTTGAACAGAAAAATCAAAGGCATACGTACTGATCGCTGGGGCTATTCCACCTACGGACCCAGGCCCAGGGATGTTTCCTGCCACAGCTGCTGCCTGGGCCGCAGCGGCAGCTTGCGCGGTAGCCGCCTGTTGCTGCATCTGCCGGTGGCACTGCCGCAAATCAAAGACCTTTTAAAAGCAAAAGTGTAAATTTAATATATGAGTGCACTACCAAAGATTCCATTCATCAAAAGCCAACAAGCACTATATCAACAATCCAGAGTTCCATTTGCCTCTCACAAGAAAAGAACTAACTAGAAGTTTTTAAATTTCAGGGCCTTTCCAAAGCACCCAGGTTTGATCCTCAGCACCCGCACGACAGCGTGAAACTGTATAACTGCAGTCCCAAGGGCTCTCATGCCCTCTTCTAGCCTCCAAGGGCTCCCAACACTCTAGTGGGGCACAGACATACATGAAGACACACATACACATAATTCTTCAAAATAAGTTTTTAAATTTTTACAGTTTGGATATCAGCAAGAGGTACATCAGTGTCTGCAGCAGATCCATGGGCTAGCTAACCCTTGCTTTGTGAAGAGCTAGCTATCTGTTTCCAAAGAACAAGTAAGAAATTGCCCATCCTTTCAAAGTCAAAACTATTAAGTTGTCTTTTAAGCTACAAAAGGAAGGCTCTGATTTCTGGCCAGCATCTCTGACAATGCTTAAAATTGGAAAAAGTATTGGAAAACTGCATTGCCACTATATAAGAAAGCATCTATATGTGGGAAGGGGTGGGTGGGAGGACAGGGGAAGAGAAGGGGGCTTGCGGGACTTTCGGGGAGTGGGGGGGCTAGAAAAGGGGAAATCATTTGAAATGTAAATAAATTAAAAAAAAAGAAAGCATCTATAGTTATTACATTTAAAACATTTTCTCTCTCTCTCTCTCTCTCTCTCTCTCTCTCTGTGTGTGTGTGTGTGTGTGTGTGCGCGCGTGTGTGTGTGTATACGGATGCCCAGGACAGCTAGAAGAGGGTGTCTCATTCTCTGGAGCTAGAACTGCAGGTAGCTATGTGATACCTCACATAGACTCAGAACCCACCTCGGGCCACTGGAAGGTGGACAAGTACTTTAAACTAAGATCCTGAACCTTGTGGAGAAAGTACTTTGCCCACTGAGCCACTTCTCTAATCTTTATCCTAGAACTCAAGTCTTAATGAAGTACAAATTATAAACTGTTTTTACAAATCAAGCCTTTGATGCTTTATCTAAAGTTATTAACAATCATCTAGGTTTAATTCTGATAGCTTATATGAAATTCCTATTTTCTTGTGTTTTACAGTGCCTATATGTAATCACTTTTTAAAAGCCCATCACTAATCAAGTATAGTATATGTAATTCTTCTTTAGGGGTGAGGGTGAAGGGGTCTCACTCACTATGTAGATTAGACTGGCCTGGAACTCAGAGATCCTTCTGCCTCTGCCTCCCAAGTACTAGACTACAAGTCTGTACCACTATACCTAGCCCATATGTAATCTTACTATTTAAACATCGGCTAAAAAAAATACTCAACATTCCTCCCCACCTATCACAAATCATTAAAATCAACCAAATAATCTTCACACATGGGCACAGTACAATTATGTTGTAAATGATCACATACACAGCTGAACAAACAGTACACAGTGGCAGATATTACAAGAAACCACAAAAATGAAAACGGAGGACGTCAATCTGAAGATGAATAAAAATGATGGACCAGATACTGAGGGAAACCTTTCTTCCATACATCATCCATGTAACTATGATGCTGAGAGTGGAAAACAAAGTTTTCAGCCAAGCCATACCACATTTCTAAGACTGTCCTCACCACCAAATATAAATTTGAGCCTCCACTGTTCCATCCCTTGAAACTCTTAACTTTACAACAGTCCTCCATAAACGCTTAAACACTAGTTGCATGAAATTTTAGTTTACTTTTCACCAATTGTGTGTTACAGAATACAGGTTTGGAGATTTTAGTCAATGTTTTCAAGAATTTATGTATCACTTTATTCAGAAATCTGAAACACTAGGACATAAAAGCAACCACAGAACTACACAGCTGCTTACAGTAAAGCACAGATTCCCCAGAACATGTGTTCTACCCTTTGAACACACGCATACGTTGTCGTGCTGGTGCTCCTGTTTGCTGAGATGGAGTAGCATCATGCAGCCGAGGCTGTCCTGAGATTCACAAAGCCCAGCCTGCTTTGAACTCACAGTTCTCCTGCCTTCTGTTGAATGTACCACTACAAGATAGTAAGTATCTCCACCTCTGGCCAGAGCATATCAACCAAAGACCGCTTTCCACTTCCTGTACCTCCATGTCCAGGCTTCAAGCAATAGAGGTTTTTAAGTCTAAAATATTTACATATAAATGCAACTGACCTTTATATACGCACTTGGGTAGATCTTATGAACAGCGTCACCAGGTGCTCGGCCAGCTTCTCTGTCCAGGTAGTAACTCTGTACGAAGACCGCGTGGTCACTAAGGCACCTGACCCAAACGTCACCTTCACCTTTACATTCCAACTGCACTCCTTTGCCTATGTGCAACCTAAGGAAGGAAAGACAGAACTCCATTTCATCTTGTTATAACAGGTTTCAGTTCAGGTGCATACAAAACAATACCTAAAAGGCAGCCTTGTTAACAATTTTTATAACAAATAAATACATTAATTTCTTTATAAAGACACAGTACTTACTATATATCAGAAGTACTCACACAAATTTCATTTAACCCAAATAACTCAGTGAGGTAAATTCTACTTTTAGAGAGAGAGAGAGAGAGAGAGAGAGAGAGAGAGAGAGAGAGAGAGTGAGTGTGTTGGGGGAGGTGCCCATGAAGGTCAGAAATTGGCATCAGCTCCTTTGGAGCTACAGTTATAGGCACTTGTGGGTACTGGAAACTGAACTCCACTCTTATAGCATAACAAATGTTTTAATGATTGAGCCATCTCTCCAGCCCTATATAATTTCTACTTTTATAAGAATACTGAGTCTTATATGCTACATTGCTCAAATCATCAGCCACTGATAACATAAAGCTATTTAAAATACATGTAAATCCAGCTATTCAATTACATTAGCAATATTTTAAGTGTTCAAAAGCCACATATGATTAACAGCTACTGAATGGGATAGCACAGACAGAAATCATAGTTGTAAAACAAAGAAAACTTGCTACTTTTTAACTCTATATTTATATTTACCAAGTACCTACATTAAAATGGAAGTTTACAAGTTCTAAGAATTGAAAATGACTTAACTTCTCTATATTTAAGACTCATATATATAGAAAAGCAATAGTAGAATAAAAGTTAATGTACTATTCAATTTTTTTACTCTCTAAACATACCTTGCTCTCTCAATAGCTTCTGTCCTGTGAACATTGGAAAGCTGACCCAAGCAAAAACGATCTCCTCCGGAAGGATCCACGTATCCATCCACAGTTACAATAGGGCAGCTTGAAGGAACCTTAAATGTCTCTCCTACCTGAACATCCATTTCAAAGTAAGCAATAGAACACCAATATTCAGGAGCTACAGAAAACAAATGAAAAGAATATGCACCATTGTAACAGATATTAGGAGGGAGGTGTTCACTACACCAAACAAACCTAAACCAAGATGAAGGGGCGATGGGCTAAGGAAACAAACAGAAGTCTACTAAGAATGTAAAATACTTAAAGAAGAGTGATTTCCATATCACATTTAAAGTACTTATACCTTAACACTCTAAGGACCAAGTCAACGAGAGCTTGAAGTACACTGGAAATCAGACTCTAGCCAGGTAGCAGTGGCACACACCAGCACTTGAGAGGCAAAGGCAGATTTCAATGAGATAGGCCTTGTCTACAAAGTAAGTTCCAGGATAGGCAGGGCTACACAGTGAAACTCTGCCCCAAGAAACTAAATAAATAAATTGACCAGAGTCTAAAATAAACTGTTGTATTATGATAGTTCATTTGAATTCACATCTGTTCTGTGACCTGAATTTTCAATTTTAAAAACTACACTAACCCTAATACATAGTCTTTCTTATGATTTTACAGACCCCTAATTAGGATAAAAATCCCTAAGTCCTGCTTACACTTACAATTATGTAGTTATTTTACAGGAGATGGCTGTCTCTCAAAAATCAAAGGTCATTCTCCTTGTGTACATATATCCCATGTACAGCAAGGTGTATTGTATTGTTAGCAGTTTAGTGAAGTAGTACAATTGTGGCTCTGAACATAGTTTCCTTATGTGAAGTGACTATCAGGGTGGAGCGGGAGAAGAGACCATGCTCGATGTGGCTTGCAAATACAGTCAATTAGTCCTGACTGTTTGCATTACTAAAGAAAATTCATATACATGTCATTTTTTTGGTTTTCCTTTTATGTTTATTTAACAGATATCTATAGAATATTTGGGAAATCTTTGGGTGACATGGAAAACAGCAAATGAAAGAGTTTCCAGGCCCTCACAGATACACCGCAAGCAGGTACAAGGTGAATGAGCACGTGAATGTGAAATGTACATCATGAGCAACACTGTGCGGAGAATCAGAATGAGAGCAGGAGGAGGTCAGGCAGTGGTGGATGGGGAGAGGAGGATGGGGAGCAAGAAGAGTGTCACAGAACAGACCGTGACTGGAGGACACTTACTTCAGCCTACAAAGTTGAGGGACAATCTATCTGAAACCCAAGACCTTAGTAAAAAAAGGCCTGCACCGGCCCCAGAGGAAGAATTTATGACAGATTAGGAAGGGAATAATAGTTTTGTCTTCAGAATTTATCTGTATCATGATGTGTTATAGTTTGTATAATCTGAATCAAAACTTTCAACAATCTAAAACAATACTTTGTTTTATAGTATTTTATTTTATTTTTTTTATAAAAAAGCCTATATTTCAAGTCCCCCCCCCAATGAAGTATTGACACTTAATATGTAAAAAGAATGATATAAATATAATATTAATGAATGAATTTCTGTCTTAGTCAGGGTTTCTATTCCTGCACAAGCATCATGACCAAGAAGCAAGTTGGGGAGGAAAGGGTTTATTCAGCTTACAGTTCTGCATTGCTGTTCATCACAAAAGGAAGTCAGGACTGGAACTCAAGCAGGTCAGGAAGCAGGAACTGATGCAGAGGCCATGGAGAGATGTTCCTTACTGGCTTGCTCAGACTGCTCTCTTATAGAACCCAAGAGCACCAGCCCAGGGATGGTAACACCCACAATGGGCCCTCCCCCCTTGATCACTAATTGAGAAAATAAATGTCCCACAGCTGGATCTCATGGAGGCACTTCCCCAACTGAAGCTCCTTTCTCTGTGGTAACTCCAGCCTGTGTCAAGTTGACACACAAAACCAGCCAGTACAACTGACCCCTTGTCAACTTGACACACAAATACATCACTATTAAGTTTCAACCCTACTTTCTTATTCATCCCCAAGATCTAAATTACTTTAAAAGTCCCACAGTCTACATATTAAAAGTTCAATCACTTTAAAATGTCCAATATCTTTAAAATTCAAAGTCTTTTAACTGTGGGCTCCACTAAAATACTTTCTTCCTTCAAGAGGGAAACATATCAGGGCACAGTGACAACCAAAAGCAAAATTTAAACTCCAATGGTTCAATGTCTGGGATCCAACTCACGATCTTCTGGGCTCCTCTAAGGGCTTATGTCACTACTCCAGCTCTGCCCTTTGTAGCACACAGCTTGTCTTCTAGGCTCCAGCTGCCTGTACTCCACTGCTGCTGCTGTTCTTGGTGGTCATCACATGGTACTGGCATCTCCAAAACGCTGCTATCTTCTACTGTAATTAGGTTTCATCAATAGCCTCTCATCAGGGTGACAAGCCTCTGCTCCTATGCATGACACCTTCAAGTCCTGGGCCATCAATTGCAACTGAGGCTGCACCTTCACCAATGGCCTTCCGTGGCCTCTCACTGTGCTAAGAGCCTCAGCTGTTCTTCATGACCCCTTCATGCCTTCAAAACCAGTACCATCTGGGTGACTCTTACACAGTACCAAGTCCAGCCACAGCACAAAATACAACTGTGCCTATCTCTGGAACACACTCTCTGTGCTCTCAGAAAACACTTTCCAGAAGATTTCACCTCAGTGATGCTGGTCTCTTCTTAATCACCGCTAATTTCTTAGCTCCAGCTAACCAGCATCAATAGTCCCAGTAACACAAAGGTTTGCTTTAATGGTTCTGGTATCTTGTTAATCACAGCTGATTCTTCAGCCCCAGCTAACCAAAACCACAGAATCTTCACAATCAAAACATGAACACTGTAAGAGTCTTTAATCTTCCCTCTGAAATTTCACAAGCCAGGCCTCCATCTTCTGCACTGTTCTCAACATTATCTTCCAAGCTCCTACAGAACATTCAACAGAGCTCATAACACTAAATGCATCATCTAGCCCAAAGTTCCAATGTCCTTCCACAGTCCTTCCCAAAACATGGTCAGGTTGTCACCCAAAGTTCCAAAGTCCTTCCACAGTCCTTCCCAAAACATGGTCAGGTTGTCACAGGAATATTTCACTACGCTGGTACCAATTTGTCTTAGTCAGGGTTTCTATTCCTGCACGAACATCATGACCAAGAAGCAAGTTGGGGAGGAAAGGGTTTATTCAGCTTACAGTTCTGCATTGCTGTTCATCACAAAAGGAAGTCAGGACTGGAACTCAAGCAGGTCAGGAAGCAGGAACTGATGCGGAAGCCATGAAGGGATGTTCCTTACTGCCTTGCTCAGCCTGCTCTCTTATAGATCCCAAGAATACCAGCCCAGGGATAGCCCCACCCACAATGGGCCCTCCCCCCTTGATCACTAATTGAGAAAATGCCCCACAGCTGGATCTCAAGGAGGCACTTCCCCAACTGAAGCTCCTTTCTCTGTGATAACTCCAGCCTGTGTCAAGTTGACACACAAAACCAGCCAGTACAATTTCTCAAAAGAAAATTTTAATTGAACCAAAAGTGGGGAACACCTTTAATCTCAGCACTCCAGAAGCAGAGGCAGGTAAATCTGACCAGCCAGCCTGACCAGCCAGCCTGGTCTACATAGTCAGTTCCAGGAAAAACTGGGCTATGTAGAAAACTTCTGTCTCCCAAAAAATAAAAATAAAAAAGAAAGAAAGAAAGAAAGAAAACTGGAAATTTTAATTAAACACACACACACACACACACACACACACCCCTAAACAACACACTTTACAGGATGCTGGTTGATACTGTCAATAGAATCTACAATCACCTAAAAGACAAAGCTTTGAGAAAGTGTGTGACAGTTTCATACTGGTTAACTAAGGTAGAAAGACCCACTCTGGGCTGACACAGGAGAAGAGCGCAGGGCACAGGTACTGCTTCCTGACTGCAGATGTAATGTGCCCAACTCCTAATCCTCTTGCCACAATGACACCCTATGACGAACTATACCTCTAAACTGGAATTAAACCTTCCTTTCTTACATCACACATTTTCTCAAACAAGCACAACAGAAACACAGTACTGAGAAATGGAGCCACTGCTGTAATCCCGCTTGACCGCGTGGTTCATGAGCTGTGGGAATTAAGAGGAATGTGGAAGTTTGGAACTTTGATCTTGAAAAGCCCTAGAATGCCATACATAGAGCTTTAGGGGTCATTCTGGTATGTGTTTGCTAAGAGAAATACAAAATACAGACACTCAAGGCCAGGCACTTTATCTGAAGCTGGTTAGACTCAGGCTGGACCCTGCCTGTGTTCTGTAAACTTTAGTCAGGACAAACTTGAAAGTAATGGGCTAATGTGTTTGGTGGATGAAATAAGTCTCAGCGGAATATTCCATCTGTGCCATAGGTACTGCTCCCAGCTCTCATTCAGGTCTACAGTGAAAGAGCAAAACCTTGGGCAGCGAAACGTGAACTACACACAGTTGGCCAAGAGCAACCAAACTCTTATGTGGCTGAAGTCACACACAAGTAACAGCAGCAGTGAAGAGTGAAGAGATCAGCGGCCATTACACCTGCTACAGTGAGCTACATCCTCAAACTGTTGAGACAAAGAAATCCTCCCTTCCTTAACCTGCATTGTTTAGGTGTTGTCACAGCACTAGAAGAAGGCGCTAACACACAAAGGCACCTAATTGCTTGGCAAAGCTCTGTCAAGCTACAAAGAAAGTCCTTTCCAATGAGGAGTTATTAAGCAGCATTCAGGAAGCTAATTTGGGAAGAAGGTGAATGGCGCTAGCCTGGATGACTCAGGACTATACAGGAAGACTGTGGACTACACAGGAAGACTGTGGACTACACAAAAGAAAACGAAAAACGAGATGGCTCAAAAAATGCTTGAATATTTTGTAATATCAATCCAATTAATTCACTGCAAATATGATTCTTTAAATATATTTGTTTAGACCATATAAAACATACCTTAATGATTGCTTAAACACCAGTTTTTGAAACATTTTGAGTTATTTTCTATACTAAAAATCTTTTAGATTTATTTATTTTCATAGCATTTGTTTGTCTACATGTGTGTATGTGAACCACATGTGTGAAGAACCCAAAGAGGCCAGAACAGAGCACCAGATCCCCTAGAACTGCAGTTATGATCTTTGAGTAGTTAATGTAAAAACAAAAATTTTGTTATGAAATGAATCGAATGCTGAAGGTGAGGCTTCCAATTACAATGTATTTCCCAGTATCTACTGATGGCTGAAGCTTCATTATAGGCAAAAGTCAAAGAACAAAAAGGTAAGTTTTGTAGCCTCCAAGTTTGAGAAAAATAAACTTTTATCATTATCAATTGAATATCTGCAAATTCATTACTTCCCTGGCACCAAGATCCCATCTGCCTAACACCCCAGACACACAACACAGTGAGGCTTAAATAAGCTGCAGCCTACACAGAGTGACATGCACTGACCTACTGAGAGCTAACAAAGAGTTTTAAGCAATTAAGAATGAGGAGGAAGTTGCATTAGGTAACAACTGAAACCAATAATGGAAAGCCATGACCTAAGATGGCGGAAAGAAGAAGTCTCTATCTATGAGGACACAAGGCTGTAAGTGGGAAAGAGCTTGGTGCTGCTAGGCTACAACCTACTTCACAGAAAGTTGTTTCACTCTCAGCAGTCAAAAGGGAAGGTTTTATTTTAAAAATAATGGAAGGCTAATACAAAATACCCCTTAAACTTTTTTTTTGCTATTTTTGCCTCAAAGACAAACCACATAAAAAAACAAAAAACAAAAACAAAAACAAACCCACTTCTGTAGCTTATCAGGACTAGCAGGAAACAAGAAACTGGGGCTATTCGGTCCAGAGAGTACATCCTGAAATGTGCAAGCAAATCCTGAGTAAAGGAACGAAGACCCAGAAGGACACCACGGTCTGTGCTCACTGATAAGTGGATATACGCCATAAAGTACAGGATAGCCATACTACAATCCACAGACCCAAAGAAGCTAAGTAACAAGGAAGGCTCAAGGGAGGATGCTTGAATTCCACTCAGAAAGGGAAATAAGACACTGGAGGTGAATGGAGGGAAGGAACCAGTTTCGGGGAGAGGGGTTGTTGGGATCCAAAGGAGGGGTAGTGGGAGAAGGGAAACTAGGGGTGGGGGGCATCTCTGGGACAAACCAGAGCCCTGAAATGGGGGAGGCTCCCAAGAATCTATGGAGGTGATCCTAGTTGAGACTCCTAGTAACTGGGGGTAGTGGCCACCTCCTGTGGCCCAGCAGGACTTCACCCAGTGGAGAGAGGAGGACATCAACTCACCAACAAAACCTTTGACCCAAAATCTGTCCTGCCTGCAAGAAGTGCAGGATGAAGATGGAGTAAAGACTGAGGGAATGGCCAGCCAGTGACTGGCCCAACTTGAGACCCATCCCATGGAGAGTCACCCCTGACACTATTAATGATTCTCTGCTATGCTTGCAGACAGAAGCCTAGCATAACTGTCTCCTGGGAGGCTTCATCCAGCAGTGGATGAAAAAAGATGGCGAGTCCGATGGCCAAACATTAGGTGGAGCCCAGAGAGTCTTGTGGTAGAGTGGGGGAAGGATTGAGGGGACCAGAGGGGTTAAAGACACTGTAAAAAGATGTACAGTCAATTAATCTGGCCCAGACTGAACCATCAACCAAAGATCACGTATGGGCTGGACCTAGGCCCCCTACACATTTGTAGCAAACTGTCTTCACGTTCTCCCAGCTGGGCCGCCCCATTGGGCCTTGGTGAGAGAAGGTGCGCTCAGCCCAGCTTCAACTTGATATGCCAGGGTGGGCTGGTGCCAAAGGGAGAGGGGCTTTCCTTTCTCTGAGAAAAAGGAGAGTTAATAGTGGAAGGGGGGAAGCTTGTAATGGAGGACTGTGAACGACGGAGGGAAGGGGCTGAGATCGGGGTGTTAAAGTGTTAAATAAATTAATGAAAAAATGAAGATATTAATCAGATTGATTTGAGGTTCTTTTGTTTTTATAATATAAGAACTCAGCTAAATACTGTTTGTAAAGAAGGGGTGGACTGTAAAGCACGAGTTTTTACTACTGTAGAGTTGTAATGGAAAATGTATCTCTCCAAAGTATTATCTTTAATTCCCAAAAATAAAAATAAGGTAATACAAAATCTGCATGGATACCTAGTAGACTCCCTGAGTTACTCTTTTATTACTCTGATCTGAATGTGAAACCTATAAATCTGTTATGAGCATATGAACATACTCCTGAAACAAAAACAGCCTCAAAAACAGCGCTCATGGAGGAACATTGCTAACTGGCTTGTTCCTCTTAGAGCAACCAAAACCACCAACCCTGGAATGGCACTGCCCAAACTGAACTGCACTCTCTCATATCAATCTTCAAGCAAAACCTGGGTTCTAACCTACAGATGCTATACTAGAAGTATAATTGAAGAACTACTCCTTTTCTGCAATTCGGTGGACAAAGATCCCTTTCGGGATGCATTTGCCATTAAGCCACTTCTATGTTCTACAGAAAGATAGGTACCAATGTCAATACAGGCTGCTGCAGAGGTATCATGAAGTCGCCAATATTATTCTCTAAACAGCAGGGGCACTGTAAGAAGAATGAAGCAAATTTAAACTGCCATTACTTATTCTGTACTGTACATTTCATTCAGTCCTCCTCCTTTCTTCAGAACTGGACCATCCTTATTCCTGCAGACCATCTCCTACTGAGCTACATATAAAACACTAGGTTATCCTTAAACTTATAGGTAAGGGTCACTGTGGCTATATTTTTAAAGTCTTTATTAGAAACATACACTTGTCCTATGTCTAAAAAGGGTTGTTCCAGAAGAACCATCAGACACCAAAACCTGCAGTTGCTTCAGGTCTCTTACGTAAAATGATACTATGTTTGCAAATAATATATTAAAAGGTGTGTATAGATCATATGAGAATACTACATGGCTAATACAAAGGACTTGAGTCTTAGAACTGGGTATCTGAGAGGCATCCTAGGATACTGAGAGGCAACTAACTTTGTATCTTTTGAAATGAAGAAAATAAGTTAAAAAGAAAAAAAGAATTAGAAAACCTCACGTGCCTTTGAGATTTCAAGTTTTCAGGGTTGCTCTGTTGTCAAAGTCTGTCTCTACCATATGGGCCCTAGGGATCACGCTTGGTCTCATCAGACTTGACAGTACACCCCTTTACCCACTAAACCACAGCACTAGCCTCTTCCCCAGGTTTTTAGTCTACAATTCTGCTTAAGCTTAGTTTCCTTCTGCTAAATATTTATGTATTCAATGCCAAAACCTGGTAATTCTATACTTAGTATCTGATTTTAAAACATAGTTTTTACTTTTCTTTCAGAGTTAAAAACTAGTCTATGTGTGACTATCAACTACTCTTAAACTGCGAATTAAGCCAGTGAATATTACACTGTCTGAGTTTAGTTACCCTGCAATATAGTCCACTGGCATATGCATACCAATTATCATAGTCAATCTACATACAGGAAATCAATTCTGAAATATACATACCAGGATGATTGGAAATGGGAGGCTGGAATGCAAGTTCATTGTGAACTGGCCCTAAGAAAAAGCAGAATAAAACCCCCATTTCATTTATTAAAAGAAAACAGAATAAAACCCCCATTTTATTTATTAATAGTTTTTGAGTGCTAAAACTTTTAATAAACCTTAAATATAAATATCATAAGCCTTAAAATTTGTTTAGATCAAGTTATGCCAAGAATTTAAAAGTTTATTTCCTGAATTATTTTGTAATATTAACAGCTAACCTCTTAGTGTTATCTGACAAATCCTATCTGACAATTTACCAGTTATACATGCAATACTTAATACAACTTATAAATTATTTGTATGACATAATAGTAAAATTAATAATGCAATGTATAATGATTTAAGTTGCTAGCCTTTCTAAAAACAAATGCTTCTATTTATTAAGTTAGGGATATTTATATAATGGAACAGTAGCAATCATAATTAAAAGCTTATTATTTGTTAACACATTGTGCTAAAAATTTCACAAAATTACTATATTTACTTTTTACAATATTGCTTCAAGCAATTATAAGCCTTTGAGGCTTAGAAGATGTAAACAAGTGACCAGAAATCATAGAGCAAACCCAATAATTATACACACTGGTCCAGGCAGCCATTAAAAGTCACATTCTCTGAACACATGGGAAGATAGTAATGTAACCGATATGTGACAATAAGAATACAGCATGAACCCCCCCCATATATACATATCACACACACACTCACTTATATGACTAGAAGGATATAATACTAGAAGTATCCTGGGTTATAAGACTGTAGTATTATTATCTATGCCTTTTGTACTTCCCAATATTTTTGTACTATTAATCTTAAAATGAAAGGAAAAGTAATATGGAAGATTTATATTCCTCACTTTTTTCTTTATCCCTGTAATTCTGATTTTTAAAGTCAAAGGAACAATGTTCCTATTCTGCCTAAAACTGGACTGTGTAGGGTGTTGTTCCCAATGACGCCTATATGAAAAAGACAGCTATATAGATTCAATATCTAAGCATCTCTGATATCTATTGCTATGATTCTGCAGGGAGTGAAACCTTGAGATCATATAGCACTCAAGGGCTTAAATCGACTGTGGGTGGATACACATAAAAAACCTAAAAACATAAAGGAAACAAATGAATGGAAATAAATGTAGTGTTGATGAACCATTGGCAACAGTGAAATGAATGTACTTAGGGAACATCATGCAAAACGGAGATATGATAACTAATTAAAGAATTGTTTACAAAAAATACTGAAAAAGTAAAAAGCACTAATCATTTAATAAAATTAAATTGTAAGATGAATAAAGAATGCAAAACCATTTTTTAAGAAAATAGAAATCAAAGTCCTAGCTAGAAAACAAAAAGGCCCTGCTTACAATGAAAACGAGAGCTTACAGTAATGTCCAGGATGGGGCGGCATAGGCGGGTGGTGCTGAAGATGGCCGTTTTGGTGGTGAGGCAAATTAGGTGTGTATGGTGCAGTCCTACTTCCAGTCCAGGTGGTAGTGCTGTCTAAAAATTAAGGCCCATATGCATTAATTTGCTTTTATAAAGGCTGCCTATTTTTTCTCAACTATTTAAAAGATTTTAAAAAGCATGTACATACTATGATGGTAAGTAGCTGGCTGAGCAGTAAATCCATTCTGCTGCTGTCCTGGCTGAGGCCCTGAAGCTATCTGCAACAGTCCTTCACTATGGCTGCCTGCCAGAATACTGGCCGGCTGACCTAGAGAAACAAGAAGACATTAACACGGCACATGTATAGATGCGATTTTAGGCTTTCATACAAAAATGAAGGTCTAATTATATCTGATAATCCACAATTATAAATGTGGGCCAAAAGTAGAACTCATCCATTGCCTATCAAGTAAAAATCTAAAAATATCTATAAAGGCAAACCTTCGGAAGTTCAAAATGTTCCTTTCTTAAGCCATGTCTTCCTAACTAACACCAGTGGCCTATCTCTTCACAGACACTCTCAATGCTGAGAAAAGCAGCCACATGTCTAAGCTGTCGTAAGAGCTTTAGAAGCACGCCAGCTCAACCCTCCGGCACTTCACCCAGACCACGCTGGACTTTCCTGATTAAGATCTTCAACACCAACATAAAGTTAGGTACCACGGTACTGGCGCTGGGAATGCAGGGCAATGGCACGTCACAGCAACAACACAGGAGGCACAAACATGTTTTAGATGGAAAAGGATGGCAAGGGTGAAAAGTAACAGAAAATAAAACAACAACTAGGTCCACGTGGAACCAATACAGCATTTGTAAAACAACCAACAAAAACCTATCAGTCAGTTTTAAACATTTTCATGTTCTTTTTACATAAACAGAATCGTGCCAAGAATGTCACTGTGCACCCATATTTATATCAACTTAGTTGCTCCCTATGTAATACACCAAGAAAATAAGTTTCATTTGGCTCCTATTTTGCTCAAAATAAGTTTCATTGTTTTATTATTTGGCATTGTAAGGTTTTATTTTGTAAGTGGGAAAAATGTATTTCTTAAAGCAAGCATTAAATCGCGTTTACTCCATTTGGAATGCACCGAAAGGTTCTTATTATTATTTGTCACCAGCACTATAGAGTGCAATCAGAAACTAAAAGTCACTGCAATCTAACATATCAGAAAAAGGAGCTTGCCAGGCACAGGAGTATGGCCATAATCCCAGCCCAAGGAAGGGAAGCAAGATGACTTCAAGGCCAGCTGAGCTATAATTGGTAAGACTCTTGTCTCAAAATAACAGAAACAAAAACAAGGACACAGCATAAGTGTCCTACACAGCATAACTCTTAAAACCAAGACCTGCAAAGCCGCTGCTCTCTTCTCTAGTGAGCACGCCACTGCCGTGGACACGATGTCACAGTGTAAGCCCAGCTCATATAAAAGCCTTCCCAGCCCTGTCTGTCTAATGTCTTTCCTTTAACTCTATCAATATATCTTTTCATATATAAGAAAAAAAAAATCTCACCACAAGTTCTAACATATATATTTCAATTATAAAAAACTACTTTAAAAAGTATTAAGGCAGAATTGGATATATTTCATTCATTCACATCTTTTACTGGCCTTCAAGCACAACTCTCCATGCAGGAAGGAGAGGGGAGAGAAGGGGAGGGGAGAAGCGGAGGGGAGGGAAAGGGGAGGGGAGGGGAGAGGCAAAAGGTCAGGATGAAGTCACCTTGGAAATTCCTGAACACAGTCTGATTTCCAGAGACTATAAATCAAGTGCAGCCCCGGGCCCCAACAGTGATCTCCATGTAAGAAGATGTCACCTACTTTATTTTCCATCTCCACCATTTCTGTCAACCACACTCCAAATGAGTAAATACAGACAGGAAGCCAGCAATGTGAGGTAGGGACATGCAGCCACACATGTAACCCTAGCATTGCAGTGGAGACATGGAAATCAGGAGTCCAAACCTGGCCTATGGAATGAAATCTTGTCTCAGCCCCTCCCCCAAGGCTACACACACACACACACACACACACACACACACACACACACGTCAAATGTGAACACAAATTATCTGTGCTGAGTGTGACCACTGAAAAATACTGCTTTTAAGTGGTGGAAATGGACTAATGAGAAACTGTGAAACTATTACAAGGGCTGGGCATACCAGGTGGGAAACTTCTTGCCTATTATGGGTGACACATTAGCTTAGACCCCAGCCTAGGAAGAAGGAAAAGGAGTGGGGCAAAAACATTTCAGAAACAAATCTACTTGTAACAAAGATTAAATTTTCAATGTTGAGTCTAACATAGATAAAATAACATTCTCTTAGGTAGTTACAAATTATCAATCCTTATCAATCAAAATCTCTTGCCAATATAGGTTTTTAAACGATGCTCTTAGCAATCAAATGTGATTAACACTATTCACATGTTCTATAAGCCATTTAATTTTAAAAATAATAATTAGGAGCTAAGAAGATGTCTCAGTGTGTAAAACACTTGCTCCCCATGCATGAGGACCTAAATTCTAATCCCCAGAATCCAAATAAAGCTAGATACAATAGTATGTGTCTGTATTTCCTCCTAGGAGGTAAAGTCAAGAATCACTGACTCACCAGACAGCTAGCCTGGCAGATGCAGTTCAAACAAGAGACCCTGACTCAAACGAGATGGAAAGAAAGGGCCAACGACAGAAGTTGTCCCCGCCTTCTACATGGGTACACAGCACACACAGAGGCTGTCCCAGCCTTCTGCATGGGTACACTGCACACACGTTCACATGTACCTGTGTGTCATACACATTAAAAAAAATTAACAAATTTTAAATTAAATAAGCAAATGACTCTATTCTATAAAGCAGGAAGTCCTTGGACCTTTGGTGTTGTAAAAGCAAATAATACAAACAAAACCAGATCACACCATCTTTGTTAGGCTCCCAGAAAAGTTTAGCCTAGGCTGGAGGTATAGCTCAGTGAGCAAGGATTTCCCTAGCATGGGCAAGGTCTTAATTTCAACTGAAGTGATCAAGAAACAAAGAAAGGAAAAGAAGGAAGAAAAGAGAACAGAACAGTGAAATGGTGTAAAAGGTAACATTTTTACCACAAGGATCCTTTTCAAATATGTAGATCTTAGCTTTATACTGAAACTGGTAAAAAATACTTGATGTCTACCCAGGAAATAAATATTAAAAGCAAGTCTGTTAAAGAGCCTTTTTCCCAAGTAGTCACAAAAGAAAATTGAAAAGACTATTATAAAGTTACCCTCTCCGATAAAATAATGGACTAAAAAAACCACCTTCAATTGCATAGACAGATTTTATAAACATCTTGGTTCAAAGCTGTTTGCTGGTCCAGTGAGATGGCTCAGTAAGTATAGGTTCTTGCTATACAAGCTTGGTAAACCCGAGTCACCCAGACCCGTGTAAAAGGCTGGAGAGATGGCTCAGCGGGTTTAGAGCACTGACTGCTCTTCCAGAGGTCCTGAGTTCAATTCCCAGCAACCACATGGTGGCTCACAACCATCTGTAATGGGATCCGATGCCCTCTTCTGGTGTGTCTAAAGAGAGTGATAGTGTACTCAAATACATAAACAAATAAATCTTTAAAAAAAAAAAGGATCCATGTAACGATGGAAGGAGAAAACTGACTCCACAAAGTTGTCCTCTGACCCCCACAAACACACTGTGACTCACAAGTGCTCATGCACATTACATGCACACACACAATTACACATTTCAACACATACAATAATAAAAAATTAAATAAAAATTACTTGTTAACTACTTAAATATTTCTCTAAAATCTACCTGAAAAATACAGGAGACTTCATACTTATGCATGTAATAGTTAACAACACATGTAAGATTTCAATTTAAGATTACAATCAAGATCATTAACTTGACTGCGTCTCAGTATTTGAAACGTTAAATACATTGCAAATACCACTTTAACAGGTCTCCTTCCAGGCTGAATGAGTGGTAGGCTCAGAGGTGAGCATTCATTCACCTGAGGCATGTATCAGGCTCCACACCACACCCAGCACCAGAAAGATCACAACAGCTCCAAGTGACTACACATAAATAGTCAATGGTGAGGAAAACTTACGACTATATCTGACTGCAACACTCACTTGTGGAAGCCACAGGAATGTTGGGGAAGTTGGTGGTACTGGTGGCATTAGACTCTGCTGGGGCTAACAGAGCTGGGGCGCTGTATGTCTCCGTTGAGGCCCGATTACTTGGTGGGTGTTGGATGGTTTGGATAGAGTGTCCTTCAGTGGGTAAGGACGGCTGTCCTTCAAAGTCATGAACGTACTCATCTTTCACTAACATACTTGGTGGAGCTGTACATAGAAACACAAACACAAACAAAAAAGTCACACATTTATATTTTCATATCCTTCCATTTCCACAAGAAAAGCTATAAGTAATATGACAGTATCTAAAACTTGGCCATAGTAAATAATTCAAAATCAGATTTTTTTCCATATTACAGAGAAGCATTTTACTAGCTATAGCTACTTTAGAAATTTTATCAATTTGACTCACTGAACTTTGAAGACATATTCTTCAGTATTCTAACAAACTCAGAAGTACATAATCATCTAAATAAGTAAAGAACAAATGCCCAGCAACACGTTTACTCAGCTGTGAAGGCCACATACTCAAGGCAAACTGCAAACAAATATTTAGTTCCATCTTTCTGAACTTCACAATATGATAAAGTGGGATTTGAAAGGTATTCAAACCAGGACCAAGGATTACAATTAACATATCATTTGGAGTTGCTCTATACTGAAAGTCCCTTTAAAAGTCAACCTGAAGCCAAATGTAGGGTGTATGCCTGTAATGTGGTGTTCAGAAGGCAGGCTAAGGAGATCACAAATCATCAAGCTGGAATTTTTTTTCAAAATCTACATAAAAATTATGAGAACACTCAACAATTAAAAGTTTTCACAGTTTAATGAGCAATCTAGTGTCTAAGTCACGAAGATTAAAGTTTATCTTTAATCAACTAGGGATTGATTTGCATTGCTATATTTTTTAAGTGAAACTGAACCGTATTCCTATCAGTTCTGTTTAGAGCCTTCTCATGTGGTCTTGGCACACTGCTTTGGACTTTGCTGTCTATCCAGTAAAACCAGCCTTTAGGCTTTTGAACTAATACTTGTAGATAACTACTGTAAAGTTTACAATCAGTTGAATTCTAGTATTACATATCTTCTTAGAGCTGTTAAGGAAAGGCCACAAAGACATTCTCTTCAACTGAAAAACTAGTGTATTATTTTCCTTATCCTGTTCATCTACTGAACTGAGACTTCTAACAGTAGAAATGTTCCAAATCTGTTCAAGTTTCTGCACACCAACTCTTTTTTGACCTTTGAAACATGAAAATGTTGGTGTTTCAGTAGGGACTGGAGAGATGGCTTAGGAGTTAAAGCGAGCTGCTTGCTTATCCCTATTTGGTTTCCAGCACCCCAGTCACATAGCTCATAACTTATCACTCCAGTTCCTGATGCACCTCTAGCCTCAAGAGTACATATATGCACAAACTCAAAAACACAAAAATACACACACAATAAAAATACATCTTAAAGAAACTTCCATGGATACTTCACACATTATCATGTATCAGTAAAAAAGTCCAACCTACAAGAGCAACCTGCTTACAAGATTTACTATTATAATAGTAGTACAGATGTTTTAGGAGTAACCAATCACTCTTTGTCATTGGATTTAAGGCCCATTTCCTAAGAGGGAACCCATACCTGACACTGTCAAGGTGTCACAAATCTGAGACTAGATAGCTCATAGGCCCTAGAGGAAAATTTACTACTATTATTCTGCTAAAGGAACAAAGCAACAACATGCCTTCCTTCTAAGGGTGCACTGCTATACTCATAGATCAGTGTATCATTCATCCCTTATCAGACAAGATTCTCTTGCTGTAAGTGCAAATTAACAGAGACTCACAACTAGACACTGCAGAGAGCAGAAGACTCTACAACACCCAATGAGTCATCAAACCCCTCCCCCCTCAAGGCCCTGAAGAAGAGACTGAAAGATTGTAAGAGCCAGAAATGGTGGATGACTCCAAGGAAACATGTCTTCAAGACACAACAGGACTGATATAAGTGTGAACTCAAGAGACTGGCAATACAGACAAGACCCGTGCAAGTTCAAAACAAACAAAAAATCTCAGCACTGAGATGGTGAAACAGACACAAAATTATTCAATGGAGTACCACTGGGTATATCAAGCACATTCCAGGGCAGGTCCCATGGCCCAAGTATTTGGCCAACACAAAAGCAATTCTGTATTTTCTGTTTTGGTATTTTTTGCCTTGATGGTTATTTGGATCTCTGTTTTTGTTTAATGGTGTTGAGTGATTGGGGTGGGGCATATACAGGTATGCAATAGGAAGGTGGGTAGGATGTGGGAGGAGTTAAGAAAGAAGGAATATTAACAAAATATACTCTATGTACAAAGAATTTTAAATTAAAAAGTTGGCCCCAAATACTAATGTTGAACAAATTATAATAATAAACAAATTCCTGTTTAGGGAATTAGCTGGGTATGGTTAAGCTTTTCTAATTATGCTCTTTTAGCAAAATTCTGGATTTTTCTTCAGAAAGATCTTGGCATCTCTATTTAATTCCTAGACATTTAGGGTTTTGTTGAAGTGACTGAGGATTTTTTTTTTAACCTACTGGCAATGCTAATACAAAAGGAAACAGCAGTTTTGAATTTGAAAGGAATTTGAAGGAACTGCTCTGAGAAGAGTACCCGGGCAACTGTCATCCAGAAGAACCTGCTGCTGTCTCCTTTTAATAAACAGCTAAGCCTCTTCTGCCAAATACAAGTCTGGAACTAGGACTTCTTGGCTTCCCAACTCCTGCCCTGCTTCCCAACAGGTCGTTTTCGCTATTTGTCTGCTATATGTGTTTCCTCGTCCCAATAAACTCTTTCCTAGGTCAGAATCTGCTGATTCTTTCCGCTGGTGTTTGCAGTGTTCAGAGATTTCTCCAGTGCCACCTGTTATACTTCATATTTTTCCTGCCTTTTAATTCTTTAACTGGCAGAGAAAAAGAACCTTATCAAGACCCTTTGAGACCTCATCGTGGGAATCCTTCTGAAAGATCAACTCATGAAGGAAGAGCATTAAGGCAAAGTTCCTACTGCTGAGGTCAATAATCCCTCCACCAGACACAGGATGCTTTTATCTCTTCACCTGCCTCCCTGGGAACCAAAGTGGCTGGGTAGACATCACTGAGGACATCTATATAGGTAAACTTGAGTTCCCATGTTAACCTCATCCTCAAGCCACTGAAGACAATGCTGTTGTCAAACCTGAGAAAAAGCACCTAAAATCGCACACCTCAGGAGTCTCTCAGGAACACCAATGTAAAAAGTTACTGAGTCAGTTTACAAGGACACACTCAAGCACCCAGTCTGATGTGGTCAGCTGATGACTCTCCTCAGTACCGCACAGGCCTGACTCACTTGAAGCAATGGTACAATACATGTGGAAAGATATCAATCAGCCAGCAGAAAGACTGAGTATGTTGACCATTGAGTTAGCTGAACTTAAGAGCCAACTTCCAGACAACGGGCTCCATGTCCAAAATATCAAAACTATGACAGAAAAGATTAATCAACATGTCTCTGATGTTGCCCAACTGTTCGTCCAGTATAAGCACAGAAAGGTCATCAGAGCCCCAGCAATACCCACACTGGAGCAACATGGAGCTATGGACTATCATACTCCTGTTTATTCTATTCCAGGCTATGCAGAGGAAGCCCATCAGGTGACAGGAGACCATTTTCCCCAATATGATCCTACTCCCCGGCTCTTTCAGTAACTTTATACAAGCCACTTGGCTGGGAATCACAAAGCTTTCTGCGAGTGCCATTACAGAGAACAGGAGTTCCAGCAACCTTCAAGAGGCACCAGATGACCCAATCAATGGCTGGTAAAGGGTCCTCAGCATAGGCCTCCATCCCGTCCACATCAGAAGAACTGATCATTTCTATACAGTCCTGCTTCAGTCAAGGATATTACATTCAAGGGAGAAATACCCGAAATCTGTCATGTAAGTCTGAGGGCTATAGCCATGGGTGACCCAACATTAGGGAAATGGTAGGTCTTATCTAGGAACTGCAGAGTCTGATTAGGTTAAAAATCTAGGAGAAAGTTCAATAAGCTCTGGATCTTTTCTCAGCTGTGTTAGGTTGTCAGCAACGTTATTAAATAAAGTCATCATCTTATCCTTTAATTTTTTGACAAACATTAAAAAAAATATTTAGGCACATGAGAGAAGACTGCTCACTGGAACACCATGGGTTGGAAGAAACATACTAGGCAGAGAACTTATATCAAGACCAGAACTGAAGTACATTAATATGGATGATTTAGTTTGAGAAGCCTGATCATCTTCTATCATGGAGTCTGACAAGATTCCATGGCTACTCAAAATGCACAAGTCGTGAAGGATATGGAACTTACAGAATGAGCCCAGAGTTATGAACGGATGTTGAAGTGTGCCTTCCAATATGTAACCACAGTTCTAGATGATGCTAAAATGTATTCAAGCCATGCCAAGAATCTACTGTTGATGCAGATGTGCAACTGGCAATACAGTGTTGTGCAGACCAGTCTTTGCCTTCTCCTAAAAGACGTATTTAGATTTTGCAATCAAAGAAATGATGGCTCTGATAAAGTGCTATCCACTCATGATGCATGTAACAATATATACTTGATCTCAAATCCACTGTACCAAAATTAAACAGCATGCTATATGTGTTCAAGCTGTAGTTTAGAATGTGGTTTACTAATTTTATTTACTATGCTTTTCAATTAAAATGCTCAGTTTATTTTAATATAATTAGTAATGGTTTTCCATCAACCTTTATGTACAGAAATAAAATTGCCAACAATTTCAAGAGAGGGAGGGAAAGATTGGAAGTGCTGCCAGCCTAGGAATTTTTTTTTTTTCAATTTAACTTAAAATGTCTATTTCTTGGTAAAAACTTAAGATACCAATTAGGATAAAAGTCTAGAACAAAGTTTTTGACAAGAGAAAAAAAAAGCAAGTCACAAAAAACAAAATACTATGGTGACATACATGATTTAGGGGCTTAGGAGATGGTTTACCACCAAGGCTAGAAACCTGAGTATTATTCAAAAACTCATAAGAGAAATGATGCCAAGTAAACACACACACACACACTTTTCTTAAAAAAAAAAAAAAAAAAAAAAAAAAAAACAACCCACCAAGGCCCAGAAGATTTTTATAAATAAAGGAGAGTAATGCATGCAGAATAAAGCCCTGAACGCAAATACTGGGACCTAACCCACATGACTACACAAGCAGGGAAGGGGCACACTTTCACTTGTTACCTTCACTTGTTACCTTTCTAGACTGTTTCATTTATGGACCAATTATACTGCTTATTCAAAAAACTAATTTAAAAAACACAGTCTATACTTTTTAAGTCCATGAAAAAAGATATGGTTCTCTAGAGGAACAGAACTGATAAAAAGGATTTACTAGAGTGGCTTACAGGATGTGGTCAAGCTAGTCCAACAATGGCTGTCTCCTGAAGGAAAGTCCAGGAATCCAGTTCAGTCCACGAGACTCCATGTCTCAGCCAGTCTTCAGTATATATGGCAATCCTGGAGGAGGAGGCTGACAGCAGTGAAGGAACGCCTCAGCAGCAAGATCGATGAACTTGCCAGTGAAAGTGCAAGCAAGGAGAAAGCAGACATTTCTTTCTTCTGTGCCTTTATATAGGCTGCCATGAGGTACAGCCGGATTTAAGATGGGTCTTCCAACTTCAAGCAATCTGAATTTAAAATAGGTCTTCCTGCCTCAAATAGTCCAATTAAGTAGAAATCCCTCACTGGTATGCCTAGTCTAGGCTTGGGTTTTTAATATAACATACTCAACTGACAATCAACACTAGCTACACAAGTCTTCTACTCCTTGTCAACCTGACACAATCACATCTTATTTCATGCTTAATTTCCAAATGAAACCAATAATCAGGTCAAAATTACACCTAACACGATATAGTCTCCCACATACAACCAGAAGCACATTAGGTACTTTAGAAAGGTGACACCAGTGGTGGCGCACACCTGTAATCTCAGCACTCTGGGAGGCAGAGGCAGGCAGATTCCTGGTCTACAGAGTGAGTTCCAGGACAACTATAGAGAAACCCTGTCTCCAAAGAACCAAAAAAAAAAAAAAATTTAAAAAAGCGACACTGTTTCTTGGACACTCTTTTAGTATCTCTGATACAATTACACACTGGTATTATCTCAACTGATGCTACACATCAGGATAAAAAATAACAGGGAAAAAACCCACAAATATCTAAAAAAACACATAACAAAATATGAAAGAAACATTTATGTCAATTATAAACATCATTTCTGCAACTAGTCATAATATAACTATCTTCCTCTACTATTCATTCTATATTTCCTCCATCCTCAGCAAGCATCTCAGCAGGTCCTTATTCTTTTTCTGGGGGAAGTGAGCCACACTTTCATTCCTAAAGAGTCTGTGTCCTTTATCATCCTTCCTGGATTAGGCTTTTGTACTTTCCCATTGACTTTAATCCCATAACATGGTAGCACCAAGAGATACCCTATACTTCAGACCAATCTTGCTTACTTCCATTGTAGAGAACCAATGCAATTACCTTTTGGTAATCTGGATCAATCACCCTTCCTAACACTGTTACTATTTTCTTAGACTATAGGTTTAGGGCATCAGAACCCCAAAGTGGTTAGGAAAAAGTGGAATGTTTCCTGTATCTTCTTGCAGAAGTACTCTTGCTCTCCAACCAAAATTTCTAAGCCAGCAGAACTTAAGATTCCATGACAGAAAGCAAAGTGATCTACCCCAAGTGGATCACTTGGGGTGATAGGGAGTGGAATTAGTCCCTTTTCCACCCCTTAAGTCCTTAGGCCATCAATCCTGACTATGGGAGAAACCATATTCCAAGCATATGCTGCCTTCTAGAGAACCCTGCCCCCACCCTCCAGGCTGGTGCTAATTGGTGCTGTAGCTGTGTCTTCTAAAGGCTGATCTGTAGTGAGGATTCTGGAATTTTAGTTTCTTTAAAAACACAGAAATAGAGCTGGAGAGATGGCTCAGCGGTTAAGAGCACTGACTGCCCTTCCAGAGGTTCTGAGTTAAATTTCCAGCAACCACATGGTGGCTCACAACCATCTGTAATGGGATCAGATGCCTTCTTCTGATGTGTCTGAAAATGACAACAGTGTACTCACGTACATTAAACAAACAAACACAGAAATATTATATGTGTTTGTTTTAATTCCAGGTGTGGGATATGGGGCTACTTCAGATTGCCCACAGAAGCTATGAGCTGCCTCGTTCACCGGTGGGGAAAAGGGGATCTTGACTTTGCCAGGTGCAGATAGTTTCTGCAATTCTGTGACATTTGGAATTCTGAGAACTTTTCAGGGGGTATATGAATGCTAGGGCCCCAAGAGGTGGGTGAGTTGTCAGTTATTGTTGGTTGCAGTTTGTTAAGCAGTTAAGTGCAAAGAAGAAACAATAGTTAGAAGAAATTAGATATCCTAATGGCAAAGACCAAACTTGCCTCAAGGAACTCTATGCCCCTAATGAGCAGGAAGTAGTCTCATGATAAGGTCTCCCTTTTTTGGATCCCTGACTTTATTTAGGGATCTCTTTCCTTTCCTCTCTATCCTTTTTAATCTCTTATCTAGTGTTAGGGGTTGAAAGGGAAGAAGAAAAGAAGGGTAGAAGAAAGAAGAACCCACAAAATAGCAAAAGACAGCTGCAATGAATTCCAAGGGTACCCTGTCACTCTTCTCTAGCTATGAAGTGAGTTCCTTGGTCAGAAGCAATGTTCTATGGAATACCGTAGTGGTGGATAAGGTATTCTGTAAGTCCATGGATGGCATTGTTGGCAGAAGTATTATTATATGCTGGAAACAGAAATCCATAACCAGACTAAGTATCCATTCTAGAAGGACAAAGGGTTTTCCTCTCTGTGAAGGAAATGGTCCAATGTTCTCAACCTGCCACCAGATTTGCTGCCTGGTCACCCCAGGGAAAGGTGCCATATCTGAGGATCAGTGATAGTCTCTGTCGTTAGCAGATCAGCACTAAGCACTCAGCAGCAGCTGTAGCCAGGCCAGCCTTGGTGAGTGAAGTCCATGTGGTCTCACCCATACATAACCTCCATCTGTGCCACTATGGCACGCTGTTCATGGGCCCACTGGGCAATGACAGGGACAGCTGGACAAAGGCTGTCCACAGAACAGAACAGTTCATCCTATCTTCTTCATTACGGAACACCTCTGCTGGTCGGTCACCTTTTGATGTGCATGCTCATGGGACACAAGCATCTTCACATCCTTAGTCATTCAAAGAGATCAATTCACATACTTCCTCCCCAAATGTCTCTCCAATTTTCTAATTAAGTTCTTTCCAACTCCTTGACTATCCCATCAAACTACTGGCTACAACCAACGAATCATTCAACAATCTTATATCTGACCATTTCTCCTTCAAAGCAAAACCATAACCAAGTGTACTATTATCTCAAGTTCTACTCACAGAGAGGATTGTCTTTCACTGGTGCCTGGTGGAGTTACCCTAGGCGGTGCCTGCTTAACATACAGAACCAAGTAGGCTCTAGTCATCTCTTTCTCAGTCAACTACTCATAAGGGACATCCCATAAGTCTATAAGAAGAGTCTATAAGTCTACGAGTCTATGCTTGGACCTGCTGAAGAACTTCTCCTATTCCAGGCCTTATTCTAAGATAGTAGAGTTCCAAATCACTTGCTATATTAGCCACAGTAACACACCCAAGGGAGGAATGTGCTATCTTCAGAATCCAAATAGCTCTACTAAACATTGTGCTTCCTTCTTTGTGATAGAAGGAGCTAGGTACAATAATTATCCTTTATCTTAGAAGAATATCTCTGCATGACCCACACTACTGAGCTAAAAATTTCACGGAGGTAGAAGCCCTTAAGCCCTTAAATTACGGTTGTACTTATTTCCTATCCTTTGAATGTTACCAATGTGCATATGAGTCCAAAGTGGTGGCTACCTCCTGCTCACTTGGTCCAATCACCATAATGTCATCAATATAAATGACCAGCATGATATTTGTGGAGGAGACAGATGAACATGATCCCTTCTAACTAAATCACAATACAGGTCTGGAGAGTTAATATATTCTTGAGATAAAACTGTCAACGTATACTGCTGGCCTTGCCAACTAAAAGCAAACTGCTTCTGATAGTTCTTACAGATAGGTACCTGGAAAGGGGTATTTGCCAGGTCAACCACTGAAAACCATGTGCCAGGAGATGTTGTAATCTCTTTAAGTAAGGACACCACATTTGGTACAGCAGCTGCAATCAGAGTCACTACTTGATTTAAGTTTTCAACAGTCAACTGTCATTCACCATGATTTAGGATCTGTCTTCTGCATAAGCCAAATAGGAGAGTTAAGGGGAAATGCAGTGTGAACCACCACCTGTGTATCTTTCAAGTCTAATCTTATAATGAGGGCTTTGGTTTGATTTTCTGAAACTTTTCAGCTCTATGGCTACTAAAGAGAAAATCCTCTTCCAGGGCACACTTAAAAATCTTTAGGCTGATTAACACACCTGAAGCTAGTCAAGTGTTCCACTAAGTTCTATTCTTTTCCTCTGCTTCTGCATCTTGAGATACTAGAAGTTGGTTAATTTTATCCATAAACTTATTTTTTTGTCAATTGTCAATTTATGCAGAAATGCTAGAAGCAACCAGCCAGCATTATTATTTTCCTTATTCCACATATTGTCAAAATTTTTATATACAGAATCACTAAATTCCCTATTCCAAACAGCAAACCCTTAAATACTTCTACCCGTGGGCTCTGAGTGTTCTCCACACTTTCAGGGGAATTTTCAGTAAGTGTAGGCATTGGCAAATGTCCAAGCCTGCTCCAGATACTTGAATTCATCCTTAAAATTCTGTTTCTCTATAACCACAACCCTTTATTAGTCAAGAGTTTTCTAGAGGAAGAGAACTAGTAGAATGACTGAAAAAAAATGGGTTTCTTCGAGTGGCTTACAAGTTGTAGTCAAGCGTGTCTTACAACAGCTTGTCTTCCTAAGGTAAATCCAAGAATCCAGCAGTTACCCAATCCACAATGAGTTAGATGGTCTTCAGCATACACTGGAATTCCAAAGAAGTGTGCTCTGGCATCAGTAAACAAATAAACTTGCCATTGAGAAAGAGGGTAAGTAGGCAAAGAACCAAAGTGTCCTTCTTCCATGTATTTTAAAACTCTGGGGGCTCAGACTTAAGGTGAGTCTTCCAATCTCCAGTGATCTGGATTTTAACTAATTTAACTAAAAGTCTCCCACAGTTGTGCCTAGCTGCTTGGGGTTTTTTATCAATTACAGATTTAGTCAAGCTGACAACTAAGAATAGCCATTACAGATATCAATTTGTAAAGTATTTCCCTTTCCGAGTTTATATTTAACAAATTCATTTACTGGGAAAAAAAATGAATTGTGTACCCATGTTGCACATATTCTTGTAACAAATGTGATAGCTATATCAATAAAAACAAACGTGACTCTCTAACTTCACAGAGCCTGACTTTATGACACTGTTCTGTGGTTTAATATTTTGTGGCAAACCCACATTACGGTGACTCCTAGCTGAGCAAGTTCCTTGCTCTCTAGGTTCATGTCTCCTAATCAGGAAAAGTGAAAATAACCTCACGCAGCACAGAAAACTGTCAGTGGACAATGGCACAACAGTCACTGAGTGGTTTGAATAGGAATGGTCTCTACAGCCTCCCTCCCGTATTTAAATGCTTGGTCATTAGGGAGTGATGCTACTTGAGAGAGATTAGGAGGTGTGGTCCTGTTGGACAAAGTGTGGACTTTGGGGTTTCAAAAGCTCAAGCTAGGCTAAATATCTTTCTCTCTTCCTGCTGCCTTTGGATTCAAATGTAGAACTCTCAGCTACCATGTATGTGTGCATGGGACCACGTTCCTCACCAAATGGACTTCACCTCTGAAAGTATAAGCAAGCCTAATTAAATGTTTTCTTTTATAAGAGTTTCTGTGGTCATGGTGTCTCTTCACAGCAATAGAACATGACTAAAATAATCATAAATCATTTAGCCCAGTACTTTACATACAATAATCATTTAGTAACTGTAAGCTCTTTTAATGCATATTTTTAGAGTAGTCATAAGATTGTAAAGTTTTGTATGAAAGAACAAATGAATTCTCCATAGGTGACAAAGAAAGCTGAAGTCACTGGGCATTCTGTTATTGGCACAGAAGCAAGCCCTAACCCTAAAGCATGCTATGTCTTGTTAACTTTTTCTTTCTTCCAAAAGACTCTGAATAGAAGAACTGTGCCACATTTTTCCTAATATCCCTAAGCACAGTAGCAGGCAATAAAAAATTCACTAAGTATTTGTAAAATGAATACACCGGACAGTATGGTCAGTTTCAGGAAAGACATGAGCCATGCTAGAACTGACGACTGTACAATCCAAGCTGACAAGGAAGGAAATGTCTCATTCTTCTCAGCTGTTCATTACCTAGCCTACTATTATTTTTGTCCAGTTCAAAAGTGAAATGTGTGAGAAATCTGTTTTCTAAGCAAATTAAAGCAGGCAAGACTGTCTACAGAACTACCACTAGGGGGATCCACAAGGCTGATGTGGACTCCTCACAACCACTCCATACTGAAATTCTGAAACTGTCACTATAGCTTCCCAAACCTGAATTCCAAAACCATGGATAGAGGATGGTGATGCCCTGAAGGATGCTTATTTTCCAGATGTTCTGAGTCAGCGGAGGTAGAGATGTCAGCAACCCTAAAGCTACCATCCCCAGACCATCAAGGCTCCCACTACCACCATCCACAGTTCTAGAACCTGAAGCATCCCTCTATTACCAGGCACTTGGAAGAAAACAGCCCTTTCCAGAACTGTAAAGTTGAGTGAAGAAAGCACCACTTTACTCCCTGGTTTAGAACACAAGCTGTTTTAAGACGGCAATGAAAGCATCTCCACAAATTAGGTTTTTAAAAGAGATTTCAGTTTGTTAATAAACCGATTTTTAAAACTCCATTTTCATACATACCAAAACACCCAAATTAAAACCAAGTAGATCTTCTTATCTTAAAACACATTAGCCTTTTGTTTCACTGGGGCTTCCACTGGCAGCAGACACACACAATATAGACATACACGCAGGCAAAACACTCAAATGCATAAAATAATGTAATAAATCCAATTTTCATGTTACTGCATACCTCCTCTACAATATCTGCACGTTCAGTGTAGCAATTTTTCTCTTGTGTTACTACCTCCTACACAAATCACTTGTTTATGAACAAGACATGTTAAAAGAAAACAGAAAAAGTTACAAGAATCCAGTTACTTACCGTTACTCTGCAGTGTTAATCCGGAGAGATCTTATTTTTTTTTAAAGGGAAAGAAAATAAAACATAAATCATTACCATGAACATATCTTCCATTACATTTTAAGTTACAGAACATCAATTTAAGTCATAGATTACAAAATTTCATGAGTCAATTCAATGTAAAAGTAGGGTAAATGGCTAGATATAGATAGATAGATAGAAGATAGACAGATGCTTCCCATCCAATTTGCTACAATGATGTACAAAGTAAGCAAAGGATCAATTTTATATATTCCGTTTTAGAAGTGTAAAAAAAAAAAAAAAACCCCACAAATTTGTTCTGATTTAAGTATTTACATTTCATTGAAAATACCCGACTCTTGAGCCAGGCATGGTGGTGCGTGCCTCTAATGCCAGTTCTCAAGAACTGGAAGGAAGATCAAGAAACATCCTTGCCTACACAGCCAGTTCTTGGCCAGCTTGAGACATGACACCTAGCTTAAATAAAATTTTAATTCTGATTCTTTAACTTCATTTGAAGTCTTAAGTGGTCCTCAAATATAAGCTTTAACTTAGAAAAGATAAAATATTACTAGGGTCTTTTCCCTTTACACATCAATGAAGGTGCTGCAGTGACAGTCAACTTACCAATTCCAGGTGAAACAACCCGCTCATAGTGATATGGATTCACACAGACACTATCACATTTTAAGTCAAATGCATACTGACAATATTTAACATGCTTTAGTTCATTCTTGTGCAGATCAGGCCACCTCCAGAGACGGGCATAGATCACATGAGGAAACCCTTTCCGACCAGCCACCTAGAAAAAGACACAATCATTTATTAAACATGTCATGCGAGGGACTTACTCTACAGAGTGAGCATCACACAGCTTCGCTCCAGTTTCCTTCCTTTAAAAGTTTAGGCCTCTAAAAGCTGCTTTTTCTGAGGTCTAAGCTAACTGAAGGCTACAGGTCCAGAGGATCATCAGGAGGGACAACCACTGGAACGACAATGGCAGAACTTTAGGCCCCACTCCCCAGTCTCTGCTGAAGGAGAAGGTTATAATGTAGAGTTAATTACAATGATTTAAATTATGTCTTGGTAATTTAACCTGCAAGAAAAAAAGAAAGAAAGAGCAGGGTCTGAGAGCTTGGGACAGCTGACCACGTGGTTCCTGGAGGCTGGGTGTCCTGGAGAGGCTATGGAGGTTTACCTTGCCTATGTGTCTACCTGGAGCCTTTGTAATACCCTTCGTTATGGTAAATAAGGTTTCCTCAGTTAGGAGAGATGCTTGAGCATGTGAGTGGAACTGTGGGAACTCTTTACAGCAGACAAACAGAAGTACAAGTAAAACAAGCTGATGATTATGATTGGCATCTCTTAAGTAGACTGGGTCAGAACTGACCTGAATTAGAGGATGCTCAGGTATGTTACCTAAGGACCTGCTTATTTGCCAAGATAAAAGAAATCTTCACACCTTTTAAGGTCACAGAAGAGCTATGTCTTCAGCATACACTAAGAAAAACAGGTTTGAGCGTCCCACACATAATTCCACCCCCACAGCCCATTTCAGACTGCAACTATCCTTTCATAGATGAGAAATCCAAAGTTCAAAATAATTAGAGCATTAGCGTACACACCTGTAATCTCAACACTCAGGAGGCTGAGGTGGGAAAAAAACCTCAAGTTCTAGGTTAGGCTGAGTTACAAAGAATAAATAACCTATCCAGAATCACACATTAAAGCAAGAATTTGACCAGAGTTCAATTTTAAGGCCTGCACTCTGGTTTTTAAAATGCAAAAAGTATGAATTTGTCAAAAAATTATGTCTAAGACGTAGAAATAAAATTCTAAGATCTACCATCACATTTCCATACTTCTTCATGTATATACCTTTAAATGAAAAAAGTGACCACTACATGTTTCATACTCTGATAATCACAGGAGTCCAATACGTAAGTCTGTATATTTACAGTACCAGAAAGGCTGGCGGGTGGGAGCAGGAACCTTAAGATGAATGCCGGCGTGCTGTACAGGGAGTTAGCTCTCAATATAGGGCTTCTCACTTATTTTTCCATTTTTCTTCACTGCATGAGTTTTGAATAATAACATAAAAAAGATAACATCCATCTTTTGTCTATTCTTCCATATACTCTCTTCACGCACACTGGCAAAAGATGCACAGCATGTTAAGAGTCAGAGGCATGAAGCCTGAGAGCTGGCCCAGCACTGAGAATGCCCGATGCTCTATTATGACAAGCAGTTTGGTGGCAGCATCTGGGAATGCTTTCTTATTGCCTCTTTCAGTGTACACACATGTGCGCATATAACACACATAAGTGATAAAAATAAATCTCTAAATATATGAAATAGATATATGGAGATGGAGCTCACATTAAATTGGTAGTAACTTAAGAGGAAATTTAAAAATATCTATTATTCTACCAGCACAGAAGACACACAAAACTCTAAGACTAACCTGAAGTCGTCCATCCAGTGTTCTCTGTATGGTGACACATTTGCTAGGATGAGCTCCATTTGTAGTTATAGCTGTTATTAAAGAATCCAATTCATCTTTTTTCTCTTTCAGCTTCTTTACCAAACTCTCAATTGCTCTTTTGGCAAATGTCTCACTTTCCCCACCTTGTCTATGGCACATCAAACTGTGGACAATGCTCAGACAGGCATCGTTACTTGTTGGTGTGTTTGTTATAGACATATTGTCCATTTGTTCAAGTTTTTTCTTTTAAATCAAAAATTTTCCAATTTCAGGAGTAATTCTGATCCTTTGAAGGCAGTGAAAACCAATAGCCAATGCTGCAAGAAAAACTGTCACGACATCTGGTGAGCAGGATAATCTAAGAAAGAAAAAGAGAGATGAGAACACATTTCACAAGGTAGATACAATTATTTTGGGAAGAAAAACTGTTCCATTTTATTCAAAAGACTCAATGCCTATAGTAAATGTTTAAAGTTTGAAATAGCTTAATTATAAAATATAGCTAGTTTTGATACTCCAAAATCATTAAAAATTCAGGTCTTTTCATTATTGCAAAGGTATACTAAAGTCTTACCAAATGTGCCATTACTCCAAATTTTTCCTTAGTTATTTCTGTACCCTATTTTCTATGCCACTGCTACAATTCTGACCCTTCTTAGAATTCACACTAATCATTGGTATTTAACATTCACTTCCTGTAAAGTAGTGGTTGGTTCTCAACCAACCCTTTACTGCAACCCTTTGGCACAGTTCTTCATGTTGTAATGACCCCCAACCATAAAATTATTTCGTTGCTACTTCATAACTATAATTCAGCTACTGTTATGAATCATAATGTAAATATCTGATATGCATAGTATCCAATATGCAACCACAGTGAAAGGGCCATTCAATTTTCAAAAGGATCACGACCTACAGGCTGAAACTACTGCTCTAAAGTTATTTTTAAAATGCTTCTCAACTCATTATACCCCCACATAAAGAAGCAAAATTTCACGTCTGTCAATAGTTATCACTTACTCATATGTATAAATATAAATACGAAATATGAAACAAGGTCTTACTCTGTAGCCCACACTGGCCTGGACCCACCACAATACCCCTTCATCAGTCTCCTAAGTGCTAACTAAGATAAACCCAGCTAATAAACAGTCAGTGAAGAGACACTTTCCAGAAAAAGATTATTTGCACAAGGGTGGGCAGAATCAGAGATCAGGATTAGGATTCCAGTTATACTAAACTGTTAGACAAAGAGTTACTTAACCCCGAGGCTGAAAATAAAAGGAGAACTCAGGGGAGAAAAAACAATATGAAGTATACTGTACATGGTACTCAGTATAAAGCACTCACTGTCTGAATCCTAAGATATTTGCTTCTAAAGGATGTTATTCAAAACACATTCATTTATATCTTCTCCTAATAAAGTATATCATAGGAAACATAAGAAGACAATGACAGAGGTTAGCCACTCGCAGTTCAAAGGCATAGGGAAGGGTGTGTAAAAGGACAGTCATGTGCAGTGTCCAAAGTCTTACTTTTAAGTAATGATTTATTTATGGAGAAAGGGAGGAAGGGAGAAGTACAGGAAATCACTGTATAGTCAAAAAAAAAAAAGGTAAACAAAAAAGAGAAAGCATAGTACTAGGCATAGTAGTGCATACCTGCAATCCCACCTCCTTGGTTGACTAAGACAGGAAGACCATAGATTCAATGCCAGACTGTACAACTCAGTTAGAGTTACCTACCTGTCACACCCCCCCTATACACACACACACACACACACACACTCCCTCTTCCTCTTCCTCTCTCTCTCTTTTCCTAAGGTCAGGATATGGCTGAGTTATAAAATGCCTGCTCAGCATGCTAAAAACCCAAGATTCAATCTTCAGACTGAAAGAACAGAAAAAAACTCCATTCTAACATGAGTACTACTAGTCTGATACCTCTCACTGCCAGACTCACTAGGTTAATTTCTATATCACAAACACCTGTTGTGGTGGTTTGAATAAATATGCCCCCTGTAGGCTCAAGTATGTGACTGCTTTATCACTATTTGAAAAGATTAGAAGGATTAGGAGATGTAGTCTTGATGGAGGCAGTGTGTCACTGCAGGTATGCTCTCAAGTTTCCAAAGCCCTCCCCATAACCTGTCTGCAGAACAGGATGCAGGTCTCCAACGCTGAGTGCTGCCATGCTCCCACTATGATGATAATGGACTAAACCTCGGAAACTGTAAGCAAACCCCCAACTAACCTTGGTCTTGGTGTCTCTTCTGTCTCACTGTTCAATAAATGAACAGTATAACTAAAACACCTGTGGACCGAAAACTGGAACTGTCATCCTCTAGGACAGTAAGTCCCACATATTGTCCAACAAACACATTGCTGTGTTTCACACACTTAACTCATAGTATTTCTTTGGCCTAAAACATTCATTCACCCCCATTTTAACCACTCAACAATTAAGGCCTAGCTTCCTTTCAAAATATTTTAACTGCCCCCTTGCTCTCAATCCCTGAGATTTTCTTCCCCAAATGTTTATTTTTTTCTTATTGTATTATATTTATCTTATTGTTTTACCTCAAATTTAAGATACATCTTTCTTATCCTTTATTATATTTTACATGTCATATTACAGTAACTTCACCATATCTGTCTCTCAGTTCTAAGAGTTAAAAAAAAATAACACTACAAATTTAGAGGGTCAAGAAAACAGTTTCACCTTTCAAATTCCCAACACCATGTAGTTCCTGACTTTGGTGGTTTGAATAAAAATAGTCCCACATGCTCCTATGTTTGAATACTTGGTCCCAAGTTGTAAAGACCAGGAGGCATGACCTTGCTGAAAGAGGTGTGTCACTGGGGCAGGGGAGGTAGAGGAGGGGGTTTCTCATCATTGTCTTCCTACCCCACAACCTCTGCTCTCACACTCCTCACCATGATAGCCAAGAACTGACCCTCTGAAACTGAAGATGGCCCCAATTACACATTTTCTTTTCTATGTTGCCTTGGTTGTGGCGCTTTGTTGCAGCAGTTTAAAAAAAAAAAAAAAAGGACACTGACATATACCAAGCAAGTGTCTATAGACTGACTATACCCTTTTTATTCTGTGGTACTGTCTTTGCGTACTTAAGTTTGCAAAGAAGCTCATTTGTATTCCATAGTTATTATAAATTCCTACCAATGTACAATTTAAGTATATGCATCTAACCATTTTTCCACAGTGTCAATATTAAAGGTTATTCTTTATTAAACTTGGGCTGTCTGGGAGCTGGCAGTATTGCAAAGGCTGTATCAATTTTAAGTTTCTTTAAACACAAAAATAACTTAGTTTTCATAAAAACAGTTTTCTCCTATCTTAGATTTTATTGTATTCCTTGGATAAGGATCTTAAATAGAATTTAGAAGTTTCTTACAAGAAAACAGTATCAGCAGAGATATATAAATGTATTCCTACATTGTATAACTTTAGACTATAGAAATGTAATGGATGTGGGCAAATACTGACATGTAAAGTCTGTAAGTTTCTTACTGAAAGCTGTAAGTTTCAACTAAAGTTCTAACAACATAAATGACCTCTTTAAATCTCTGTGTGGTCCGGTCTATGAAATGGGCACAGTATCTATCTGTCCTGCCCACCCTACAGACTACCTGAGTAATAAAATGCAACAGTATATACAAAGCCATGTAGGAGCCACAACTGACTAAAACAACAAACCCACACTTGCAAACACTCTAGAGCTACAGATTAGTAGGCATGTATCAAGAAAGCATTTTCTCAGACCAACATCCCATTTCTGTAACAACCTAGAGCACCTCCTTTGTTGTCTTGAAATTAAAATGCAATCTATTCAAGAAATTTAACTGTTTTAATAAAGAAGGAAAAGACTGACAATGTAAGGCCTGTATTTTGATGTAAGGTATACCAAATCAGAAATGTGACTAAAGAAGCTAAGGCCCAGAGTGTAGCTCAGCAGAATATGTATCTAGCGTTGGTCAAACTCTTTTTTAAAAAAGGAGTTAAGATACTTGTACTTTATATGGCCTCATAAACATGAGAGTTACATATTCGGACTTTTTAAGACAAACATTATATTGGGACATGTTGGTGACATTGATTTTCTCAAATGGTGAATAGATAAAGCTCAAAAAAGAGCTTCAAATAAGGAAAAAAAAATTGGACTATACACTAAGTTTATTTTTCTCCTATGTGAGTTTGTAGGACATTTTCAAGTCTTGTGAGATGCCAAGATAATTCTTCACTGTGTCTTCCAGAATGCTATCACTTAGACCCCACCAACAAAGCCCTTTCACAAAAATGTCTACAACACTACTTAAAGAGCAATGCTTATTCAGTAAGAACTGACTCTGGCTGGGTGTAGTGGTGCACATCAGCAGTCCACCGGGGCCACAGTTTCTTAACTGTAATTTATGATCCCATCTAGAGGTCCTGAAATTAAACATAGAGCTCTCTCTCTCTCTCTCTCTCTCTCTCTCTCTCTCTCTCTCTCTCTCTCTCTCTCTCACACACACACACACACACACACACACACACACGCACACGCGCACACACACACACACACACACACACCAATAGTAAGAGGTTTTTGAACGCACAAAAAGTAAGTACTAAAGCCAAGGCATTTCTTTCTGCCAGTGCTTCCTCACACTCAATGTGTGACTTTGCTGCAGCCAGACTCAAGACTACTCCTTACTTACTGCAGTTCCCAGATCTTACTAAAACAGAATTGTTTAACTGCAGAGGACAAAAGACAGCATTTTCCTGCCAGCATTCTTCGACATGTATCAAGTTAGAGTAATTTTGGATTATACTGTATTAGAATGTTTGGTCTTAAACACTGTCATTTGAGTGACTGAGTTTCATTTTCTTTTACTTGCTTAATGAATTTGGGTTTAGGATTGAAACTAGAGTACCAACAACTGTGAAATGGCTCTAAACATCCTTCTTCCACCTTGTCCTGTGTGTGTATGAAGTAGTATTGTCAGCACTGATGTTCATAAAATCAAAATATTGACCAATTCCAAAAATACTGAAAATATTTTCTATCTGGCAGCTTCAAATGTTTAGCAAAGACATATTCTTTTTGTAAAAAATCAACAAGCATATTCATCCTATTAATACACAAACTTACTTTGATCTTCAATAAATTGTAAAACTTTATGTACAGCAAAAAAAACAAATAAATTATGCTTTACCGGGAAAGGTTAGACTTGTATACCTATTTTTATTTGCTATACATCCAAGTGAAATAAAACTGTTTTGAGTACAAAGGTTTAAAAAGCTGGGCAACAAAGCAAGATTTCAATTCATAAAATAATATTTTTTCTTGGGGAGGGGGGCAGTTGGTGGGGGGCTTCAGGACAGGGTTTCTCTATGTAGCCTTGGCTGTCCTGGAACTCACTCTGTATATCAGGCTGGCCTCAATTTGCCTGCCTCTGCCTCCCAAGTGCCTGGAATCTAGGGTTTGAAGGTAATGGTGAAACAGGTACCTATGAAGTATGCAGTATTGGATTCAATCCCTAGTCATGCGCGTGTGTACAACACATCTAGAAAACACAACCATATTACCAAATACATAAGAACTAAAGTGGTATGGAAGCAAACAGGACAACATAAAACGTTCCCATCTTGATATAATGCATTAATCAAGGTAGAAAGGGCTATGCTACAGTTATAACCAAGTCCCCAGATACCCACTGTTTACAGATGTATTTTGCTTAAGCTCTTCATTCATCACAGATCCACCTGGTTACTACCCACGGCCCTATCAGAGACTGACAGAGCATTCTCCTTCCATGTGAGGTAGAAAGGGAAAGAAGGAAAGGAGGAGTCGTGCATTTCCTTTTAAAAGTTATTACTTATCCTTGCCTTTGATTGGCCATAGTCATATTACAATACCAGTGATCCTCAACAGAACAAATCAGTCTCCTAAAGGACATCTGGAGATATCCAGAGACATTTTTGGTCTCTGGTCATAACACTCTGAATATGCCTGTCCTCTGATATCAGAAGTGTAGCAGGGTCAGGCCTGATTAGTACTTAGTTGGGCATAATTTTTGATGGTCACTGAAGGGAAGGGAAGCTGAGAAGCAGAGTACCACTGGCTTCTAACAGGAAAGGAGAGGACAGTACCAAGCATCCTTCAAAAGCAGACAGACTATCCTTCAGAACAAAAAAACTACCCAAAATGACAATAGTTCCTGGGCTATCACAAATTTCAAGGAGAGGGAGCCCTCGAAATACTTGGTAAAATACTGTCCACACACATGAAAATGAACTGCCAGGCTAAGGGATGTAGGGGCGATGGAAGAGTCACATATTCTGTCAGAGACTCGGGAGCTGGGGATAGAGTCCACGGCAACATCAGCAGCAGGTGTGGAGAGGTGAGAGGAGATGAAGGGAACTGTACTGCACAGACCAGGCATTTGTTTCCCAGAAGTTACATGCTTTGGTAAGTGATTATAAAACTAATACTTAGCATGGAAATACTCTTTAAAAGAACAAGAGGTCTGCTCTTTTGAAGTGCTAGATTAATGAAAAATGACTGGGAAGAAATTCTAAACATAAGCAAGAAAAGCAACTGCTCAGACTTCCCTCCCTGTGACAACTCACAACCTAGATGCTGTGCTGACAGGTGAGCAGCTAGAGAACATCTGAAGGCATAAGGTGAACGAATACAACCAAGGCGACAACGAGAATCTGCACAGCAGCTGCAGGAAGAACAGGGTGAGACCACTGGAGCTGCTGCTGACTCCTAAGTCTTAGATTTAAATGTTTTTCACAACACCAGCTTTAAATGAAATAATCTGATTTTAGAATTAACAGGTTCTGAAGCTAGGCATGCTGAATCATACATAAATGTAATCTCAGCACTTGGGAGGCTGAGGCAGGAGGATTGCCATAAATTAAAAGTCACACAGAGAGCACCTAGTATATTGTTTAAAAAGAATCAATAAATACTATGTAGGGCATCTATTTCCTAGACCAGCATATAGTTCCTCCTTTTGCAAAGGCAGTCTGATTTTCCAGGAAAACTCTCACTTAGGCAGGTGAGACAATTCCCAGAGTATGCTGAACCAAAGAAAGCCTGGCCACACTGGAGTCCCACGCATGGAAAGAACCCAAGCCAGTAACATTAACTTTTGATGAAAAATGGGAAGGGATGTTAGAAAAGAAAATGAGCCCTTTGAAGGCTGGGGATGAGCTTGGTTGGTAGACTGCCCGCCTAGCAAAATAGCCTGGGTTGATCCCCTGGCCTACATACACTAGGTATGGTAGGTAGCACATGCCTAAAACTCTAACACTGGAGAGCTGGAGGCAGGCTACAAACCTGAAATCCATGAGACCTTCCCTACAAAGGAGGGAAAGAAGTCCCTTTTACACTAGACTTAACACTGGTAAGTGTTAACCTAAGAGTTTAACAAGAAATCAAATCTAAAAGGTAATTTTGACAAAAATGGTTGGGATCCTGAATCTAGCCATCTAAACTCAAGCCAGCAAATCCCTGTTACATGTTCCTGAATGCACAACTGAACAAAATTTACATAATATACATCTTAGAAATATCATCAAGGTAAGCCAAAGCATATGAATATATTCTATTAGCAATCCAGTTAAAAAAAATGCAGAACTAGTTACTTTAAAACTACACTGATCAAACTGTTTTCTGATACTCTTTATTTACATATTTGTCTATTTTCTGACCCTAATTTTTTAAAATATGGGTTATATCAACATGTATCTATTACAAATTGAAACAAATTAAAACTTAAAGTAAATTTTAATTTTAATTTAAATTTCTCAAAAGGCCCACTAATGATAGCCTAAATAACTTTTACAAAAAAATAATCTTTTCCAGAACACAAAAGTTAACAATAAGAATGGCACTATTTTACCTCTGTGCAAATTTCTTTACTGTGTAGATTAACAGATGACAGCTGAATTCTACCTTCTTTAGCATTAAATCTGCTATGGATTTTAAAGTGCAGGAAGAAAATGTGACACAGATATGTATAATTGGAAAGAATATTTTAATATCCCTCAGATAATAATGGATATCCTTTTTTATTCAATACCAAAACTTAGCAAGTGGTGACCAGTTAAGGTTACTAAGTGAATCTGAACCCTGAAACTCTGGACTTGGTGCACAGAAGCCTGCATGCTGGATGAGGCTAGGGAAGGAGCTCAGTCAGGGAACAAGCATGAGACCTGAGTTTAATTCCCTAAACCCATGCCAAAAAAAAAAAAAAAAGAAAGAAAAAGAAAAAGATAAAGATAAAGAAAAAGCAAAGCAAGCCAAGTTGAGCGCAAGCGTGGCAGCCATACTGGAGCGAGGCAAACAGCTCTCTGGAGCTGAGCACCAAACCAAAGCAAACTCAAGGAAACAAAAGCAAAGTGGTAGGACAACCCTCCGGCTTCCACGTGAGGCTGCACACAGTATACAAAGCACTGCCCATATGAACATGACTCTCCACAACTGACTTTGGACGGATTTATAACCTTGGGAACTGGGAACCTAGGGAAACACTGATTCATTGAGTTACTCAGATTTCCAAATGCTGAACCATTTCCTTTCAGGATATTTTACTTGTTTGTTCCTTTGTTGTTCTGACGCAGGGTCAAACTGTCACCCAGGCTGTCTTAGAACTCACTATGTGATCAGACTGGGTGTGATCTTGCCTCTACGTCCCACACGCTAGGATTGCAGGCACAACAACTATGCTCAGCTTTCAAGAATCTTTAAAAACCCCATTCCTTAAAAAAAAAAAAAAAATCACCAAAAACCTCACTAGAAAATCTTTTAAGTATTAGAAAACTAGCTAACTAATGCAGACAGAACTAAGTTTTCCAGAACTCTCATGTTCACTTGAAAGACTGGCGTTTTTCCAACAGCTCAGTCACCGACCATCGCTCACTCTCACCAGGTCTAAGGGGTTGCAGTCCACCTACAGGCACTGCTCTGTGAGGGGAGTCACGGTGATGCCCCACGTGAGAAGCGGCAGGCAGCCATCAGTCACATAAGTAGTTTTCCTAGACATGAGCAGTACACTTGACCGTGCACAAATGTTTCATACACACTTTCTAGTTAAGCACACAAAATATAGACTATTTAAAAGCTAAAACTGTTTACTTCTTCACCACATTCTTAAGTGAAACTTAAGAATTCTTAGGGCACTCTTAAGTGAAACTGCAATTTTTTTTTTCAAATGCTCAACATATTACCTGGATGTAAAAAACACAAGTAAACATTTAATTCATGCCAAGGAGCTACTGCTCTACCCACTAACTACTGCTCTATCCGTGACTTCTCTACCCACTAACTACCGCCCCACCCACACTGCTCTTGTACCACAATGCAACTAGACAAGGGAAGACCAATAATGTCTCCGCCCTACTATGAAAATTATTTTGAGCTCATAACCTCTTTAATAAAAGGTGCATAGGGCCTCCCAGAAGTCCACATAGCATATTTTGAGAACCACTGTTTTAAAAGATTGAAAATCATGTTGTATTTTAATGCCTGACAACTGGACGAGGGCTGGATCAGAATTCCACAGAAGCTCCAAGTAGCTCCAGCAGGTCCTAAAGCCTACCTTAAAGGGCCCAACCTGAAGAGCTGTCAGTTCTACAAAGCACTGATCTAATTCACAGGCTTCTCTTCACACACCACCAAAAACACAGCAAAACAAATTATAACACCACAAATAAATACACCGAATTTAAGAGTAATAACAAAGAGGCTTTTAAGAATAATTACCAACATCATTTCAGTAACTACACACATACAATTATTCTTTCAACTAAAACTTTACCACTTTTGTTTTTTGGTTTGTTTTGAAGAACCATTTCACTGTGAAGCCTTGGCTGGCTTGGAACTCAAGAGATCCTCTTGTCTCTACCTCTAATGATGGAGTAAAGACTGCACCACCACATGAGGTGATCTACATAGGGTCTACATCATTAGATGCATTCGGTGCCTCATGAAAATGAATCTCCATATCTTATTCTGGACAGATTTATAACCTTGGGAACTAGTAACTAGGGAAACACAAGTTCATGGAGTTACTCAGATTTCCAAATGCTAAACTATCTCTTTACAGGATATTTTACTTGTTTGTTCATTTGCTGTTTTGACACAGGGTCAAACCATAGCCCAGGCTGTCTTAGAACTCACTATGTGGATTAGGCTAACAACTCCTGGCATCAGTTGGCTAATTAAGCACTAGTTCTGTCATCCTTCCACCAAATGATTCAACTGACACAATGACTGTCCACCTATTAACTAACTTCTCTGGGATTAGTCAGTAGTTATCAGTGACTAAGGGTATAAATACCCTTAATTCAGTTCTACATTTATGAATATATTTTGAAGGCAGGTGTGGGCACAAATATGTAATCCCATTATTCAAGAGGCCGAGGGAAGATGATCTGAAATTCAAGGACTTGTGGCAAAATATCCATAAACACTCACAAACACACAGGCACAAGCACACATATATACACATACTTAACCTGAGAAAGTTCAAGCTGTATACATTCATCTATATTTACAAAAATCATACCTTACTAGAAGAGCAATTATTTATCAGAAGTCCTTTCTGTTTAATAATAAAAGATGCATTCAAAACATGTAAATTAGAATTTGGTAAGTTCTGAACAAAACACTGGAATGTACTGATGATCAGAAGGTATAAAGAGTAAAGAAATAAAGAAATAAGAATAAGTAGTATGAATAACCAAACCTTCACAATCAAGGGGGCTTTATCCAATAGTGAAGCTATGCTTCTTCCAGCCCACTCCCATTCTGAAGTGTGTGCAGGCGCACATGTGCATAGGTGATGGAGTTACAGGACAAAAACAGTTATATTGTATAAATCGTTCTTCCAAAGCCAAGAGAGATAACTTTATAGACCAGCACTCTGCCCTGACTTCAGGTTGAACAACAAGAAGAGGGGTAGTAACTCTGTGGCACAGCGCTAGTCTAACCATAGGTAAGGCCCTAACTTTAATCACTATGAAAACTTTAAAAACAAAACAAACAAACAAAAAAACCCAAAAAAAACCCCATACACCCAGAGGATCTATCTCCCTAAAGAGGTGCCAACCAGTTAGGCTCGCTGAGCAACTTTCTTACAACACATAAATCAAACCCCGACTGTACAGGGTTAATGAATGTGACTTCCTTCTAAAAGGCCAGTGAAGTCATGCTTAGAAAACGTTATCACTTCCAAGCAGACTAATCCCTTAACACAACCAAATTCCAGAGCTGAAAGAAGAACGGACTGAACAGGAGCGCACACTGTTTCTTCTGCAGACACTGGAGTTTGGTTCCCAGCACCCACCTTGGGCACGTGGCCTCCTTAGTCACCTGCAAAAGACACACACACATATGTGTAGCTAAAAATTAATAAGGAGCTGGAGATATGACTCAAAGGTTAAAAAGCACTAGTTGTTCTTCCAGGACATGGATTCAAATCCCAGAGCCTACGTAGTGGCTCACCACCATCTGTAACTCCAATTTCAGGGGACCCACAGCCCCCTCTCCTTGCTCCACCCCCATACCAAGTACACAAATGGTGAAATAATACAAGCAGGCAAAACATCCATCTACATTGGATTTTTTTTTAAAAAAAGAAACCAAATTCCATTGGGAGTTTAAATGTTAATCTAGAGACCAATCTCATGATCATAAGAAAAGTGTCCTAAATTTTTTGTTACTAAACAATACAAACAGCCGGGCGGTGGTGGCGCACTCCTGTAATCCGAGCACTCTGGGAGGCAGAGGCAGACAAATTTCTGAGTTCGAGGTGAGACTAGTCTACAGAGTGAGTTCCAGGACAGCCAGGGCTATATAGAGAAACCCTGTCTCAGGAAAAAAAAAAAAAGAAAAAAGAAAAGTACAAATAATTTGAAAATAAAGTAAGGGGGCCAGGAAGTGGGGGGGATAGGTAAGAGAGGAAGAAGGGCTCACTAAATCAGAGTTGCAATGGTTACCTTCTGCATGAATATATCACTGCATTAACAAGAATGTAGAGCTGAACTGAGCAAGATATCACAGGCCTGTTATCACATTATTTAGTAGGCAGAGATGACAGCACTGCCCAAAGTTCAAGGCCAGCCACATCTACATCATAGGACCCTGTCCCCTAAACAAATGAGAGAGAGAGAGAGAGAGAGAGAGAGAGAGAGAGAGAGAGAGAGAGAGAGAGAGAGAGAGAGAGAGAGAAAGAAAAGAAAATAATGTAAAACAACCAGCTTAGAAGATGAAGACCCTAAGGCTCAACTACTGTGGTTTCACAGCCCAATCCAACTAAATCACAATTTCTACAGGTAGGAGTCAGGCATCAATGTTTTGTAAAGCTCTCCAAGAAATCTCAATGTTCAAACAAGACTGAAATCACCGCTCCTAGACCCTGGGAGTGAAGACTGCAGTAGAAAGAGCTGCAAGGCCGCAGCTCTGAGGCAGAACTTGCCTGGCATTCATGAGGACCTAAGTTCTAGCCCTAGCACCAGGGGGGCTAGAGCAGATAAAAAATAAACCCCATATGGTAACAAGTTTTATAAACTGGGAAAACAAATCCTATTTAAAATATAAATAATAAAATGCAGTTGTGTTGAAAAAGAATCAACATCAAACTGATTAACACAAGACAGTTGTCTATAGTGTCTGTGACCTATGAACCTTAGCAATCTAAGCACCCACCTGAGCATCGAGCAGTCTAGTTTTACCTAAGTAAGCATTGTCCTCATCTTTAGCTATCCTAGTCCTCAATTTCATATTCCAAATAAATTTTCCTGGATGCCAGCTACATCATGTAGTAGTGTCAAGGTGACACAATCTAAAATATCTTGTTTCTGAGACGCTGGTATTCAGCCAAATTTTCCATTACCAAAATTACACATATTAAAATAAAGGGGGAAAAAATCCAACAACTCTAAATGTGACTCATCAGCATGAGCTGAGAATATTATGATGCTTATAGTATCATAACAAAAGTAGCTCATATGCATGCTATCTATATATATTTATCAGTTATCTGAATGTCTACCTTAAGTGGATCTTAATCAGCAGATGAGGGAAAAGAATTAAATAATTTGAGAAAGCAGCACTCAATGTGACATTCCGCTCTGACTTTAGCTTTCATTTAGCACAGATTTAGTCAGGTTAGTTGCATACATAACTGAGATCACCTGAGCCAGTCTTCCTCATGGCTTTAAGGTGGCAAGGGAGGAATCCAACCATACAAGGAAGCACTGAAACCGCTATTACAAGATGTTTATAAAGAGACATTCATTCTGGGTGAATGAAAAATGAAAAGAAAACCAAAAACCTAGGCATCAACTAGATGGGGGATAAAATAGAACTGAAATAGGTAATATCTCATCAAAAAAAGGATTATGCTCTCATCAGGAGATCAAATTTTAAAGAAGCCCAAGTATGCACTTTAGATTTAACCAACTCTGCAAATTGCAGAGTTAACTGCCCTGGTACAGGCCCCAGCTATGCACAGCTCAATTAGAATAGTGTGTGCCAATGTTATTCTAACTCTGGTTCAATCAGAGGGGAAAAAAAAAAACAGGTTCTAATTGAGATTGAATGGGAGGGATTGGTCTGCATAAATTATTTTAATCCTCCACTATTAATACCCCAGTGTGTGTGTGTGTGTGTGTGTGTGTGTGTGTGTGTGTGAGAGAGAGAGAGAGAGAGAGAGAGAGAGAAGCAGAAAATCCAGAGACAAAACTCACAAACAGAAATACTTGAATTAACATGTAGCATAAATGGAAGTGACCTTAAAGAAAGCATCTGGACACCTTGTATAAGCAGAACTATTTTAAGAGCAAAGCCATCAGGAAAGTTCAGGTCCTTATAAAACATATTCCAAATTACTGCACTGACTTACTTAGCACAAATTTTCCTTAATTCTGTAAACACAAGTTTAATTCTTCCCAATTTAAGATTTACAGTGGAAGCATTTAATCCAAAAAGTCAACTACTTCTTCAAAAACAAAAATATGTAATATCTCTTTAATGCATACTCACTCAAAAGCCTAGAAAGCAAAGAAAAAAGCCACCTGTCTTACAACAGTCACACAAAAAAAAAAAGTTATGTCAATTCTCTTTGGATTCCAGCAATTTAAGCCTACATAATGCATCACGTCCGGTATGAAGCTGCTTCAGGTCATGGGTATTAGTCTGCCTCTGTGCATGTTTGTAACAAGCTCACTGAAGAAAACACAATCATGAGTGTATGAGCACCATGTAGCAATTTGTATTCCTGCACCTGAGAAGCTGAGAGACAGGGGTAGTCAGGAATTGAAGAGAGGGGCAGGACGCCCTATAGACTAACAATAGTATACTGAACAAATCATTAGGGAGAAATTGCATTTTAAAAAATATTAAAGCAATCATTTACACTCTAAATAACATGTATTAATCCTATCAGATATATCCAAGAGACAGTCTACAGTAGGGAAAACTTACTTCTCTGAATATCCTATGCTACATACATTTCAACTGCAAGTGCTTCATGTCCTGAATGCAAGGCAAATTTGTAAAAATCTATAATAAAAACTATTCAAATGTAGTGCTTGAAATCTAATTGTGGAATTTATAGATTTCTTTACTTTCAGTTAAGATTCCACATGGTTTGTGTCAGCAGAAAGTCCTGAACCTGTTTTTTAAGACGTTCAAAGAATCAAGCTGCTACTGAGAGGAAAGGATGCTAAATCTGGCAAACTTCAACGATTGTTAAAAAATTAAGCGAGATTACAAGCCTGCAGAACACGAATTCAGGGTGCTTAAAATAACTCTTCTCTTTTTCTTGTTACTTTATTTCTAAAGTAAGTGTCAATCCCACCTCAAGTTATCAAAAAACTGAAGGCACTTTTAAATTTTAAAATGAATTACCTGAATTTTAAAATGTTTACTCCGGGTTTTGTGGGGTGGGGCAGTGGGGAGGAGCTATCAATAAACTGGGCTTTTTAAAACCCCTGGCAAAGGAACCTTTCAAGTTAACTAAACACGCCCTTGTCTTTGAAAATCTGGCTTGAGAAATCATAACAGCAGTTTGGGGTGCTGAAGCCAACGCCCTCCGCCCTCCACCAATTTCACGCTCCATGCATGTAGCCCTAACAATAAAATAAACTACGCCTTTTATTAGGAGACACGTTTTATTAGGGGAGGGTGGTTCAGTTAGGCGCTAAGAATGTTTCCCGCATGCCGCCATCACCCACAATACCCAAAAAAGTAAACAAATCAAAGCTACAAACGTAAACTCAGAGCACACAACCAGGAAGAGAAAGTGGGGACAAAGAGAAAACAAACACTTGCTGGGGGGTTGAGGGGGAGGCACGAGGACCGACCCGGGGCACCTCCGGCCGAACGCACTCGGGCCGGTCCGACGCGACGGCCCGGGCCGCGGCCAAACTCCTTCCGAACAACAAAGAACGGCGGCGCGGACCGGACCGGCGCCCGAGTTCCCGGGACGGCGGGAGCGCATAACTGTGAGAGGAGTTGAGGCCCGGGACCTACGCGCGGGCACGCGGGGCCGGGGCGCACTGGGGCGACCCACCCGAGCCCCCGCTGGGCCCACGCTCGCGCCGGCCGCCGCGGGAGCCCGCCCCGGGGCGGGGAAGAGCGGGCACCCAGGCCCGGGCAGGGGAGGACCGCGCGTTACCTGGGCTCCACGCCGCGCCGCGCCGCGCCTCGCCGTCGCTTCGCGGGCCCCGCCTGCGGCGTCCGGCCCAGGCGGCCCCTCTCTCCGCCGCGCCGCGGACCGCGCCGGCCGGGCCGCTGGAGCTCCGGAGCCGCCCCGCCGCGGGGGGCCTCGCTCGCGGGCGCCGGCTCCAGTCACGCGCTCCCGCCCCTGGGGACGGCCGCGGAGCGCGGCGCGGGAAGGGCCTCCCGAGGACGGCGGGCGGGCGGGCGGGCGCGAACACGGGCTCCGCCACCCGAGCCGCTCCGTTACCGCAGCGGCGACGACGACCAGGGCCGTGTTGTTGCTGCCAACTTGTCGGAAGGACACTGAGCATGCGCGCGCGGAGACCACATCCGGGTATTTTAGGGTTTGGCCCTTTTCTTCCCACCCCCCATCCCTCCCCCCGCAGCGCTCCTTTCTCCCGGCTGCCCCCGCCTCCCGCCCAGAGCAGGGAGGGTCCCAGTGCGCAGGCGCCCGCGGGCAGTCCCGCGGCCCGGGCTGAGTGCGCGCAGCGGCGCCGGCAGGGAGTCGCCTTTTCGCCGGGGCCGTCCAATACCCAAGCATCGTGGGACAGCTCGGCATGAGTGATGGGCAGGCCTGCCGGGTGGGGTTAGCTTTTGAAGACCTTGGTGGACCCGGCCGTACCGTGTGCGGGCATTTGTAGCAGTTTACTTTGGAGCGGTGGGGGTGGGGGGAGCAAGTCTCAGTCCCTTTCATCACACCGGCTCCAAAGGTTAAACTCGGAGGCGCGCGCGACAATCAAGGAGTCACACATTCCAGGGCCTTGGCCGGCGTGGCCAAACGTGAGCAGTGGAAACAGGGGCGGGAATTTCGAGTTGAAGGCGACCTTCAAGACTTGCTTACTGTACACCTGCAAAATAGGTTGTGCAGGCTGGGATGTAAAACTCAGTTTCAGAACTTCACACCTTTCAAAACGAGTCTGTCCCTTGCTGCCTGTCAGCTAGAGGCCTTCCCAGGTACTCCACAGCAGTAGTCCTCAATCTATGGGTCACAGACTCCTTTGAGGGCCGACCCACCTTTTCACAGGGGTCACATCAGATATCATGCATATTAGATATTTACATTAGGATTCATAACAGCAAAATTACAGTTATAAAGTAACAACAAAAAGAATTCTGTGGTGAGGGTGGGGAGTCACCACAGCATGAGACACACTGTTAAAGGTTTGCAGCAGCAGGAAGATTGAGAAACACTGCTCCCCAAGAAGCTCGCAGTATGGTAGCTTGCTTCTTCAGAGCCAGCTAAGATAGGAGTTATAGCAAGGTTATATCATTATGATGTTTTTCTCTCTCACTCTCAGAACTCCTCTGTGTGTGTGTGTGTGTGTGTGTGTGTGTGTGTGTGTGTGTGTGTATTCCTACCTGGTGTGTGGTGTGTGCATGGATGTGTGAAGGTCAGAAACCAACATCAGGTGTCTTCCTCTGTCAAACTCCACAGTATTGTTTTGAGATAGGGTCTCTCACTGAACCTGGAGCTCAGAGATTTGGCTAGACTAATTGTCTAGTGAGCTCTAGGACTCCTCTTATCTCTGCCTCCCCTCCCCACCCTCCATACACCCCCCCCCCCACACACACACACACCCATGCTAGGATTCCAGACATGTGCCAATGCACATGGAGTTTTAATGGAGTGCTAAGCATTGAACCCAGATCCTCATGCTGAGTGATACTATTTCACCAACTGGTCTACCTCCCCAGCCACATCGTTGCTTCTCATTTAAAGAGATGTTACCAAAACTGACCCCAAAGTCCTGACCTCAAGTGATCCTCCCGCCTCTGCCTCCTTAGAGTGGGGACCACTAACACCTGGCATGGCTATGGTCTTATGTGACATAATGACATACAGGGAATCATACAGGACCTAAAGCAAAGCACTGATTGCACTTACGAAGGGGAAAGGACCTCAGGGCGTGCACACTAGGAAGTGTAGGCCATGTGGGATGAGGACCTTGTGCTCTGGGAACTTGACTATCTCCTGGGACACTGCTTCTCTCCATCTCCCAAGCAGTGGAAAGTGTATTGTCTACCATGAGCTCCTTATACTGTGTCTTCCCCAGGGATGAGTCTCTTAAGTGGTTATCAATACTAAGTGATCAGTCCTGAAATCATATACATTCAAGTAAATAACTAAATGGACTGATCAAGTTATATTTGTTTATTTAGGTATATATGTTATTTATTATTTAGGTATGCATATTACATATATAATCTATACATATATATATGTATAATGTATATGTATATGTTTAATTTATATGTGTGTATATATATATGTATATATATGTGTGTATGTATATATAAAAAGTAGCTATGAATTTTAGAGGAACAAAGAAAGGGCATGTGAGAACAGTTGAAAGGAAAAAGGGAAGGAAAAATGATGTAACTATATTTTAATTTTTTTCAAAAAGCAAATAATCCATCCAAGTTTCCACTTTCCCAGACATGTGACCTTTATTTTACCATCTCATAAGCCTCCTCCCTCCTAGAAGGAATGTCTTAATTCTGAGGAACTGCTCACACACTGGCTGAAGCTAGCTCTGCCCTGAAGGCGGTCCCAACCCTTCTCACCAGGTCCACAGCCCCACACACCACTGTTTCCTCTTTTCTGTGACACCCCTGTTCCCTCTCCACCGGTCATTCCGTACGCCTACCAACAGCTGTTACTTCTCCACTCCTACAAAGCCTTTTCTCTGCCCCATTTGAGAAACTTCTGCAAGAGTGTTCCATAAGATAAAACTTCATTTTTAGTTCCCCCATCCAGTAGTGGCATACTTAGCGTATAATACTGGCTCTATAAAGTCCCAAAACAAGGGATGTAATGTGTTGAGACCAACACATGTGAGCTAGGGATAAGCCTGAGAGCCCAGCACCCACATAAAAGCCAGGCATAGCTGGACCTTCTTGTAATCTACCGCTAGGAAGTGGGGGACAAAAATATCCCTAGGGCTCACTGGCCAGCAAAACTAACCTAATTATTGAACCCCAGGTCCCAGTGACAGGCCTTTTCTCTAAATAAATAAATAAATAAATAAATAAATAAATAAATAGTACCTGAGGAAAGTCACCAAGATTCCACATATATGTTCACAAATTTATTCACATATAGACATACAATACATCTGCAGACATGTAAACACACACATATGACTGCACACATGAAGTCATAGATGTGCCGTGCTCTCACTTTTCAGCTGAAGAGGCAGCTCCTCCACCCCCTCCTCAGCTCCTCCCATCATGCTTTACAACTTAACACTCTAGCTAAACGACTTTTGGAAAGGTTAATAATGAGCTTCGCCTAGCAGTGGTGGCGCACGCCTGTAATCCCAGCACTCTGGGAGGCAGAGGCAGGCGGATTTCTGAGTTCGAGGCCAGGCTGGTCTACAGAGTGAGTTCCAGGACAGCCAGGGCTACACAGAGAAACCCTGTCTCAAAAAACCAAATCCAAAAAAAAAAATAAAATAAAATAAAAGAGCTTCATTTTGCTAAATGCAATGGTTAGATCCCATCCTGATACACTGTTTTTATGACAGCTGACACAGGTAATCACTGGGTAGAGAGCTGTTTTGGATGTTTGTTTGTTTGTTTGTTTGTTTGTTTGTTTGAGCCTATTGGTTTTCCTGGTCTCTTTGTCCCTGCCATTTTGCTGGCTCCACCTCTTCTCTAGAACCTTTTAACTGAGTGGCCCCAGGCTCAATCCTTAAATCTCCTGGTTTTTTTTTTTAAATCTATACATATTTTCTCAGTGATCTCATCCAGTCTCTTGACTTTGAGTCCCATTAGAGATATATGATATCATCTCACGATGACAAGCATCAAATTTATATCAGCTCAGCCCTTTTATCTGAATCCCGGACTTTGGGTATCTGCCACATCTCAAACTTCACAGGTCATAAACTAAGCATTATTCTTCCCCACACGATGACCTCATGCCTGAGTCAGGCTGCATTCTGTGCCTTCCCATTTCCAGCATAACAGAAACACATCACCACCAGTCAGGCATGGTGGCATACCCCAGGTAATCGCACCAATCAGAAGGCTGCAGAGACTAAGTCCAGCCTGAGCTAAATAGTGAGATTCTGTCACAAAGGGAATAAGTAAAGGCTGCTTCTACGCACGCAGCTCCGGGGTAAAGCACTTGCCTGCCATACACAAGATCTTACGTTTGATCCTCAGTGCCAAAATAAATAAATAACAAAGCCTCAACTCAGTTCTTTATTAACGTTCCTCATTTTGTTCAGAGTGAAGCTCTCCTTACTTGGAAGAGTTTTAAGTTGAGCACTGCCCCTCCATGGCCTCCCCCAGCTCACCTTTCGCTCACCTGTCAGTCTGTCCAATCTTCAGGGTAGGAGACGCCCCACTTGCTCCCTCTGCACAGGCTGTGTCCTCTGCCTGGTACCCATTTCCCCAGAGTCCTGCACTCAAACTCCTTACTACCCTTGGACAGAAGTCATCTTTTCAATGAGGCCCACCATGGGCCTAGCTCTGTAGATGCTAGGTGAACACTTTATCACCAAGCTGTATCCCCAACCTTAACCCTGCTGTCACCTTGCTTTTCCCTTTCCCATGGCACCTCTAAAAAAGGTAAAGGTTTATTGGTATAAACAAGGGCTTAAGCCCCTTAAGGGAAGTCGCCTACTTGGCTGTAGTGCTTGCCACGTATGTTCCAAGTATGTTTCAAGGACCTGCATGCTCACACCATTGCATGAGTGTAGAGGTCAAGGTCAGCTCGGGCTGTTGGGCTTGGTGGCAAGTGTCCTCACTGAGCAACCTTTCCAGTAACTCTACACTCTGCCTATGCCTAAATTTGTTTACCATGCATGGTAGCAGATGCCTGTAATCCCAGACTTTAGGAGGTTGAGTCAGGAGTATTGTAAACTCAAGGCCATCTTGAGCTACATAGCTACTGCTGGGTTATACAGAAAGACCATGTTGCTTTGTTTTTATATAGTATCTTATATTGCTTGTATCAATTAGGTATTAGTGGTGATTTGAATGATAAATGTCCCGCACAGTTCGTGTATCTGAGAACTCAGTCTATGCTATGGTGCTGTCTATTGAGGGAGGCTATGAAACCTTTAGCTGCTGCAGCCTTGCTAGAGGAAGGATGTCACAGTGGGCATGCTTTGAGAGCTTGTAGCTCACCCACTTCCAGTCTACTCTGCTTCCTCAGTGGGGCTAAAGGTGTGATCTCTAAGCTTCCTGCTCTGGTACCTGCTGCCACGCCTACCCCAGCATAGGCTCTCTCCTGGAACTGTAAGCCCAAACATAATCTTTCTTCCATAAGTTGCTTTTCATCACAGCAACAGAAAAGTGACCAATATACATTGTACTCGTTATGCAGTCAAGATGGATTTTCCTGCTGGGCACGATGGCTCATGTCTGTTATCCCAGCATTTGGAAGCCAGAGGTAGTTGGGTCTCTATGAGTTTGAGGCCATCCTGATCTGTAGGAGTTCCAGATCAGCCTGGGCTACATCGAGAGACCCTGTCTCAAGAAAGAAACAGCAACACTAACAAAGAGGACAATGGTTTTCTTAACCTTAAAAGACTCCGAGACTCCATTTTATAAAGATGTTTTCAAATCAAAGAGAAATATAGGTGAGTCAATTAAAAAAAAAAAAAACCTTTCCAGCCTGAAATATTACACTAAAATGCTCAGAAACAAGTGTAACGGAAAGACATGCTCAGAGACCAGCGAATGATATAAAATTTCTTTTAAAGGAAAGCTTGTTCGTGTATTTTTTTAATGGATGATAGAGGGGTTATTCTATTCAGATCCCCTGGATATACTTGAGGAATGACGTAACAATCTTATTTTAAAATGCCAATACTTATAATGTGATAGAAATAATAAAGCTTAGCATCATTAAAGTCAAAGTGAAACATTTTAGATATGACCTCTAAAAGGACAAGAAACATAGTTTCTCAAATTTCTTTTATGAGGCAAGCAAGGAAGTCATTTTGAAGACCACTGTCCCAAAGGACTCGCAGAGAGCCAAGCAGGGCTTTCCTGGGTATGTCACCTCTCTTTCCATCCACATCCCTGACCTGTGCAGACCGAGGCTTTAAAGTGTTGTGCCCCTGCTGTCCCTTAAGGGGTCCTCCACCTCCTAGGAACAGTCCTCTCCCATGAGAGAGAACCACAGACTCCAGTCCCTCTGTGAGGAAGGAGACAGTCCTGATAGTGTCAGCAGACTGAAGAGGGAGCAAAGGGAACTACCCACCGCGTGGAAACAGTCTAACAACTGGCAGCCTCAGGCTCTTCACTGACACACTTTAGTGTTAGCCCATCCTGGTTTGGAGGCAGGGGGCAGGCTCTAGATATATAGCCCAGGATGGCACTGAGCTTGAGATCCTCCATTCCTCCCCCACCCCTCCCAAGTGCTGGGATGATGGGTACATGCTACCATGACCAGCCATTTAACCCAATGTCTTTTTAAAGACGAACCCCAGGTTGCCCTTTGGTGATTCAACAGTGATTGAATGGGAAGTATTTGAGTAATCTTCAACTTCCTGTCCAGGACAGTATTTGTAAGGGTGACTTGCATGTACATTTGACTGCCAAGCCTTTTGGTCTTTTAGTTTGAGAGGAGAAAAGAAACTGTGAAGTGAGCATAGCAAAGGCTCCATCTTTACACTTCCTTCTAAACGTCTGTAATAGCTGCTGTCCAGCCTGGATGAGCAGGGCCTTCATAGGCAGCCGTAACAGAGTCCCAAGAGGGAAAGGAGGCGGGGCAGGAAGGAAGGAACTAGGAGGGGAGGGGAAAACCCACAGTCCATCTTTGTCCTGGCAGCAACCCTCAAAATCCACAAGAGGTCACTGACAGGGAGAGACACCTGCACATCATTGCTTTAGGGGCCCCTAAGTTCAGGACATTGGATGTTGTACTTGGTACCTACTGTGTGCCAAATATTGAGAGATTCGGAGATGAAGCTACCAACCAGAATTCTGGACCAGCTCCCAATCATATGGGTGACAGTGGAATGCTGGGATAACTCTGAAGGTGTGGAGTGAATACTGAGAGGAGACGTGGGGGCAGAGGAATCTAGAAGGCTTCAGAGAAAACGATTCTCCAGCCGAGTCTTATGAAGTAGACTTCATTGGCTGAGAGAAAAGGGGGTTTTTTCAAAGCAAAAGGAACAGACTTAGAAACATGAAACTGGCATGTTTGCAGAATGGTTTTTAAAAATCAGTATGTAGCCAGAGATATACTTGGCCATGTTGTTAAAAAAAAAAAAAAGCCAAAAGCTATTCATAAAAGATTATACAATGGATTATTTGCTAAAGTACGTAGAGAATGATATTTATCAAAAAAAGAAAAGACTTGAGTAAGTTATGGTTTATCCATGCAACAGGAAGTGTCAGACCTTGGATCCCAGAGGTGTGACAGCCGCTGAAGCAGAGTGACAAGGAGACTAGTGTGCTGGCATTTAGGCTGTAGGGAGGAGAAATAAGTTTGTCACACTATGGTGTTACCACACAGGGTAAGAACAGAGTCCATGTAATTTAGATGGGAGGACATTTTTCACTGTACAGTTTCTTCTGAAACCAAGTAGATAATTCTATCACCAGTCCAAAAACTTAGATGCAAACCTGATTCACACTTGAAATTCACCACAACCAGAACCTAGATGCCCTGGGACTCTGTCTCAGTCCTGGCCTTGGTGAATCTCTGAGACCACTTGGCATCCTCACTGCTGCAGACAGTCCAAGCTGCAGGTTGCCTGAGGGTCCAGCTTCGCAAGTGCTAACATCAGCTTGAATACAGCAAGCATCCCACAGGATTTGAGCACAGAGATGGACAGGTGGGAGATGCACGTAGGAATTGAAGACCCAGAAATGAACCCAGACACCTCTGTTCACTTCATATTTGACAAAGGAGCTAAAACCATCCAGTGGGAAAAGGACAGCATTTTTAACACATGGTGCTGATCAACTGGAGGTCAGCATTAGAAAAATGCAAATAGGCCCATTCTTATCTCCTCATATAAAGCTAAAGTCCAAGTGGATCAAGGACCTCCACATGAAACTAGACACACTGAAGCTTACAGAGGAATAGTTTTCGCTATCTTGTTTTTTTTTGTTGTTGTTGTTGTTGTTGTTATTCCAAATGAATTTGCAGATTGCTCTTTCTAGCTCTATGAAAAATTGATTGGGAATTTAGATAGGGATTACATTGAATCTGTAGATTGCTTTCGGCAAGATGGCCATTTTTACTATATAAATCCTGCCAATCCAATCCATGAGCATGGGAAATCTTTCGATCTTCTGAGATCTTCTTTGATTTCTTTCTTCAGAGGCTTGAAGTTCTTGTCATATAGATCTTTCACTTGCTTGGTTAGAGTCACGCCAAGGTATATAATATTTGTGGCTATTGTGAAGGCTGTCATTTCCCTAATTTCTTTACCAACTAGTTTATCCTTTCAGTAGAGGAAGGCAACTGATTTGTTTGAGTTAATTTTATATCCAGCCACTTTGCTGAAGTTGTTTATCAGCTTTAGGAGTTCTCTGGTGGAATTTTTGGAGTCACTTAAGTTTACGGTCATATCATCTGCAAATAGTGATATTTTGACTTCTTTCCAATTTGTATACCTTTGACCTCCTTTTGTTGTCTGATTACTCTGGCTAGAACTTCAAGTACTATATTGAAAAGATAGGGACAGAGTGGGCAGCCTTGTCTGCTCCCCGATTTTAGTGGAATTGCTTCAAGTTTCTCTCCATTTAGTTTGATGTTGGTTACTGGTTTGCTGTATATTGCTTTTACTATGTTTAGGTATGGGCCTTGAATTCCTGATCTCTCCAAGACTTTTAACATGAAGGGATGCTGAATTTTGTTAAATGCTTTCTCAACATCTAATGAAATGACCATGTGTTTTTTTTTTTCTTTGAGTTTGTTTATGTAGCAGATTAATTGATGGATTTCCATATATTGAACCATCCTTGCATCCCTGTGATGAAGCCTACTTGATCATGGTGAATGATTGTTTTGATGTATTCTTGGACTTTGTTGGCAAGAATTTTATTGAGTATTTTTACATCAATATTCATAAGGAAAATTGGTCTGAAGTTCTCTTACCTTGTTTGATCTTTGTTTGGTTTATTATTGTGTATTATTTGGTGTATTATTGTGGTTTCATAGAATGAATTGTGTAGTGTTCCTTGTGTTTCTGTTTTGTAGAATAGTTTGAAGAGTATCGGTATTAGGTCTTGAATATTTGATAGAATTTCCTACTAAACCCATGTATGTGGTCATGGACTTTTTATGGTTTGAAGACTGTTAATGACTGTTTCTATTTCCTCAGGGCTTATGGGACTATTTAGATGGCTTATCTGATCCTGTTTTAACATTGCCACCTGATATGTGTCTAGAAAATTCTCCATTTTGTCCAGATTTTCCAATTTTGTTGAGTATAAGCTTTAGTAGGATCTGATGATTTTTTGAATTTCCACAGTTTCTGTTGTTATGTCTCCCTTTTCATTTCTGATTTTACTAATTTGGGTAGTGCCTCTGTGCCCTAAGGGTTTATCTATCTGGTTGATTTTCTCAAAGAACCAGCTTGTAGTTTTGTTGATTCTTTGTATAGTTCTTTTTGTTTCTATTTGGTTGATTTAGGTCCTGAGTTTGATTATTTCCTGCCTTCTACTCCACTTGGGTGTTATTGACTTCTTTTTGTCCTAGAGCTTTCAGGTGTACTGTCAAGCTGTTGGTGTAAGCTCCCTCCATTTTCTTTTTGGAGGCACTTAGAGTTATGAGTTTTCCTCTTAGCACTGCTTTCATTGTGTCCCATAAGTTTTGGTGTGATATGTCTTCATTTTCATTAAATTCTAAAAAGTCTTTCATTTTTTTCTTTATTTCTTCCTTGACCACACTATCATTGAATAGAGAGCATTGTTCAACATCTATGTGTATGTGTGTTTTCTGTTGTTTTCGTTTGAACTTAAGACCAGCCTTAGACCGTGGTGATCTGATAGGGTGGATGGAATTATTTCAATATTTGCTGTATCTGTTGAGGCCTGTTTTGTGACCAATTATATGGTCAGTATTGGAGAAGATACCATGAGGTGCTGAGAAGAAGGTATATTCTTTTGCTTTAGGATGAAATTTCTATACATATGTGTTAGATCCATTTGGTTCATAACTTCTGTTAGTTTCACTGTGTCTCTATTTAGTTTCTGTTTCCATGATTTGTCCATTGCTGAGAGTGAGGTGTTAAAGTCTCCCTCTATTATTGTATGGGGTGCAATGTGTGCTTTGATCTTTAGTAAAGTTTCTTTTATGAATGTGGGTGCCCTTGCATTTGGAGCATAGATGTTCAGAATTGAGAGCTCATCTTGAGAGATTTTTCCTTTGACCAGTATGAAGTGTCCCTCCTTATCTCTTTTGACAATTTTTGGTTGAAAGTCGAATTTATCCGATATAAAAATGGCCACTCCAGCTTATTTCTTGAAACTATTTGCTTGGAAAATTATTTTCCAACATTTGACTCTGAGGTAGTAACTGTCTTTGTCCCTGGGGTGGGTTTCTTGTATGCAGCAAGATGTTGGGCCCTGTTTATGTATCCAGTCTGTTAGTCTATGTCTTTTTATTGGGGAATTGAGTCCATTGTTAAGAGGTATTAAGGAAAAATGATTGTCACTTCCTGTTATTTTTGTTGTTAAAGGTCGAATTATGTTTGTGTGGCTATCTTCTTTTTGGTTTGTTGAAAGATTACTTTATTGCTTTTTCTAGGGTATAGTTTCCCTCCTTGTGTTGGTATTTTCTACTCATTATCCTTTGTAGAGCTGGGTTTGTGGAACGATATTGTGTAAATTTGGTTTTGTCATGGAATATTTTGTTTTCTCCATCTATGGTAATTGAGAGTTTTGCTGGGTATAGTAGTCTGGTCTAACATTTTTGTTCTCTTAGGGTCTATATGACATCTGCCCAGAATCTTCTAGCTTTCACAGTTTCTGGTGAGAAATCTGGTGTAATTCTGATAGGTCTGCCTTTATATGTTACTTGCCCTTTCCCCCTTCTCTTCCCTTGGTCTTCTTTCTTTGTTTAGTGAATTTGGTGTTTTGATTATTATGTGCTGGGAGGACTTTCTGTTCTGGTCCATCTGTTTGGCGTTCCAAAGGCTTCTTGTATGTTCATGGGCATCTCTTTCTCTAGGTTAGGGAAGTTTTCTTCTACAATTTTGTTGAAGATATTTACTGGCCCTTTAACTTGGAAAGCTTTGCTCTCTTCTATACCTATAATCCTTAGGTTTGGTCTTCTCATTGTGTCCTGGAGTTACAAGCTTTTTGCATTTCACATTTTCTTTGACTATTGTGTCAATGTTTTCTATGGTATCTTCAACACCTGAGATTCTTTCTACTATCTCTTGCATTCTGTTGTTGATGCTTGCATCTATGACTCCTGATTTCTTTCCAAGGTTTTCTATCTCCAGAGTTGTCTCTCTTTGTGATTTCTTTATTGTTTCTACCTCTATTTTTAGATCCTGGATGGTTTTGTTCAGTTCCTTCACTTGTTTGTTTGTGTTTTCCTGTAATTCTTTAAGGGATTTTTGTGTTTCCTCTTTAAGGGCTTCTACCTGTTGACCCATGTCCTCCTGTATTTCTTTAAGAGAGTTATTTATGTCCTTCTTAAAGTCCTCTCTCAGCATCATGAGATGTGATTTTTAAATCCAGATCTTGCTTTTCCAGTATGTTGGGGTGTCCAGGACTTGCTATTGTGGGAGAACTGGGTTTGCATGGTGCCATGTTGCCTTGGTTTCTGTTGGTAATGTTCTTGTGTTTGCCTTTTGCCATCTGGTTATCTCTGGTGTTAGCTGGTCTTGCTGTCTCTGACTGTGACTTTTCTGTCCTGCAAACCTGTATATCTGTACTCCTGGGATTCTGGTTCTCTCTGTACACGCAGGTATGTAGGCACTCCTGGGAGTCCAGATCTCCTGTGGTGGTGTTTGTCTGTAGCTCTGTGGTGCAGGATCAGCTCTGCGCTCTCAGGCCTCTCCACAGTCTTGGGAGGTTAGCTATCTTCCTGCGCCATCTGGATATGACACACTGTGGCAGAGGATGGTTCCCAGCCGCAGACAGAAACTGGAAGGCTCCCACTTGAGGGTTCTGGACAGGTTCCTCTGAACAGCAGGGGTGGTCCCACCTGTGATCCCAGGCCTCTCTGAACTCCAGCTGCTCTGAGTGCAGCAGGTTCTCTAGGATGGATCAGGAGATGGTGTCTTCACTGTAACAGACCAGCCAAGAGTCTGCCCCAGCAGAAAGGACAGGCAGCGGAAGGGGCGGAAGCTATGTTTGACTTTTTATACTTTAATTGAGATATAATTTAGAAATCACATCTCTTTTTCAATAGACAGTGTCATGCAGCTGCCACCAGCTCAAGCAGGTTTTAGAATACCGCATCCTTCTATATGGTCCCTCATGACATCCTTACCCGTGGGCCCGTTTGATAAGTTATGAGTTTTTCTAGAAGTTCACATAAGTAGAATCTCATGTGTGCAGCCTTTTATATCTAGAGTCTTTCTTTCAACATGTTTCTTGATCCAAGGTGTTACTGTGTGTATGAAGGAACAGTCGGATCCTTTAATTGTTCGGTGTATTCCACTGTACACAAATCCAGAGACACCAACGTAGGTTAGAAGGTTAATGGTCATCAGGTAATGGAAAGGAGCTAAGGGACAAAGGGTCTCTCATGCGGATGGTAGAAATATTCTAGAATTAGATAATGCTGGTGATTATACACTGAATTGACTACTCTCAAGGGTTTAAATGGGAAATTCTGTGTTATATACATTTTATCTGAAAATTACATTTTAAGAAGCACTGCAAGAGTACTTACTAAGCAAATCACCTTTGACGGCCAGCTGGCCTGGGTTCAAGTAAGAATTTCATGCTAGAGTAGCCTCAGGAACTCGGACAAAGGAGTCTATCTCAGTTCCTCCTCAAATTCATCTCACAGAACTGTGGTAAAACCCGAGTGACAGACTTTAGGTAAAGCACTTGGGGACTAACACACAAACCTAATCAGTGTTGGCTCCTTGCTCAACTACCTACGCCTGCCACATGCTAGGCTATAACTTGATTCAGCCTGAAGCAAGCACTGCAGTCCATCAGCAAGGAATGAGCCTGAACCATTAAAAAGTTAAGAAGTAGGCCAGGCCTGAGGGACAGGCTTCTCATCCCTGCTCGTTGGAAAGCTGAGGCAGGAAGACCACAGATTTGAGGCAGACATCAGCTACAGAATAAGTCTAACGCAGGCCTCCCTCTCATTAATCCACCGAGACATTGATTCAAAGTGAACGGTAAAGGCTGTGGTGAGGCATGGCGGCACCGTTTGTAATCCCAGCACTTAGAGGAGACAAGAGACTGGAAGTTTACTGTGAATTTGAGGCTAGCCTGGTGTACATATTGAGTTTGTACTTATAGCAAGTTCTATGCCAGCCAGGACTACATAGCCCTCCTTAAAGACAAACCTCAAATGGACAAGGTCCTTCTCAGTTCAATCCTCAGTACTGGATAAACAAAACAAAACAAACTAATTCAAAAATATATATCAATATCATAAAAGACAAAGACAAAAGAAAGGCTTCTCTACTTCCAGATTAAGGAGATTAACACACATGCCTGGTTTTTGTTTTGTTTCATTTTGTTTTGTTTTGTTTTTGCTACAAAATATATTATGGACTAGAGATTAAATAATGATATTGAACAGATTTCATTTTGGTTTGTGTGTGGGGTGTGTGTGTGGGGTGTGTGTGTGTGTGTGTGTACTGAGGATTGGACTCAGGACTTCAATATATACTAAGCACATGCAGGACCAGTGAGCTCATACACCTCCGCCCCAGCCGTAGGATTTCAACCCTCTACAGCCTCAGCATTCTATAGTGTGTGTGTGTGTGTGTGTGTGTGTGTGTTGGAGGTGCTACCCTTTGCCCCAAATAGCTGGAGCCTGAAGCTGGAGCCTCAGATGATCCAACAGGGGGAGGGGGGGTCTTAAGAAATGTTTCTGCATCTATAACCTGCGCACACACACAGTTTGAGAACCTTAAGGAAGGGTTTGATTCAATTACTGCAGGGCCAAACTAGGTGAAGACCTTGCTAGCAAACTCTCGAATGAGGCTGACACTGCTGGTCCCTAGAGCTCAAGAAGCAGAAGTCCCACACTGCATGGCCCAGACCTGCAGGGATCCAAACACACTCCATCAAGGGAACAGCGGGAGCAGGAAGAAACGACAAGATTTAGGAGTCATCCTGCCCACTCCAAATGCTTCCTGCCTTTCTTTCAAACGTGCTTTCTCTCACAGAACATGCAGAGTGTGCCCACTGGGTGCCACACGTGAGAATTCAGAGCTGAATGTTCCCTGAAACAGTTACCCTTCATCCCATCCATTCCTTCTGCCAGGAGACTGAGTCAGACTTAAATCTAAGCAGTGTTGAGTCCAACAGGTAAACTTGGCATCCTGGTCTCACTGTCACAGGCACTGAGAGGATGTTGCAGGAAGGGAGTGCCAGAAACTTCAAGTTCATCAAGAGCAGGAGGAAATAAGACAAGACTTGGCAGTCTTACTGTGTGGCATTGTGGTGCTAAAAGTCTCTTCTAATTAATATTTGTGTTGTATATTTTTAGCTCTCAACCTTAAACTGCATGACCTAAACACTACCAGATTCTTCTCGTGCGTAACATTTTTGTTTTTAATTAACTGTTTGGGGGCGGGTGCGTGTGAGCCCCTGCGCCAGATACACTGAGGACCACTGGAGCTGGAGTTCCCAATGGCTCGGAACCCTGACATGGGTCCTGGGATTCAGATGGGTCCTCTCCAAGAGCAGTGTGCGTTCTTATCCACTGAACCAGCTTTCCAGCCCTATTCTCTTCATATTTTTCAAACATTATTCTTGGGATGGATGCTTGAGGAAAATAATCAGTTTTGCATAGGACCAACATCAGCTCCTGTTTTTAAAGATCCTGGGTTAGTGTAATGTCACTTTCAGAGGTAGGAATTCAGCTCAGCAGAGAGGTGCTGGAGAGTAGGAGGTTAAGTGCATTTGAGCAGATGGTGCTTTATATTTCCTCATGAAAGGTCAGGAAGAATGGTGAATGGGTGTATCTGCAGAACCTTCACCTCCCTGAGGCCTCCTGGACACACCCACCAGCACCCGAAGATTGTCCTGTCCCTTTATCTTTGCAACTGTCATCTGTTGCTTGTCTGCCTTTGTCTTCTCCTTCTTTCCCAGGACTGACTTTGGTTTCCCTGGTATTTCTGCCTGGGAACAGCCCCTTTACCTCTTTGCCTCTGGTGGCTACTGCCCCCACTCTCCAGCGCCTGGGCAGGGCACACATCTTCAGTAAAGAAGAGGATACCTCCAGGCAGGCAACCCCTTCTGCAGCAGGCTACCAGCCAGAATTATTCACTTCCTTTCAGAAAAGCTGATTCCACGATCATCTCCTACCTTAATTAACAGTAGCGCTGATCATCTTTTGAAGAGATGCCCTTGGAGTCTGGGGAGTTGACTTAAAGGGTAAAGCACTTGAGCACAAGGGCTTGAGCCCATGTAAAGCTGGATACAATCCCAGCACCCCACAGACAGAGGGAAGGCAGAGATAGAAGGATCTCCCGGGGAGGCTCATGGGCCATTTAGACTAAAGTGATAAACAAGGTAGAAGGTGAGATACTTGCAATCACTGTGGTACATGTGCCCTGACCCATGTGTGTTGTATGTGGTGTATGAAAACACACATATACCACACACAACACATGAAAACACACAGCATACATGAAAGCACAATACCCCCCCCCTTTTTTTTTTGAGGATAGATACTCTGGGTGGAGTCTTCTCTGAGGCTCACCCTCCTTGTTCAGCAGTCAGACAGTAACTTGGCCTGAGAGTTGTGAAGTTCATCAGAACTTGCTTGAACTTGTCCAAAGCTGTATTGGTACTTAGAATGTGGTCAAGACTCCAGCTAATCAGGTCTCCTACAACTCTTTGGAAAAATGCTCTCTCCTCACTGCTGTCCTGAGAAGGGAAAATCCAAACAAGAGTCTTCCACCAAGGCCAAGAGCACAGTGGACAGCCTACAAGGTCTGGGGTGAAGCAGAGTGCTGGTTGCCTCCCTCCCTTCCCCGTCTTCCCAGGTACGTCTGTCTGTCAGGCCCGGCTGCCTCCTCCCAAGGACTCCATCTGTGCTGATCTTGTCCAGGCAACCACAAGCCTCTGCTCTGCTCCTGACTTTTACTGACCCTGTGTCAATTTCATTAGGCGCCAGTAGCACAGCATCTCTGGGTTATAAATGATCTCTGAAGTCACATGGACAAGGCATTAAAACTCCTGGGCAAGTTACTAGGCATCTGAACCTCAGCTAAATTCTCTACATTAAAAAGCTTAAAAGAAAAAAAAAAAGCTTATATGTGGATATTTGCATGTGAGGGGGAGGTAGGTTGTTTTGTGTTTGCAGACTGCCCTTGAACGACTCCTGATCCTTCTGCATCCACTTCCCAAGAGCTGGGATTATAAAGGTTGCATACCTCGCCCGCCCCACCAAGTAAAGTACTCTTCGCTTTTCTTCTTCTTTCCTTTTATATTTTTTCTTCTCTTTCTTTCCTTCTTTCTCTCTTTCTTTCTTTCTTTCTTTCCTTCTTTCTTTCTTTCTGTATTGTAACACTGTTTAGTCTTTCTTTCTTCCTTTCTCCTTTCTGTCTTTCTTGGTATTATAACACTGTTTAATTTTTTCCCCCAAGAAAAATGAAAGCTTATAATCAATAAAAATGTACCCAGTATCCACCATCTGTTAGGCACAGCCCTGGATGGGAACACACTGATATACAAGGCAAATTCTTTCTCCTTAAAGAGCTTACATTACAATGGATACCTCATATGGTAAGTATGTAGGTGAGGGAGTGGGTAGGTATAATTAAACTGCTTTTTGTTTTCTTCAGAACATCACAGTGCACAGAGAAGTCAAGTGCAGTTTCACATGAGAAGATCAGGAGGCTCTCTGAGGAGCTGACAGAGAAGCAGGGACCTGAATGACGTTAAGAGGGCTCGAAGCTGGGCACTGCGGCACTCCACCTTTAACCCCAGCACTCTGAGGCCATAGGGAGGCAGGTGTGCAGGAGTTCCAGGCTAGTCTGGCCCATATATCAAGTTCCAAGCAAGGCAAGGCTATATAGTAAATACCCTGTCTCAAAGCAGAAGGACACAAGTAATAGTGATACGAAAACAAGAAGTGAGCTGTGCACAAACATGAGAAGAGTAGATAGAAAGGTCCTGAGGCAGCAGAAAGCCCAGTCCATTCACACGACAGTCAGGTCAACCAGGGCAAAGCAACGAAGCTTTGAATCTGCAAAGAAAACCAGAGAGACAGTGTGTGAAGAAGTTTGGAATGCAGGACAAGCATCAGAAGCGACAGCTCAGGGAGGTCAGCTGCTTTCCTACTGAAGTTTCATGCTCTGTCTTGCTGATTTTTGGGGGGGAAGGGAGCTTGTTTGGGAGAGGGCTTATTTTTGGTGTGTGTGTGTGTGTGTGTGTGTGTGTGTGTGTGTGTGTGTGTGTGTGTCATTTGTTCCTTTTGAGACCGCACCTCAGCACCTCCGTTGTTACCTACACAGGTTTTGACCTCCGGGCTCCAGTGACCCTCCAGTCCCAGGTAGACACATGCAAGCCACTGGATCTGAGCAAATGCTGTCTTAGCACATCCATTTATTGAGCAAATCTGTTCAGAGTGCCGTCAGGTGCTGGGCGTCACGGTACAAGATAAATGTGTCATAGTGAATAGCATGGGTGGGAGGGAAAAGAGCCTGCACAGGCTGAGGTGTCATGACTGGAGACTGCCAAGGCCATCTGTTGCAACTTCTTAAGCCAGACCTTGCGGCACACCAACTCTTGCCTTTCTGTAGCATAACACTTAGCCCCAGAACTGCTCCGTGAGCCATTACTTGAGCATCAGGAGATGGAAAGTTAACCGAGAAGTGGAGAAGGGTGTGATGTTCGGAGTCAGCTTGGCAGGATCTGGAATCAGCCAGGAGGTAAACCTCGGGGCTTGTCCATGCGGGTGTCTCCAGAGAGGTTAACTGAGCTGCAGGAAGACCCACATTGAATGTGGGTGGCATGTGGGCTGGAGTCCCCAGTCTGCATAAAAAGGAAGAAGAAAGGCACTGAGCGCCAGCAGTCCTCTCTGAGCTTCCTGACTGAAGACACAAGGTAAGCAGCCTGCTGCCACGCCCGCTGCCACACCACAGGGAACGATTCACACTTCTCACTAGCTGTCATGAGCTATATACCCTCAGAGTATGAGACAAAGCAAAACCTTCCTTTGGTTGCTTTTGCCAGATGTTTTGTAACAACACCAGTGTGGGACTGTACATGAAGTTTTTGAGATATAGTCTCATTATGTAGCAGAGGCTGGCTTTGAACTCAACCCTCTGCCTCCATCCCCCAAGTGTTAGGATTACAGACATGTGTCCCTCAATAGTCTTTGTAAATGTAAATAATAGTAACTAATTTCAACCTAATAAATGAGCTTTATGCTCCCTTCCTCCATTAAATATTCCTTTTCTTTTTGAGAACTTGTGGAGTAGGGGCTGGGGAATGTGGTTCAATTGTAGAGTGCTTGATTTACAGGCAAGAGGCCTGGGTTGGATGTCCAGCACCACAGAAGCTAGGTGTGTGGCATAGTCCCACAACTTGGAAGGTGGAGGCAGGAGGATCAGGAGGTCAAAGGAGGTGAGGCTGGAATATAAGAGATCCTCTCTCAAAAACAAGCAAGCAGACACACATACAAGAAAGACCAACATACAGACCAACCAGAATGCTCAACCGGTCACTTCCCGATCATGTATATGATCATTACTTGTATTACTGTATGTGTGTGAAGGTTATGGATGCAGAAATATTTCTGAAGACCCCCCCCTGGAGTCCAGCAGGCCCTGGCAGGAGCCTTTGGGTGTCTGCTTCGGGATCTGAACAGCCTGGGCCACAGCACTCAGTCTCCAGGAAGTGCAAGAGGCATGGTATGCACCGGGAGGCAGACTGGGAGCACACAGCTTGCTCCAGCGGCACGGAACTTAGGTTCCAATCCTGAGGCCTCTGGCTGGAGCCTTCAGATCTCCGCTTCGGGATCCAGAACAGCCTGGGCTGCAACACCACATCTTCAGGTCCTGCAAGAAGCCAGAGGGGCACCCGGGAGGCCAGCTTGGAGGAGTCAGTGTGCTCTGGTGAGTCCAGCAGGCCCCAGGCAGGAGCCTTCAGGTGTCTGCTTCAGGATCTGAACAGCCTGGGCCACAGCACCCTGTCTCCAGGCAGTGCAGGAGGTCAGCTGTGCACCAGAGGCCACCTGGGAAGAGGCAGCTTGCACTGGTGAGTCCAGCATTGACAAGACCAGCTAATACCAGTGAGAACTAGATGGCAAAAGGCAAACGCAGGAACGTCACTAACAGAAATGAAGGCAATATGGCAGCATCTGAACCCAATTCTCCTTTAACAGCATGTCCTAGATACCCCATCACACCAGAAAAACAAGATTTGGATTTAAAATCACTGGTCATGATGCTGGTAGAGGAACACATGAAGGACATACTTAAAGAAATTCAGGAGAAAATGGATCAAAAGTTAGAAGCCCTTACAAGGGAAACACAAAAATCATTGAAAGAAATTCAGGAGAATACAAAAGCCAATAAGGAGGAAACGCAAAAATCACTTAAAGAAATACAGGAGAACTTTGGTCAACAGGCTGAGGTCATGAAAGAGGAAACACAAAAATCTCTTAAAGAATTACAGGAAAGCACAAACAAGCAAGTGAAGGAGCTCAGCAAAACCATCCAGGATCTAAAATCAGAAGTAAAAACAACTAAGAAAACACAAAAGGAGACAACTTTGGAGATAGAAAACCTTGGGAAGAAATCAGGGGACATAGATGCAAATATCAACAACAGAATACAAGAGATAGAAGAAAGAATTTCAGATGCTGAAGATACCATAGAAACCATGGACTCAACAGTTAAAGAAAATGCAAAATGCAAAAAGCATGTAACCCAAAACATCCAGGAAATCCAGGACACAATGAGAAGAGCAAACCTAAGGATTATAGGAATAGATCAGAATGAAGATTTACAACTTTAAGGGCCAGCAAATATCTTCAATAAAATTATGGAAGAAAACTTCCCTAACCTAAAGAGAGAGATGCCCATGAATATACAAGAAGCCTACAGAACTCCAAACAGACTGGACCAGAACAGAAATACCTCCCGTCACATAATAATCAAAACACCTAATGTACTAAACAAAGAAAGAATATTAAAGGCAGTAAGGGAAAAAGGCCAACTAACATATAAAGGAAGACCTATCAGAATCACACCAGACTTCTCACCTGAGACTGTGAAAGCTAGAAGACCCTGGGCAGATCTCATGCAGACTCTAAGAGAACACAAATACCAGCCAAAACTACTATACCCAGCCAAACTCTCAATCAGCATAGATGGAGAACCTAAGATATTCCATGACAAAACCAAGTTTACCCAATGTCTATCCACAAACCCAGCCCTACAAAGGATAATAGGAGGAAAACAGCAATACAAGGAGGGAAGCTTCACCCTGAAAAAAGCAAAATAGTAACCTTCTTTCATCAAACCCAAAAGAAGTTAACCAATCAAATGTAAAAAATAACATCAAAAATGACAGGAAGTAATGATCACTATTCCTTAATATCTCTTAACATCAATGGACTCAATGCCCCAATAAAAAAACATAGACTAACCAACTGGATATGTAAACAGGACCCTACATTTTGCTGCATACAGGAAACACACTTCAGGGTCAAAGACAAACACTACCTTAGAGTAAAAGGCTGGAAGACAATTTTACAAGCAAATGGTCTCAGGAAACAAGCTGGAGTCGCCATTCTAATATCAGATAAAATTGACTTTGAACCCAAAGTCATCAAAAGAGACTCTGAGGGACACTTCTTGCTGGTCAAAGGAAAAATACAACAAGAAGAACTCTCAATCCTGAACATCTGTGCTCCAAATGCAAGGGCACCCTCATTCATAAAAGAAACTTTACTAAAGCTCAAAGCACACATTGCACCTAACACAATAATTGTGGGTGACTTCAACACTGCACTTTCCTCAATGGACTGATCAGGAAAACAGAAACTGAACAGGGATACAATGAAACTAATTGAAGCTTTGGACCAATTAGATTTAACAGATATATATAGAACATTCTATCCTAAAGCAAAAGAATATACCTTTTTCTCAGCACCTCATGGTACCTTCTTCAAAATCGACCATATAATTGGTCACAAGACAGACCTCAACAAATATAAGAAGATCGAACTAATCCCATGCCTCCTATCAGATCACTATGGAGTAAAAGTGGTCTTCAATAGCAACAAAAACAACAGAAAACCCACATACACATGGAAACTGAACAATATTCTACTCAATGATACCTTGGTCAAAGAAGAAATAAAGAAAGAAATTAAAGACTTTTTAGGACTTAATGAAAATGAAGACATAACATACCCAAATCTATGGGACACAATGAAAGCAGTGCTAAGAGGAAAACTCATAGCCCTGAGTGCCTCCAAAAAGAAAATGGAGAGAGCATACACTAACAGCTTAATGACACACCTGAAAGCCCTGAAACAAAAAGAAGCTATTTCACCCAGGAGGAGTAGAAGGCAGGAAATCATCAAACTCAGGGCCGAAATCAATCAGGTAGAAACAAAGAGAACCATACAAAGAATCAACAAAACCAGGAGCTGGTTCTTTGAGGAAATCAATAAGATAGATAAACCCTTAGCCAGACTAACCAAAGGGCACAAAGACAGTATCCAGATTAATGAAAAGGGAGATATAACAACAGAAACTGAGGGAGTTCAAAAAATCCTATTACAAAAGCCCATACTCAACACAACTGGAGAATCTGGAGGAAATGGACAGTATCAGACACCAAAACTAAATCAGGATCAAATAGATCATCTAAACAGTCCCATAACACCCGAAGAAATAAAAAGGGTCATAGAAAGTCTGCCAACCAAAAAAAGCATGGGGACCAGATGGCTTCAGTGCATAATTCTATCAGACCTTCATAGAAGACCTAACACCAATACTCTTCAAACTATTCCACAAAATAGAAAGAGAAGGAACTCTACCCAACTCGATCTATGAAGCCACAATTACGCTGATACCAAAACCACACAAAGAGCCAACAAAGAAAGAGAACTTCAGGCCAATTTCCCTTATGAATATTGATGCAAAAATACTTAATAAAATTCTTGCCAACTGAATCCAAGAACACATCAAAACGATCATCCATCATGATCAAGTAGGCTTCATCCCAGGGATGCAGGGATGGTTCAATATAAGGAAATCCATCAATGCAATCCACTACATAAACAAACTCAAAGAAAAAAACTATATGATCATCTCATTAGATGCAGAAAAAGCATTTCACAAAATTCAGCATCCTTTCATGCTAAAAGTTATGGAAAGAACAGGAATTCAAGGCCCATACCTAAACATTGTTAAAGCAATATACAGCAAGCCGGTAGCCAACATCAAACTAAATAGAGAAAAACTTGAAGCAATCCCACTAAAATCAGGGACTAGACAATCCCCATCAAAATCCCAAACAAAATCTCAGTTCTTCACAGAGTTAGAAAAAGCAATTCTCAAATTCATCTGGAATAACAAAAAACCCAGGATAGCTAAAACTATTCTCAAGAACAAAAGAAATTCTGGGGGAATCAGTATCCCTGACTTGAAGCAATACTACTTGAGCAATAGTGTTAAAAACTGCATGGTATTGGCACAGTGATAGACAAGTGGACCAATGGAATAGAATTGAAGATCCAGAAATGAATCCACCCACCTATTGTCACTTGATCTTCGACAAAGGAGCCGAAAACATCCAGTGGAAAAAAGATAGCCTTTTCAACAAATGATGCTGGTTCAATTGGAGGTCAGCATGCAGAAGAATTTGAATTGATCCATTCTTATCTCCACGTACTAAACTTCACTCCAAATGGATCAAGGACCTCCATGTAAAACAAGATACACTGAAACTAATAGAAAAGAAACTGGGGAAGACCCTTGAGGACATGGGCACAGGGGAAAAGCTCTTGAACAGATCACCAGTAGCTTATGCTCTAAGATCAAGAGTTGACAAATGGGACCTCATAAAATTACAAAGTTTCTGTAAGGCAAAGGACACTGTTAAAAGGACAAAACAGCAACCATCAAATTGGGAAAGGATATTCACCAACCCTACATCCGATAGAGGGCTAATATCCAATATATACAAAGAACTCAAGAAGTTAGACCCCCGGGAACCAAATAACCCTATTAAAAAATGGGATACAGATCTAAACAAAGAATTTTCACCTGAAGAAATTCGGATGGCTGAGAGGCACCTTAAGAAGTGCTCAGTATCATTAGTCATTAGGGAAATGCAAATCAAAACAACCCTGAGATTTCACCTTACACCAGTCAGAATGGCTAAGGTCAGGAGACAGCAGGTGTTGGTGAGGATGTGGAGAAAGAGGAACACTCCTCCACTGCTGGTGGGGCTGTAAGATGGTACAACCACTTTGGAAATCAGTCTGGCGGTTCCTCAGAAAACTGGACATGACACTTCCAGAGGACCCTGCTATACCTCTCCTGGGCATATACCCAAAGGATTCCCCGGCATGCAATAAAGACACATGCTCCATTATGTTCATAGCAGCCTTATTTATAATAGCCAGAAGCTGGAAAGAACCCAGATGCCCCTCAAAGGAAGAATGGATACAGAAAATGTGGTATATTTACACAATGGAATACTACTCAGCAATTAGAAACAATGAATTCACAAAATTTTAGGCAAATGGTTTGATCTGGAAAATATCATCCTAAGTGAGGTAACCCAATCACAAAAGAATACACATGGAATGCAATCTCTGATAAGTGGATATTAATTAGCCCAGAAGCCCTGAATACCCAAGGCACAAATTGCATAACAAATGACTCCCATGAAGAAATATGGAGAGGGTCCTGATCCTGGAAAGGATTGATCTAGCATTGGAGGGGAATATAAGGACAGAGAAAAAGGAGGGAGGTGATTGGAGAATGGATGGAGAGAAGAAGGTTTATGGGACATGTGGGGAGGGGAGATCCGGGAAAGGGGAAATCATTTGGAATGTAAACAAAGAATATAGAAAATAAATATATTTTTTTTAAAAAAGACCCCCCCTTTTGGGTCATCTGAGGCTCCAGCTTCAGGCTCCAGCTATTTGGGGCAAAGGGTAGCACCTCCAATACACACACACACACACACACACACACACACACAATATAGAATGCTGAGGCTGTAGAGGGTTGAAATCCTGCAAACAAGCATGGGTATTATTTGCATGGGTATTATTCAGAACACTTGACAATATTCCATGTGCTCACTCAAGTTAAGACTTTGAACCCCGGGAGCTGGAGAAATGGCTCAGTGGTTAGGAGCACCCCTGTGTCTGCTTGTCCCTGTCTTCCCAGGGACCCAAGTTCAGTTCCTAGCCCCCATGTTGTGTGGTTTACAACCTGGTACACTCCAACTCCAGGAGATCTGACATCCTCTGTGGCCTTCTTAGGCACAGGGCATACACCCAAACAGTCGTACATACACATAAATTAATTTAAATTTTATTTAAATTTTATTTCCGCTGGAAATAGAGAAGCAGATATTCTGAAGTGTGGTCCCTGGTCAGAACATCAGCTCTGTGTGTATGTAGTAAAGTCTGAGCAAAAGATCTAAAGACCAGAACATTCTAAGAGGATTAAATCGCCTTTAAAATACAGTAACTTGGCAGCTGCAACCTAATGACTGCTCTGCCCTGGCAGGCAGATTGATTATATTGTCTCTTTTTCCTAAGCATTAAAACACATAAATACATTCTGACCTATGTTTACCCGTTTCAAACCTTCCTCCATCAGAGGTCTTGAGAAGTTTAGTGTGATAGATACATGAGTACCTTGCATGTCATTATCAGTGACCAGGGCACCCATATCTCAGGACAAACTGCCCAGGATTGAGACCACACCCAAGCACACAACCACCTCGGGTAGCAGGGTTGGAAGAAAGAAACAGTCATTTATAAAAGCAATAGGCACAGACCTTAAGAGGCAACTCACCTTGCCTGGCTGGGTTGTGGTCCTTACAGGAGAAACACCAGTAGATTTAAATGCCAAGACAGACTTCCTCTCAGGAGTGCCTGGGGCTGCAGCCCTTGACCTAACAGGAGCAATATCCCAAGTGCTCATCCAGGTTCTTCCTGCCAGAGTTGACATGTGAACAGAGAGCCTCGTCCAGAGACAAGGTACCACTCCGTGGGTACCAAAGAGGAAAACTGACTGTTTCTTGCCATACGGTATATATGCTTGTGTGGATCATGGATGTGTTTTTGTGTGCATGTCAACATATGTGTAGCTGTGCATGTGCATAGATGTTGATGTCAGGTGTCTTGATCAATTCCTCTCCACAGTATTTCGCGGGGTGGGGGGGGAGAGGGGTGTCTCTCACTGAACTGAGGCTTATCAATCTGATGGGCTGGCCGGCCATTGAACCCCTGGAATCTGCCTGTCTCTGCCTCCCAGTACAGGGATGGCCAACCTATAATAACACACACATTTCCAGGGGTGGGGTGCTAGTAGAAACCAAACTTAGGTCCTTATGCTTGTGTGGCAGACACGTTACCTGGTAAGCCAAGTCTCCTTACTCCTCCTGAGTATGAGGGAGGAAGTGAGATGAACACCAGATCAAGGGTGGAGTCACAGCCAAGGACCAGAGGCAGTCAATACAGAGAGAGGCAAAGAAATAGGTTCTTCTCTTAGGGAAAGAAGTCATCCTTAAAAACACATCGATTTTAGCCCCGTGAAATTCCTTTGGACTTCTGGTCTACAGAGCAAGAAGATCATGAATTAAATAAGTCCAAGTTGTTTTAAATTGAATTTATGGCAATATGTGACAAGAGCTATAGCGAACTGATATGTTAGGCATGGATGTTACTGGTTGCACAGGCTTGAGCTGGGAGGGGTTTTTTTTGTTGTTGTTGTTGTTGTTTTTAGTGCCAACCAAATTCCTCACCACCAGTCTTCTAGTAAGGCATTCCTATTCCCATCTGCTTCAAGTGTAGAGATTTAATGGAGGGCTGACCAACCCTAACAATCCATGATGCTGGCCAAACACAGTCCTCTGGGAATGCATACGTGAAGCCAGAAGATTCATTGTGCAGGGATTTGGTTGAAGATCCAAAGCTGTAAACTGAGATGGAGCATCAGCCTGTGTGGCTAGCAGACATCTCTGAGTGGGTGGAGAAAGGATATCCACATTAGGAAAGAAGAAAACAGAACCGTGAGGAGAGTTGGCCACCAGGAGAGAAGGACCCATGTATTCTTTGGAGCCGTGGAATCCAGTTGCTTCTGATGCTGGTGTCACTTGTCCTTCACTTAATGACAAGTCAATACATCTTGTTACTGCTCACACTCACCGAGCAGGCTTTAACTCCCTGAAATACAAAGACTGCATAATCACCTTCCGAGCTGTTACCTGCAATGGCCCGGAGAGTGGGTCCTTAGTTCATCAGTCTTTCTCCATTTCTATGTCCAACACTAACTGTCTCTGCCTTGAGTCTGTTGTTTTACCTTAGTCATATGATAACATACAAGTTACAAAGAGATTTTAGTCGTTCTGTGTGTACACCTTTACTGACACCTTTATGAAATAAGCAGTCCCTACTTCAAACACATAGAGTTCATTCCCAAAACATTGTGTTCTAGCTGAATCTTCTATCTATCTATCTATCTATCCATCCATCCATCTATCTATCCATCCATCTATCATCTATGTTAAAATTTTTATCCATACTTTGAAAAATTCATACATTGTTTATCTTGACCACATTCATCCTCTGTTCCCTCTTCCCACTGCCCCACTCTCTCAAACATGTCCTCTTCCCCCACCACTTTCATGGCCTCTTCCTCCTCCTTCTCTTCTTCTTCTTCTTCTTCTTCTTCTTCTTCTTCTTCTTCTTCTTCTTCTTCTTCTTCTTCTTCTTCTTCTTCTTCTTCTTCTCCTTCTCCTTTTTTCCTCCTCCTCTCCTCCTCCTCCTTCTTCTTTTTTTCTTCTTCTCCTTCTCCTCCTCCTTCTTCTCCTTCTTCTTCTCCTCCTCCTCCTTCTTCTTTTTCTTCATATTCCATGAACTGCAATTAGTGCTGACTGTATGAGTCTGAACCTACCTGACACTCCATTCTCTGGTCCCTGCCCCCTCCCCTCTATTTAATGACAAATTACTCTGATGCTAAAAACTCTGTAGGAAGGACTGCTTCACAGAATTCCACATACAGAATTACTTCTGCTCTACCACATGTGACTTTTTTTTCTGAGACAGAGTCTCACTATGTAGTCCCAGCTGGTCTTGAATTCACAGAAATCCACTTGCCTCTGCCTCCAGAGTGCTGGGATCAAATGTGTGCATCACCATGTCTGGTCTTATGTGGTGTTTTGTGGGCATATTTAACTTAACATTGTGAGCTTAGATTTTTTTCAAACCCTACTTTTAATAAGGGTTCTTAAAAGTTTTAACCTCCCTTCTAGCCCACCAACCAGAGGTAGTGGAAAAGAAAAGTTACTAGGCCTAGAAACTTGGAATACCAAAGACATAATCCACATATCAAATGATGCCCAAGAAGAATGGAGGAGTAGCCACTGGTTCTGGAAAGGCTCAGTGCAGCAGTATAGGGCAATACCAGAACAGGGAAGTGGGAAGGGGTGGATGGGCGAACAGGGGGAGGGAAGAGGGCTTATGGGACTTTCCGGGAGTGGGGAGCCAGGAAAGGGGAAATCATTTGAAATGTAAATAAAAAATATATCTAATAAAAAAACCTACCTAAAAAATTACTAAAAAAAATAGTAATAATAAATAAAAGAAGAAAAGTTACTAGGATATGGGTGAGGTGGGCCTGTTTAGAAATTGTTCTTTGAAGCAAATCCCACCTGAGTTGTCAAGAAATCAGCAGTTCAGTTCACAGGAATCAGCAACAGCAGCTCAATCCACTAGCAAATACTTCACGAATATACCAGCAGTTCTGTTCAGTAGTGTCGGGATAGCAAACATGAATCAATGGTGGTGACATGACCTAGCAGAAACAGCCAGGCGCCTGCCAAATCCACACGAGTCAGCAGGAGTGACCAACAGGAGTACCTGGAGAAGTTCTCTGCCATGCTCTCTCAGTGAAGTGGAGATCAGTGAAGAGGAATATGTGAGGCTAAGAAGCGTGGCAAAGCCAGCTGTCGGAGCCCACCGTCACAGAGCACTGGGTCTATTTATACTCCCAAACATCACATGTTCTCCCACAGGTCTTGCCTCACCCTGGGAGTCTGCACTGACATCTCTCCGGCAATTGGCTCGAGTTCACAAAAGCGGCAAGACACCAGAACACCACCAGAAGTTTTCTTGGTGCGCTTTCTTCCTATGAAGTCACAGCAAGCAGAGCTCAGCAACTCAGTGTAAGGTGAGCCAATATTTGCATGTCAGTAGCAAAAAGTCCTTCATCACTTGTCCTTTCGTGTGTTTGCTTCAGCAAAACACATCCTCCCACTTGTGTCCACTTCAGGAAAACACTCCTTCACATGTCTGCCCCAGCAAGACACCACCCAACACAACCGAGTTCCCAAAGAAACAAGTTTCCATTTCATAGCCTGAAGTGAGGTGTGAAGGATTATCAAGAAGGTCCTTAGCCATTCTAGTCACGTCAGCAATGGGTCTCTCTTTTTATTGGTCACATTTATTTAGTTAGTTAGTTTCTTTGGGGTAGATGAGTATGCATGTGAGTGTGTACACATGTATGAATGTGAGTGTGTGTATGTGTGTGAATGTGTGTGTGGAAATCAGAAGACAGTTTGTGGGAATTGGACCTCTCCTTCTACCATGTAGGTTTGGAAATCAAACTTAGGCTTGTCAATAGGTAGTTTTTACCAGATAAGCCATCCAGCCCACCGCAGCCGTGATTCTTGTTTCTCTTTTAATTCCAGAGTTTCTCAGTCCTAGAACATGGTATTAAATGCCATCCTGTAAAAATATCCACACACTGTAATTCCTCACTGCGGTGGGGATGAGACTGTACCATTTACAAGGAGAGACTGGTCACAGGCTTTGACAAAGGAAGACAAGACAGTGCCACTGGAGAGCACTGCCCAAAGGCACTGCCCAGAGGCCACTACTGCCAGGCCCACCCAGTCTCTCCTAGAATTGAGCTGTTAAACATAGTGAGAAGGTTGCAGTTGTGGCATGGTTAGTACAGAGCTTGCGTGGCCTACGTGTGGTCTTAGACTCAATTTCCAGTCCTCCCCAAGTTAAAAAAAAAAATAGGGTTGTCAAGATGGCTCTGAGTGAAGGTACTCAACCTGATGACCTGAGTTCAGTCTCCAGGACCCACATAATAGATGATGAAAACCAGCACCTGAAAGCTGTTCTCAGAGTTCCACAAGGCACACCTACACACACGCACGCACACACACACACACACACACACACACAGACGATAGGCAGGCAGGACACAGAGAGTGACAGAGAAACATAATTTAAAATTAATTAGTTAAAATTAAAAATGTAGGAAGGGTGGATTCTTATCACTAACCTCTGTTAATAAAGTGGAGAAGCTCCTACTGAACAGCAGGAGACCCAAGTGTGGTGTTGTCTAAACCATTTATTACCATTTAATAAACTCAGGAAATTCAGTTACACCTCTTCATTCCAATGACTTCATCTGTGAGATGAAATTCATGACACACATCTTCCTGTCTCATTGCCTGAGTGATTGGAAGAGTTAAACACAATAGACACATGCACAGAAAAGATCACCAGGTGAAGTCAGAACTGGACACCTTTATTCAATCTTGGGACTGTGAGATCATAGCTGGTCTACCTACCATGATCAGAAAAGAGAATTGCTCAGATAAACCAATTTCTTTTATGAGTTGAGAATTATTCAAGCCTTCATACAGAGTAGTACCAAATTTGAAACATAAGTAAGGCTGTTACTATATGCAAATGGTTAAAGACCCAATGTATGAATGCACGTAGCAATCTAAACAGATGCTACACATTCCTGCAAAGCATGCGGAAAATGGTCTTCAACAGATGCTTTAAAACTCTGCCTGAATTATAGCTTTAAGACAAAAAAGCCAGTAGATTTGCACCAGAGATCTCTGACCTCTTCCACCCCCACATCTGTCTTTCCTTAATACTAAACGTAGAGCAGATGAAGAACCCAGCAAATAGGACAGTGCCTGCCTGCATCTGCTAATAAACCAATACGGGTGAGCCAGTAGGGAGAAAGCTCTCAAGTGGTCTGTACACCTTAGCAGGGCTGGAAATAATTCATGCATGGGTTCCTGCTTTTGAGGAATTCACCATTTATATAACTCAGACACAGCACTATTTGGTAACACTTACTAGGTTTTTACTATGTGCCTGACGCTCACTGTAAGGGCTTTAGTCCTATCGACTCATCTGAGCTTTTGATGACCCTGTGAAATAGAGATTATCCAGTTTTCTCAGAAGTTCAGCTAGTTGGTCCAAGAGCACATAGCTAAGTAACCACACAGACATTTCAGTCCATGCCCTAACCATGATGTTAAACCACTGTTCTAGAGAGACACAGGAAAGAGTAGAATACCTTTTGATTTCACTCATACTTACTATATGTTATAAATGTTAAAGATTTATTCTGTTTTTAATTGTGTGTGTGTGTGTGTGTGTGTGTGTGTGTGTGTGTGTGTGTGTGTACATGTGAATACAGGTGTCTGTAGAGGCCAGAAGAGGGCATTGGATCTCTTGAACTAGAGTTACAGGCAGTTGTGAGCTACCTGTAGTGGCTATTCTTGGTTATCAACTTGACTCTATCTGGAATGAACCTCAATCCAGAATTGGAAGGTTCACCTATGATCCTAATCTGGAGGCTCAGAGATACAAGTTTCTGACCTGGATCTTGGCATGGAGATCTTAAAGCATAGTGGCTATGAATTCCAGAAGATTAAGACAGGGAGATCTCTGAGTTCAAGGTCATCTGTGATTAAAGGCAGGCTGGCACATACCTTTAATCTGGACCATACCCTCTGCTGGAGATCTATATAAGGACATTGGAAGAAGGAAGACTCACTCTTCTTTTCCTGCTTGCCTCGTGGGACTGAGCAGCTGCTAGATCCTTGGACTTCCATCCATAGCTGTTGCTGACCATTGTTGGGGAGTTGGACTACAGACTGTAAGTCATCAACAAATTCTCAAACTATATAGAGACTACCCATATATTCTGTGACTCTAGAGAACCTTGGCGAATACACCACCTCAACACCATTACCCTCTCTCATCCTCCCAGCCCAGTTACAGAAACTATTCCTCTCCACAAATTCTCCTACTTTCATGTCTTTTGTGTTGTGACCAACCTAGTTTAATTAGGGCTGTTTGGATGAACTTTGATGGGAAGTTATTTACTGGATGGAACATGGGCAACATATCAGTGGCTAGATAGTGGGAGAATGGGAGACTGCTCTCCCCTAGCAACCATCAACAGTCAGTAGCCTCCCCAGGACCCAATCTTTCGGGTCTCTTGTATGAATAGGAAGAGCTGTGGTGACTTCATGAGTAAATGAACCATGTCATGCCCAGAAGACATTTTTGTGGTGTGCCCCTTTGTCCTCTGCCGATTACGTTCATTTTCACCCCTGCTTCTTTCTGTGTTCCCCAAGCCTCAGAGGTGATGATACACATGTCCCATTTAGGACCAAACACTTATTCTCAGTTTGCCAAATTACATGTTTCCGCATTAACTTCTGAGACCATTGCAGTCAGAGCCTTCCCTTACAAAGGTTGAGTACATCACTAACCTATGAGTATAATTGTCGGTATTTACAAGGTAGGTTGACAACATGTCCACTTATAAAACAATAGCAATAGTTTATCCCTCTTCTGTCACCAGGCTTTAAGACTTCCCTAGCCATGAGTTTTGGCCAGGTTTTCAGAAGCAGGCATGGGTTCCCCCTTGTGGAGTAGACCTCAAATTCAAGCATAAAATAGTCGGTTAGCCCTCTAGCAGTCATGCCACCATTGCACCAGTGGGTACATATTGACTGGCAGCCTGGTACTGTTGCTCTCAGGGTTCATGTAAGATTATTGGTCAATTTTCTCTTCTTTCCACCATGTGAGTCTCAGATACCAATCTCAGATCATCAGACTGGACACACCTCTTTAGATGCTGAACCATCTCTCCAGTCCGCAAATGTTTTAAGGCCTTGAAGGAGCCAATGGCAAGCTGGGGGTGTGTCTTGTGTACTGATACTGAGATGAGTGGGGGCGGGGTGGGGGGAGGACTAGGGGTGGAGGTTGATGCTCAGAAGTAGCACAGATTCAGGAGGCTCTAGATTCACTCTCTAGCACCCCAAGGGTGGGAAAGCAGGGGAGAAAGAGTGATAGGCAAAGATCCAAGCAGGCAAACTGAACAAGTCCAGGAGCGCCCGCAAGCTGCCGAGGCTCATGGGAGCAGCGTTGAGATTAGGGAGCTTGTGTCTCCATCAACATGTCTGGTTGATTGCCTCAAGACAAATCAAAAGGCTGGGACCTCAGTGTTGACGAGTCCAGTACACCATTGTGGTTTATTTTCTCCTTTCATTAATGACCAAGTTCATCAGAAATCTGTATTGATCGCGGATGAGAAACACATGCCTTTAATCATTCACGTAAATCTAGCACAGTTAGGCCAGGCTTTTTCTTTCAGGTAACTACAATGTGTATCAGTGGAGGATTTTGAACAGAGTAGTAACAGGACCCAAACTTATCTTTCAAGGACTCCATTCTCCTCTATATTGTGTGAAGTAGTACTGTTCTATTGTGATTCAAGTGGTAATTGTGAATTTTCCTGTAGATGTGCTAAATAGTGTAAAAAAATGCTGAGCATGGTGTTCAATAATCTGAGTGGTTGGGCGGCTGAGATAGGATAACTGCAAGTTTGAGACAAGCCTGGCTTCCATAGTGAGACACTATCTCAAATACAACAAAACCATCCAAAGACAGGTGAATGCAGTAGTGTTAGTGTGTGTGTGTGTGTGTGTGTGTGTGTGTATGTGTGTGTTTACATAGTGTGTGTATGTATGTATGTGTAGTATGTGTGTGTGTTTTGTGTATATATGTGTGTCTGTGTGTGTAGTATGTGTGTGTGTGGTATGTGTATATATATGTATGTATGTGTGTGTGGTGTATGTGTGTATATGTATGTGTGTATGTGTGTGTGTGGTATGTGAGTGTGTGTGTGGTGTATGTGTGTATATGTATGTGTGTCTGTGTGTGTGTAATATATGAGTGTATATGTGTAGTATGTGTGTGTGTGGTATGTGAGTGTGTATGTATATGTATGTATGTGTGTGAGTGTATGTGTGAGTGTGTGTGTGTGTGTGTGCATCCATGTACACTCGGGAGGAAACCAGAGGACACCAAGCATCTTCCTCTATCACTTTATACCTTACATCTTACACTTTCCATGAGACAGGGTCTCACTGAATTCAAGAAGCTCACAATTTCCACTGGTCAGAGAGCTTTCAGAATATTAATAATACAACATAACCTAATATGGCTAACATACCATTTTTTTTAAAGATTTATTTATTTATTATATGTGAGTACACTGTAGCTGTCTTCAGGCACATCAGAAGAGGGCATCAGATCCCATTACAGATGGTTGTGAGCCACCATGTGGGTGCTGAAGTGATGACCTCTGGAAGTGTTCTAAACCACTGAGCCATCTCTCCAGCCCCCATCATACCATTTTAATATATAGTCCATACAAAAAATGAATATTACTTTTCTAATGTCTTTGAAATCCAGTGCCTGTTTTCAACTTCCAGCATATCATGATTGCCATATCTCAAGTATTCAGGAGCCACACCATGTGTGGCTGGAGGCTTTAGCACAGATGGGAAGACAATATGTCTTCCATGTGCCTCCTCCAGCTGGGGGTTGTAGATATTACCTCTCAAACATGCAGGCTGGTGGAACTCTCTGAGGCAGCTTCCGAAACTTCCTAAGAATAAGCAGATAAAACCTGAGGTTGTGCACTAATAATGTTGGATCTGTGTACAGCACTCTCTGTCCTTAGCACTTGTCATTGTCATCACAACAGCATGCTCATCAGAACACTGCTGCTACCCTGTCTTTATAGACGAAGGAACTTAGCCACGAGTGATGAAGTAATTTATCCAAAGCCACACCACAGTCTGCCGTCAACACCTATGATTTCATCCATTACACCAGTGACCCTCAAACGTGTTTGTTCATACAACCCAAAGAAAGTTGCCTCTACCAACAGTGGCAGACTCCACTTTTCACTCTTAAGTCAGAGCTGTTGCAAATGGGGCTTTTTCCCCTTATATATTATAAGTAAACTTTATTTTCATGTCAACTATGTTCAGCAACCTGGGTAAATTCATTTATCAATCCTTATAGGTTATTTATTTAATTATTTCAGACTTTCTACCCATGTAATTACATCATCTGCTCACAATGACCATTTTATTCCTTTATCCTTAGTTCTTATTTATTTAATGTTATTTTATTGTACTAGCTATGACGTTTAAGGAACTACACTATAGTGCATGCCCAGGACCATTCAGATACCAAAAGAAGTGAGCTATCTCACTTAGAGGCTCAGACCATGTGCGGCTCCCAAGAGCTACTTGCGACCCGGTTTCTGGTGTGGGCAGCCGGCTGTACTGAGCATGTCTACGGGTCCAGCCCACAGAGTATGTACCATGGAGGTCTGAAGAGAGCCATGTCTTGGAGTCCTTTGTGCAGCGTATATACAACCAGCCTTTCCTTGCCATTTGCAGTGGGCACCGAGCCTGAAGCACCATCCAAAACATCTCCTAGGCTGCCTATCTCTGCAGCCCCGGGCCCACTCCCACCAGGCCCTGCTGCCCTGGTGGGAAGAGGAGCAGTGAGCTCACTAGGGACTGTGGAGCAGCCACCTGCCAGCCGCCATGTGGGGATGGAAGGAGTTATATCCATTCAGACCACCACCACTACCCTGTGTGATGGCAGGAAGAGGCTTGCCAGACAGATGTGAATGAATGAGGTTCTGGAGAGGCCAGTTGTCCCCAGCACAATGTCAATACAGTGGGCAAGTATTGGTGCCAGTGTTAGAAGGGGCAAAGCCCATCCGCTAATGGGATGCTCTGCCTGCCCAGGGGAGCCTCCTCCCTGGTGACCCCAAGCCCCACAACTGGATTGGCAGCGTGGTGAGGGGGGAGGTACCCAGGCTGCAGTCCTGGGCTGACATGCTAGAGCAGAAACTGAAGTTGGCACTGGTCCCACTGGTCCCAGGGCATGACCCTGGCAGCCTGTTGGCCTACTCCTTCCAGCAGCTGGGCCACATCAATTCACCGAGTGAGCAGGTCTCCTTCTCAGAGGAGCTGGGGTCCTGCTCTTCAACCAAAAATCTGCGCTAGCCTCTCATCTCCCAGGCGGGACCGAGCTGTCACCCCTGCATCTCTTCCAGCCTGAGAACAGGCGCTATCTGGTGGTGCCTGTGAGCAGAAGGCCTGCTTGTCTGTCTGTTTCTCAGGAAGTTCCACGGATCTGAGAATGGGGAGTGGGGCCTTGTGTGACTCTCCCAGAGAGGCTTTCCAGGTACAAGAGGTCCCTGCCCAGGAGGGAACTGTCCCCATCTTTGTCAGAATAAAGCTGGGACAAAGAAAGAAAAGGAGCTATTGTCTGGGTATGGTACTGAGTTGGCATCCGTAAATGTTTCTTAGAGACAAAGTTTTCATCAGTAGGTCCAGCATTTACTGCATTTCCAGATCTTACTTATTAGAATGAAGGCATCCCCTAGTCTTAATATGATCGATTGGAATTCTCATTCTATGTGAGTGTTAAGTTCTAGATCTGGGGAGATCATCTTACTGTCCTCCCCCACCACCCCCTACCCTCCCTACCCCCCCCCCCCCCCCCCCCCCCGCCTTTTGTTGCTGTGGACACAAGTGATTTTCTAAAGCCAAACAAACTTTGCATTTCTGGAATGAACTTCTCTTAAAACGATGTCTTTCTTAATCTACGCCACTGGATTCAATTAGCTAATTATCTTCTTCAGAGTTTTATGGGGAAGATTAGCATGTGATTGTCCTTTCCTTTAATGTCATTCCTTTTTGACATCATCTGGAGTATACTGGCCTCATAAAATGAGCTGGGACAGGTTCCCTTTTTTCTACTGACTAGAAGTGTCTGTGGAAGGAAGGTGTGTTTCTTCCTTTAGACTAACTCGCTAATGGAGACCAGAAAAACTTGTAAGATTTTTAGTCATCAATTCAACTTTAAAAATCATATCCTTATGAATTCTTTCAAATTTTCAACTATTTTATTTTAAACTATGTATTTTCAAAGTAATGTGTAAGTTCTAATAATCTGTATTTTGGGTCCTTTTTTTTTTCCTCTAACTTTTGAGACATGGTCTCACTATGTTGGCATAGCTGTCCTGACACTCATGGGTTCCAGACCTTCCCCAAGTCGTTGGGGCGACAGGCAAACACTACTGCGTTTAGGAAGGGAGGGGGGTTTGCTTTGGTCTGTGTTTTTGTTGTTTGTTTTGTTTGGGCTTTTTTGAGACAGGGTTTGACTGCATAGCCCAAGCTGGCCCTGCTTCAGCCTCCCAGATGCCAGGAGCACCAAGATGCACCACCACAGTCAGCTCCCAAATTCTGTTTTCTTAAAAAGTTGCTTTGGGCCGGGCAGTGGTGGTGCACACCTTTAGTCCCAGCACTTGGGAGGCAGAGTCAGGCAGATTTCTGAGTTCAAGGCCAGACTGATCTACAGAATGAGTTCCAGGACAGCCAGGGCTACACAGAGAAACCCTTTCTCAAAAAACAAAAACAAAAACAAAAACAAAAACAAAACAAAACAAAAAAAAACCCAACAAAACAAGAAAACCCCAAAAAGTTGCTTTGGTAATTTCACCTAATATAAAAGTTATTTATGGGATTATTTTTATCATATTAATGTTTATACTATCTGTACCAATATCCCCTTTTACATTCCTAATAGAGGTATTTTATAGAAAATATTTCAAAATAATCTATCCCTGACCTACTGAAGAATGGATAAATAAAATGCAGTATATCCACAAAGTATTATTTAGCCATAAAAAGAATAAATTACTGATGGGATGAATATTGAAAACATGCTGAATGGAAGAAGCTATTTACAAAGCAGCTCGTGCTGTACAAATTTATTCATATGAAATGTTCAGAATTAGCCAGAAAACAGATTCGATGTTTCCTATAACTCGGGGGCTTGGGAAGGTAAGGTGAAACATGGGGGTGAGTGACTGCCAGAATTATGGGGTTTCTCTGGAGGATAATAAAAACCAGTGGTAGTTGTCCACTGAATTCTAGCTCAATGAAGTTGTCTGTCTTCGACACGTCACTATAAGTTTAACACCCAGCACAACAAAAACCAACCAATGAACCAAACCAAACCAAACCAACCAAAATCCAAACTTATGATATTGGACACATTACATCCTCCCTCAATTTTTTTCTAAATAACAAACTCTAATCATGTCACATTTGAGCCTTGGTACCAGGGTCTGTTTCCTTGCCTTTGGTAACTTGGAGGGTCTCCATGCTGACAGCACTCCAGCACTATGCTGGCATCGACCCTGCTGGTTCTCAGGTAGACCAATGCTAGCGTGTCTCCTAAGACAGGGTGCCTGTGTATCTCAGGAACATCTGCTAGTTCCAAGACCATCATCCTAAGTGGCACTGCCTCGCAGGAGAAAGGGACTGTGTTCTGGCCTCTGCTGGCTGTACAGAGATGTGTCAAGGCCCCTGGCAAGTCAGGTCACTTGGGTTGCTGACCCAGACCTGGACGATTTGAGATGTTCAACTCCAGTCCAGACGTGTGCAAGAGATATAGTCAGACTAACCTATCATCTCTGGAAGTCACAACAACGTAGAAAACAACCTGGACAAGATGACCTTGTTTCACTGGGTGACAGGGAACGAAACCCTGCTGAGCTCTGCCTCTGGCTGTCTGAACAGCTTCTGGCAGCGAAGGGATTCATATTGCTGAAAACCTTGATCCCTCACTTTTCCCTGACACCTTTTTCCCCGTGGGTGAATTTAATCTTTGTTCCTGCCATGTCTGCTGAGTGTATAATTAGCAGGCTGGATCTGAGCAGCAGGGCTTCTGGGCTAGCTTTATTTAGGGATGGAACTTTTTTCTTTCTTTTTTTTTTTTCCTTTGAGTAAACTTAGGCATCCTAACATCCTTATAATCCCGATTATGACAGTCTTACTTGACCCTCAGAGTCCATCAAGAACACAGAAATAGCCGAGTCTAGGTCTCAATTGATTACTTTGTCCTTTAGATGTGCATGGGATTGGTTTGCTGTGTGAGTTAGTACCCCTGTACCTACTCCTAACCTTCTGATCACTTACCTCTGACTACAGTTGATGTAAACTGGTCTCCATCAGAGATTGTCTGGTTCCCCTGCTGCTGGCCATCTTCCCTGGGACATGGAATTCAGAATTTGCTCTCCATGAGTGTTGTGCAACATTGGGAAGGAATCCACTAAACACAGACCTAGCAGACTCAAAAGCTTAGGATTTACCTCTGAGTAACAAGGCTAGAAATAAAACACACCACTCAAGGTAACCTGTGTCAGCATCAGCATCACCAGGTCATAACCCCTCCGTTGGCTCAGAACAAATTATTCTTGTTTCCTAAAACAAAACAACAAAACCCAAGTGGATGAGGCTCGGAGACCACATAAATCAGGGGGGAAAAATCCATTGAATAACAAAGTACTAAATATTAACAAAATCACGGGACAAGAAAATGTGATCCAGTCAACACTCTTTATTGATGCCGTTGATGTTCCGGACAGAGTTAGTCATCAGGGGAACAGAAGCAGACAGAGCTCTGCCTTGTGTGGTTCACAGAGCTGGCGTGGAGGAGAAACATCACATACAGAGGCAAAACAAAGCTGTAACTGACAAGTGTCAGGAAGGCGGGTTGAGGGGCTGAGAAACGTACACTTCCTCGCGGGGGCCAGGTAGGCAGACTTCTGTGAGCCTGAAAGCAAAGCTAAGATGCCAAGGCTCGCTAGAGTGATTTGGGGAATGGCAAACCATTTCAGGGGAAGGAAGCAGATCCCTGGAAGGCTCTGAAGACCTCGAGGCCGGGGCTGCAAACCTGAGTAGCATGGGGGAGTAAGATTAGGTTAGGCGAAAGGGCCAGAGCACTACCAAGCTTCAAGCCAGAGAGAGATGGCAAAGGTTACGTCTTGGGGAAAGCTCACTCTGGCTGCAGTCCAGATGATGAAGAGGAATCATACAAGGACTTGAACTGTCAGCCACCTGGAGTGTCTATGTGTCTAGGCGACCACAGCTATCCAGAGGAGTGCTTTATCGGAATGGATGTGCTTTGAGGTAACTGCTATACTAAATGAGTATATACATACACTTCGTCAGAACGTCCATTGTACTACTGAGTCATAAAGCCCCACAGAAGTGGCAGCCTCTCTTGCCTCCCAAACTTCTTTCTCCACTTAAAAAAATTATCAGTACATATTAACTGTATGAGTTTCATTATTACATTTTCATACATTCTTATAATCTGAATCCACTTTTAACCATTCATGTTCCCTCTCTTCCCCCTTGTCTTTCTGGGGGGCAGGGGCCAAGTGGAGACACTGGGGATCAAGCCCAAGACCTAGCTCAGGCTAACTACTGTTCTACCCTGAGCTACATCCCCAGCCACTTCTCTTGTTTTTTAAAACAAAAATAAAAAACTTGACTTAAATAGTTGTTTTTTATTTTTATACACCAAAGAAAAGAAAAATTACACACTATTATCCCACAGTCTCCCCTTAGATTTAGTTCTTCTCTGTCAAGAAAGAATATTCAAAGGTGCAGCCAGTGCTTCATTTTCAGTATCCCCTAAAAGCCCCCCACACCTGAGCTCTGGGATGCTTGGCAGGCATAGAGTCCTGGGCTCCATCCTCAGCACCACAGAAGCCTAGCCTAGGTTCCATCCTCAGTGTCACACAGACCTAACATGGTGACATAAGACAGTTACCTCAGCATTCTGGAGGCAGAGGCAGAAGCATCACAAATTCAAGATCATCCTTGGCTATATATCAAGTTCAAGGCTAGCCTGTGCTACATGAGACCCCAATCTTAAAGGAAAAAAAGAAGAAAGAGAAAGAAGGGAGGGGGTCAATACTCCTATTAATCTCCACTTCACTAGCCCTCAAATCTGTTAGTAAAGACAGATCTAGTACATTTTACTATAAACATCTTCCTCTGTAAGATAAAAGTACCATCACTGTCCATTTAGGATAGACACATTTGGGAAGGATTCTTATTTCACTAATAAGAGAAAAAGTAGGAAAATTTCAAGCTGACATCAGAATATTCAGAGAAAAAAAGAGTTGAATTATATGTATTAAAGGCATAATAAAGACATTTGTACTAGGAGGCAATAATCACCCTTCCTTTTTATACTACAGATCAAAATTAAGCAAGTGCTCTACCACCAGGCTATACTCCCAGCCTAAAAATTATAAAATTTCCTTGGGAAAGAAATATTTAAAACATTATGGGCAGATGACAACCACACGTTTATAACCCCAGCTCCCAAGCAGGAAGGAGCTTTAAGCTTCAGGCCAGTTCGAGCTGCACGATGAGACCTTGTTAAATACAGGGGGAGATGACAGAGAGGATGGGCCTTAGGTCTGTAAGCCGATGAAGTCAAATCTTCAACAGAATAAAGCAGGCCACTCCTGTGTGGCAGCGAAGAAGGTGAATGAACATGAAAATGCGTTACAAGTCACATTTATTTTTCTGTCTGTTTTTTTTTTTTTTTTTTTTTTTTTTTTTTTTTAAGATAAAGTCCTACTTTGTAGCCCGGGCTCCTATTTTCCTGCCTTAGCCTTGCAAACAGCAAGGTAACAGGCTTGTGCCACCATGCCTAACTAAGATGTTCTCTAACACAGACAGAACTAGAAAGAAGGAACTACTCGAAGATAGAGATTTGAACACAAGAACCACATGTCAGTTTTACTTCCACTCACAGAAAACAGCCTCAGCACTCCGAGAAAAAGACATTAAATGATGCAACTCCAAAATTCTATTAAGCCTCACAATCTGAGAGACTACTGGATGAGAGCGCAGGTCTGGACTTGTCAGCGGGCCCTGTAGTCAGTGTCTCTCCACAACACCCAGCTTTGCCCCTTTATGGTTTCTTAACCTTCCAACATTATTTTTATTGTGCCAAAATAATGCCTCAGAATTACTTACAGAGGATTCTCTGATAATAAACTCCTAGCTTTTGTTTGTCCAATAAAATATCTTTATTTTGCTTTAAGAAAATAGGAGGGCGGTCAGCCTTCATGTAAAAATATGCATCATAAAGTATATAATACACAAACATATATAAGAATCTATAAAATAGATGTGCCCTCAATTTAAATACATAGAAAAAAGACATTTTTTTTCTCCTGGCTAGCTCAGTACCCATGTACTCATTTCAGAGTCACCCAGGCAGTTTGGCACGCAGTGTCAGGTCACCCTGACCTCCCAACTTAGTCTCTGGAAGCAGAGGCAGCAGTTCTCTCTCCAACTCCACACTCAACTCACTGCAGCTCCAGGACCACTAGGCCTGAGGCAGACTCCACCCCACAGTGGGGGTGACCGTCTCTCTCCACATCCATAACATTCACTTGATGACTCATTTTGCCAAATAATACCTGATCTAATTCTATCATACATATCCTTTACCTCCTGTTGGAGGATTTGGCCCATCTATTAATCCAATCCATAACATCATTAACTTTAGCAAAGCATATTCACATTGGGAATAAAAGGTTTAATTTGTGTCTCTGAACAGGCCTAGAACTTTGAGGTAATTATTACGCAGGACTAACGCTAACTGCACAGCATATATGGCATTCCTGACCCCCACTAACTCAACTACTGTGCTGTCACCATCTCCCCTCCGTCACTGCAATGGAAAAACAGTCCCATCATATCTAATTCTCAGTAGACTACCCAGGACCATGTGCTAAAAGAAACCAGAATGCTGAAGAAAATGCTAAGATAAAGCTGAATCCAAGCCTGCACTGACTGTTCCGGCAAACGGCCACCTCGTTGTCAATACTGCACGTGTATTGCCCCCATCTCTTATCTCCCTGTTAGGAACACAAGTTCTATACAAATTCTGCTACCGTTTGTGTAGCCAAGAGGACCCAGTCCTATATAATTTGCCAACAACAGCTCTAAGCTAGGCAAAGCTAAGTCTAACACTGCACAGAGTGTTGAATTCTATCTGTAGCAACAGCCACAAAATAAGTACCCCTGCACAATGGATTATTTTGTCACATCTGCACTTTAAGAAGGATTTTCATCATTTAAAATTTAAATTTTAAATCATTTAAATTTTTTTCATCTTTTAAAAATGATTTATTATTTAAAACCTTGTTCCCTCTCACTGAGTCAGCTCAACAATGCAGCTCCATCTTTAGGGCCAAAGTAATTTAAAAAAAAATCACTCACAACCACCAACAAAGAGTCTGTAGTGCAGGTCTGTAACTCCACAGCACGGCCGCATTAGTGTGTCGGGAGCGCGCACGGGTTTCATTTCTTGATCGGAATGCCGATCACCATAAAGTCTTCCGCTAGAGTCACTTCCTGGAGCTCCAACACGGATTCGGCTTGCTTCTTCAGTTCTGCGAGGCCATCTGTCTCCCCTTCTCTAGCTAAGGCGGTCGGTTTGTACCTCTGACTGAAGTGAGTCAGAACTAGCCTCTTTGCCCGGCACAGCTTTGCAAAGGCCGCAGCCATCTGTGGCGTGCTGTGGCCGTGCTCTTTCGCTTTGTCCATCTGGGAATCATCCAGAGTCGCCTCATGGATCAACAGGTCGGCTTCAGAGCACAGCCTCACTGCCCCATCCCCCACAACCCCGGAACAGTCACCCAGGATGCAGATTTTTCTTCCAACCATAGGCTTTTTTAAGACATCTTGGGGAGATATTGTAACTCCATTATCCAAAACGACAGAAATACCGTTTTTCAGCTTCCCATAGGCTGGACCTGGTGGCACACCTGATGATACAAGATAACATCTTGTCAGGGATATGGAATTATGATTTGCAAAGAGATAACTTTAACAGCTTACAGCAAATGGCAAGGAGCAAAGGCACCCAGGCGCCTGGAGCGAGGGCTCAGCAGTTGAGCATTTGCTGCTGTTCCAGAGGCCCTGGGTTCCATTCCCAGTACCTTCGTGGCAACTCACAACCGTCTGCAATCCAGCTCCGGGGTTTCTGAGGGTGGCAGGCATTGACATGGTGCCCAGTCCTAATGCTGACAAAACCCCCATACACACAACATTTTTACACAAATGTAAAAGGCATCCAATCATTTTCACAACTGAAGGAAGAAATGCTTTCCTACTTGTAGACAACTGTGCTATGGGAAATTTAAAGATTTTAAATGCTCAGTGCTGGCTGCTGTTAATAACAATGGCTTTATGCTGGAAACCTTTTCCAAGCACATGTGTAAGCTCACTTCTAAGCTCTGAAGTAACACTTAGACCTTACTACACTCAAGATACCAGCTTGGATTTTCTGCACTGCATGGGAATAACAGTTTTTGAGGAGACTTTATCATAACATCAAAGAATAGATGTAAACAATGATATAATCAATATCTCTAGTCAGAGCAAATGTCTATGAACAGACTGACTAAGGAAGAAACTTGTTAAGCGGATTAATGGGGTCATACGTTTGGGTAGGGAGATGGCAGCCAAGCCTGAGAATCTCACTGGATTCCTGAGACCCACGTGGTGGAAGGAGAGAACTGACTCCCAGAAGCTGCCCTCTGACCTCCACCTGCACACTGTGGCACACACACATACACACACACACGTCCCAAACAAACAAATAAAACTACAGCCAAGGGATGCTTAAGGCAATTCTGCATGCTTAATCATAATGGTGGATGGTAGCAATTTCAAGCCTCAGTGTAGTATTAGTATAGATTAACACTGTGGATAATTCTTACCAGCAAATACCTGGTCAACATTTCCAACAGAGATCATGTTTAAAGTTTCCAAATATACCAGTATTTGCACAGTATTTAGATCACTGAAAACATCTTTGGCCTTGTCACTTTTCCTCATTATCTAGAACAGTATACTGTCTTAGTCGGGGAACATAGTGCATATCTAAAAATCAGACAGAACCACCACCATTCTTCCAACAGGGGTACCATGGCATGCCAAGCCAAGTGCAGTACTGAGGCCGGAAGTAGACCTGGCCTTTCTTCAGAGGTGCTGAGGTCTCCTCACTGAAGCACTACAGCCTCATAAGGAGAAACTACAAAGTCTTCAGGGACCAGTGCCCATCTTTGTGTTTCCTTCCAACCATGATGAAGTGTGGTATATAAAACTGGGTAAGGTGCAGTGCTGTGAATACCAAACTAACTTCATCAAGATTGGATGGGTAGTGAGGTAAATAGAAAAGGAACTCTTGAGGGAGTCGGCTGCTATTGTAAGGTGAAGTCCTAAGGCAAAAACCCTTACACCAGAGATGTCACTGAAAAACCCAGGAGATGGCTCAGTGGGTGAAGTGCCTGCTGAGGTAGCAAGAGGACCTGAGCTCAGACCCCAGCACCCGCGTGACAACCATGGTGGGGCTTGCATCTGTAGCCTCAGCACTGGGGACAGAAAATGGTGGATCCTAAGGCTTGCAGAATAGTCGGCCTAGGCAACTAATTAGCTCCATGTTCAGTCAAAGACCCTGTATCAGAAAGGAAAGCAGGCACCACTGGCCTCTGCATGCACACGTATGTGAGAGGACACAGACACACGCCTATACCTCACACAAAGATGTCATTGAAAACATACCTCAGGACCGTGCACAATTCCAATTCCAACCAATCTTGAGGCAGAGGCTGGAGGATCATGACTCTGAATTTGAGTTATACAGTGACTTGTGGGCCAGGCTAGGCTACAGAGTGAAACCCTGGATCAGACAAAAATAAAAACAAACAGATTTTAAAAAGTAACTTCAAAAATGAGACAAGAAGACAGGCAGTAGCTTGGGGTGGAGCCCGTGGGAGGCCATGGGCGTGAACCTAGCATGGCCCAAGTACAGGAAAGGAAAGTACAAAGAGGTAAAAATAAATCATGGACTTATCATTCCAATTCAAACCACTTTGTCAACCAAGACAGCCGGGCCTGGTCGTACAGCCTGCTTGCCAGCTGTCAGAATGATCGATCACACATCCAAAGCCACTTGGACAATGTGGATCAGGTAAAGGTAAAGGAGGTAGAGAGAGCCCAGTGGTAGGTAGTGCTTGCTTAGTGCTTAGATTCAACTCTCGGTGCAGACAAAAGGGAATGTGAATCCAGGGAGCTAACAAGAAAAGATTCAAATAGATTCAATATTTGAGTTTTGTTCTCAACAGCAGCTTTGGGCCAAGGAAGAGAGTGCTTCCTATGAGCTCAGAAAACAAGGCTTCCCGACGCCCTCAGTGGCTTCCCCTTGGCTCAGGTACAGAGAAGGACGGGCTGTGCTTACCGAGATCTCTCAGCTTCTGTGCATTGAGTTTACCAGCACGCTTCTTTTCCACGACTGAGAAGCCAAAGGATGGAATTCTATGAAAGAGGCGAAATGCCTTTACCACAAACTGCTCGTCATCAACCAGACAGTATGAGTTTTCTTCGGCATCCAGCAGGATAGTTCGCCCTTGTCCTTTGGGAGCACTGTCTGCCTCATCCATGTGGGCGGATTCTCTCAGTTCTTCTCCAGGACACTGGTCAGCTGTAGGAACTAACTCATGAACCACGTAAGGAAACACCAGCTCCGTGTGAGAGAGCTCCATGGTTCTCCAGATAAAGTCCCGAAGCCCGACGGGGCCATAGATGTCAATGGGCTGCCTGCTGACCACAGAGCCACTCTGCAGGCTGATGGTGCAGAGGAGGCCGGGAAGGCCAAAGAAGTGGTCTCCATGAAGATGCGTGATGAAGATCTTGGTAATTCTCCCTTTTGATTGAGATGAGGAATATATTAGAAACGTTTTCGGGAATAAAAACCAACGTTTAACTATTAGACCGAGCACCCCCACCCCCCAGCCCATGCTGGAGTCCCCTTGTGCCGACCAGATAGCTGCCCTACCACTGAGACTGGCGCTGAGGAACAGCCTCAGCTCCACAGACACGGAACTTACATAAGGAGTAGTCAACTGAAATGACATATTCTCTATGCTACTACAGACTTATTTCTTCCTTTCGTGTTGTTGTGTGACTACAGAAAAGAGACAAAGAGGCTTTATTAATTGGTTGGTTGGTTGGTTCTGTACATGTGTGTGGGAGGAGGTGCGCACGGTGTTGAGTGTAGTCTATGTACAGGAGTCTGTTGGACACGTGCACGCAGAGAGCAGAGACGGATGGGATGGCTTACCCTTGCTGTTCCTTACTCTCTTGCTTTAGTACTGTGAGACAGGGTCGCTCCTGAACCAGAAGCTCACCATTTTTCTAGGCTGTCTGAGCACTGAGCTCCCAGGATCTGCCTCCCTGAGTACCCAGGTTACTAGTGCTAGGGTTACAGGCACCACACAGCCATGCCCAGGTTTTTACATGGACACTGTGGATTTGAACTCAGGACCCTGTGCTTTCACAGCACATACTCTTGTCCTTGACACATCTCCCCAGCTCTACTTGGTTGCTCTCTGAGACAAGATCTAATGCTATATATAGCCCATGCTAGCCTGGAAATCACTGCAATCCAGACAACCTTCAATTTGTGGCAATCCTCCTTAGTTTTCCAAATGACAGGATAATAGGTTTGAACTACCAAACCAAGCTTTAGTGGCTGGTTTAAATAGGATAGCATCTTTTTTTTCCATGAATATCTTCAAATTACAGTGTTTTATAGCTTTCCAATTATTTTCCTATATATTCTTTCTTATTTATTTATTTATCTATTCATTCATTCATTCATTCATTCATTCATTCATTTAATTTTCAAGACAGGGTTTCTCTGTGTAGCCCTAGCTGTCCTGGAACTCACTCTGTAGACCAGGCTAGCCTCAAACTCAGAAATCCGCCTACTTCTTCCTCCCAAGTGCTGAGATTAAAGGCATGTGCCACCACTGCCCAGCATATTCTTACTTTTTAAAAATAAAATTTAAAAGTATAGCAAGATATCTCACCTAACTAAATGGGCCTCAAGAATCTTTCAGACATCTCCCACTGTTCCCTCTGAGGCTAGAAACATGGACCTAAAGCAAAATGAAATGTTCTACAGGCTCTAATTGACTGCACCAGGTCTAAACCTAAAACTGCCTTTTAAGGTTTCCTTCCTGAGCAGGGATTCACCAACCAAGACTGAGATGTGTGTCCCAGTGAGGATGTGGGGGAAGGGCAAACAGGACAAGGACTGAGGAATGAAGAGGAGGAGGAGGGATCGGAGAGGCAGAGGGGAACAAGGAAGAGCAGAGGGAGGGCAAGCACATCAGATCCCGGAGGCAGCAGAGTAAAGGCAGATCCCGACCATACTACGTGAGGGCCCATGGGCCCGGCTCTTGTCTCCAGTCTGACCTACACAATAGGCTTTTCAGTGCACACTGGCTTAAGTTATAACTCAATTTAGCTAATGGTAAACCGAATTTACTGCTGGTAAACGGCAGGACGCCACATAGGCGTTTTCTGAGATGTGCCACGGGCGTTTTGGAAGTAACAACCACAACCAGCACATTTCCAGTAGAACAGGCTCAAGGGCCACCAATCTGAACTCTACGGCACCATAAAAGTACAGGAGCAGTTTATTGATACCATAAAAGAGCAGGAACAAGTTATCACACCAAGATTTGTTCTGACAGCAAATGCTCTCAAAGCAGTCTTCGAGAATGACTGCACCCAGGCCAAGCAGGCTGAGAACAATGGCAGGCTCCCCAAGGACCCTCAGGTCTTGTCGGTAATTTCTGTGTGGTGCTGAGGACTGGATCCAGGGTGCCACGCCCACTCGGCAAGCCCCCAATCACTGAGCTCCCCCAGGCCTTTTTTTTTTTTTTAAATGTCAAATGAAAGGCTCTTTGGTAAATTTCCCCACTCCCCCTTTCCAGGCAGCCTCTCAGTAAGAGATCAAAGAACCACAGCAGCCACTGAGTCCTGACCCAAGCTGGCCTCAAAACTGCCAACACCAGACCTGGGGCCTTCTCACTATCTGCAGCAAAACACAGTCAAAGCTGAACTCAGCCTGAGAACCCAAAGCGAGCTAGGCAAAGAAAGGAAGAGGAAGCTGCTTCCCACAGTTATCATTTCAAGGAGGCCAGACGTCTCATTTTCCAGAAATGTGATTTCTCAGATACAAGGAATGGTAACCACAGTTATGAAAGGTATGAGGAAGCTATCAGGTGAAGAGCAGAGAGCACCCCCACTTCCTTTCCCTCGGAAGGAACTGTGTGTGTGTGTGTGTGTGTGTGTGTGTGTGTGTGTGTGTGTGTGTGTGTGTGTGTGAGTGTGTGTGATACAGTACATACTTAAAACGCCAGTCCTCGTGGCACAGGCCGATTATTCCAACTACTGATGAAGCTGAGTCAGGGAGACCTGCCTAGGCTACTGGGAAAATCCAAGGACAGCCAATGGGTAACTTAGCAAAACCTTATCTCAAATAAAAATTGGGAAAATAAAAAGTACTAAAATATGTACTTTGCCAATTGCACTGCTACAATGGCCAGTCCAGCCAGACATATACATATGTAAATCAGTTACAATTGCTTTCTTTTTTTAGTGCTGGTGGCTAAATCCTGGGCCTTGCATATATTAAAGCATGCTGTACTACTGAGTCCCATGAACTATTTTTAGCATTGTTAAGATCATGCTTTGAAATGCTTTTAGGAATCACTTTATAATCTTTTCTTTTGCTTTGTTAATTTTGGTTTCAGTGCTGAGAACTGGAACCATTGCTGTTACACATCCTAAGCATGTATTCTACAATTAGTGGCCCTTTTTTCATGTTATGCTTAAAAATACTTCCTTGTTTCCTCTATCATTACATGATTGATGGCTGGTCCTGGTCCCTACAAGTATGTTTCTTTAAATATCAGGTGTCATACCCTCTGATAAGCTGTAGCAGCTCTGATTTACCAAGACCTCAAAAGTGGGGAATCCTAAATGTCCATCCGTTCACAATGAGCAGTGCTTACAAGGTGTCCATCAGGCACATAAGTGTCACTAAACTTACCTGACTGTACATCAATGTGAAAACACAGAAACAAACTACATAAATAATGCAGTTCCAGATACCAATGACACTAAGTTAATAAAGACAATATAAAATAAAGAGATGCCTGGGAGAGGCTGCTTAACCCAGGAAGTTCTGAGAAAATAGCCTTTGAGATGAGACTTAAATGATGAAAACACAGTAATTATAAGCTAATAAAAATTATTTTTAAAGATTTAAATGATGACATGGAAGCAGCTATGTAGGTTGGATATATATATATATATATATATATTGCTAAAAGAAATATATATATATATTTCTTTTAGCAATCTTTTTTGATATCAGGCCTCCCTGTATAGCTCAGGCTGGCCTCTAACTCACAATCCTTTCTGCTTCCTGGATGCTAGGATTCCCAGCAAGCACCACACACCTGGTTTATAACATCTCTTTAGGCACAGTTTGTAACCCTGTTCTCTGAGACAAGAAACACATATTTAAGCTAGCTGATCTGCTAAGGTCAAGCCTGAGATACAACTGGGCCTAATGCCCAGGTCTTCCTAAGTCCAGCCAGAGGCTTTTCCCCTCTGGATTCACCCTCCAGGTGCCGGTCTTGGATCACTGCTCATCCCCTCAGACTGGACTTCAATTCTCCCCAGGCCAGGGATTTTCTTCTTCTCTCAGCAACTCATAAACTTGTCTGAAATGGCCAGCAGAATAGCAAGGGAAAGCCTCCCCCTCCTCTTTCTCCTCATGCTTCTCCTCATCCCCCTCTTCCTCCCCTAATCACCTACTGTCCTTTGCATTCTCCCATGACTTTATCTCCTGGTGGACACAAGTGTGGCCACCACTCTCTTGTCAGGGCAGAGTCCGTCTGCCACACCTGCTGCATCTCTCCTCATCCTGCTTGCCCAGCCTCCACAAATCCTCACTCTTAACACAGAGATGAATGAAAAGCAAGGGAAGGTATACATGACACTCAGCAAGCACTGCTGGGTGCCTGACCCTCTTCCAAGTCTTTCCTGACAGAGTTCTAGTTATGAAATGGATTCAGCTTTAGGCCTGTGACTGAATAACAGGGTTCCTGACAGCCAAGCGCATGGGACATGCCAGAGGACACTCCCAGGTAAGCCAGATGCACACTAACCTGCCTTCAGCTGGCTTTTCATAAGCTGGGTCTGTGTTCCCTCCCCACAGTCAAAAAGCCAGCACTCGCCCTCACACCGAAGAACCACCGCAGAGGCGCCACGGGTCGGCGACGGATATGCTGCTCCTGTCCCAAGAAAGGTCACATCCATAGACATCTTCCACTCTGCAACAGAAACATCACTGGGGGTCATTAGAAAAGTCACTGCACCAAAAGCCTGCTCCTCTGAGATTTACTACAAGTGGCTGATTTTGGGTGCTGGGAATAGAACCCAGATCTTTGTACTTGCTGAACATGTGCTCTGCTTGGACCTAACCCTTCAATGCCTGCTTATGCTCTGGGTATGATGGTTTCTTTGGTGGTTTAAAATAGTGCTGGTCCTCAACCACTGAGCCATACCCCCATCCATTGTCTTAACTGGCTAAAAGAAGTCACCAAACCTTATATAACCCTTCTTGCGTGCACACATGCACACACACAAACACACACACAAACACACACATGCACACAGTTTGGGAATAAGTAGGTAATGCCACTTGCAACTAAGCCTGACAACTTAGTTTGATCCCTAGACTCCACACTGGAATTAGTGAAGGGAGTCAGTTAGCTCATTGGTAGAACTCTTGCCTGGCAGGTACAAGGCCCTGGGCTTAATCCCTGGCATTATAAGGAAAACACTGTAGTTGGATTCCAACCCTATGACAGTCTCTAAAAGGAAAACTACAGAGAAAGTAGAAAGAGGGAAGAATTAATAGGGGAGTCATTTTTCCCTTTTGGTTTTTGCTTTTTGCAGACAGGGTTTCTCTGTGTAGCCATGGATGTACTGGAACTGTCTCTGTAGACCAGGCTGGCCTCAAACTCAGAGATTCATCCACATCTGACTCTCAGGTACCAAGACTAAAGGTGTTCACCACCACCGCCCCTCTGGGAAGCACACTTTTAAGGAAGTAAAACAGTAGGTGGTCACAATATAGAAATGTTATTATACGGCTTTGACTCCAGAACCCCATATACAGGCAAAGAAATATTATATATTGGTAAACACAATCACAACACTAGAATTCAAATTGATAGGTGTCTTTACCAATGAAATGAACCAACAGAAATAATCAGAAGAATAAATGCAGGTCTATTGAAAGACAGCTCTCTCAGTAGTTCACTGATCTCACAGGTGGAGGTCAGGGATGTCCACGCCCGGACGAAAGCAAGGGGGTTTTATAGAGTTTAGGTGAGAAGTTATGACATGCCAGCTAGGACCTGGGATTATGTCCATACACGGTCAAGAATGAGCCCCTGGGCAGGCACTCTTAAGTGGGTTTGGAGAATCTCAGAGACAAGGGGTAATGACATGTTATCCTGGAGGAGTTTCTTCTGTGCAGACAGGGTTGGGGGAAGGAAGGTAGATGGGGTTCCCCAGCTCATGCAGGGGATGAGCAGGGATCCCAGCCTAACAGAAATAGCATTTGCTTATAATTGTCAGTATTGGCTTATCAATGTGCCAGACTAATGTTACCTAATACAAGAAAAAAAAATGAGGAAGTGAACAGTAAGACGCTCTATGAGATGCCTCCATATTTTGTACTAATTTGCTTTTAAAGTCCTAATAAACAGTAAGGCCCACCTGGGTTATTTTTGGCTAAGGGTCTAAACAAGACATACTATCTGATCATGCTCACCAAGTGGTGGCCACAGTGACCCCTTCTGAAGGACCATGGTACTGGGTAACAGTGTTGATATTTCACAGCAGTGCAAAGCCAGTTAGTTCATGGTTGGTCAGTTTACCTTTGCCTTCCCCCAAATCCTGAGCCCAGACACGGAGCCTCATGCACAGAACAGAAGAGTCCGGCCATAATGTACCTCTGGGCTGTGGCTCCATCTTGTCTCAGAGACCTGCACCCTAGAGGATGCGCAGACGGCTGCCAACCCCAGGCTGCCAACCCCAGGCCCTGTTCTCACTGGGTCTAGGCACTGTGCCATTTCTCATCTGTGTCTGTGATGGGAGATGTGCATCACATACAACAATGAAGGCTAGCTGAAACCTATGACTAACCACTTCCACATGAGTCAGAAATTTAAATTAAAAAAACCTGATAAAATATGTCTTAAAAATTAGTGCTGGGAATGTAGTTCAATGGGTGAGCCATTGCTTAAAATACAAGATGCTCTGGCTCCATCCGCACCACAGGGGAGAAAATCAGGAGAATAGTGACATAACTTTAGGGAGTGGAAAGACTTTCTTGCAAAGGCAAAAAGCTCTGAAATTTAAAAATAAACTCATCTACTGCGTGGGACAGCATTTTATAACATCTGTATATCAAAACTCAGTGAAATCACAGGAAAATAAAAAGGTAAACATCTACAAAACTTCGGGCTGAGGGAAGATGTCAGAAGACGCAGACGCATTTCCATAAGAACCGGATGACCAGGAGGGTGTCGGCTGCTGGGCAGTGCCTTCTAAATATGACAGGGAAGTCTTAATAGTATGGTTGCCTAAACACAGCCTGCAACAAGCAGTCCCACCCAGGATGAGGAGCTACAATCAGTGGGTGCTTAGGGAGGGATAATCAGTTTTCTCCAGAGACCAGCCACCTGATAGATTATCTGCTATGTCCTGTATGGACCCAGAAACCAACCTGACTGAGGTGGCAAGGGAACAAAGGAAAGACAAACATACACAGAGGTAAACAGATAGCTGAGTCGGTGGACTGCGCTCTCTGATGGACAAACCCAGAAGTCTATTATATAGAGTTGACCATTGAGGATCGTTGCACACAGCTCGTAAGGAGGCAGGGTTTATGGTGCACTGCTGGATGGAGGAGGCAGGTCTAGGGACTCTCAGTACTGTGGTCTCTGTAGAGCAGTCTTCAGGCCATAAAGGGGGTGCTGCTGAGGGAGAGCTCTTCTGCACAGTCAGCAGTCATTCTTGGACTCCAGAGGAAAGCTCTGCCCTCTCACTGAGCTGCACCCTGGGTGGGGAGGGGCACGCTTCGCCATTTTCCCGTGGGTCTGAGGATAGTCCATGACACGGCCAAGCCATGTCAACAGCACATTCACGCCGGGCTTCAGTCACTCAGGGCCCGCCACTCCCTACTTACCCAGTCCCTAAACACAGCACACAGGAGCAACATGGCATGGCCTCAGTAGGCCGTGTATACACATATTACTGTGTATAGACATACACATGTAGCAGTAGGACTAAGGAAGAGGCCATGAAGGTGAGGCGGGAGGGGACAGAGATGACCTGGAGGGGGAAGGGAAGGGTGGGGAGGATGTAAAGACAGTACTTGGAGTGAAATTCTCAAAATTTAAAGAAAGTAAAAATTGTTTTAAAGAAATTAAAGCCTCTTAAAATGGCTGTGCAGTGCTGAAAAGAGCTTCAGTGAGCGAGGGGGCTTGTAGGCCAGCCTGCGGGCTTGAGTTCAATCCCTAGAACGCACACAGTGAAAAGAGAGAATCAACTCTCACAACTCGGACCTGCGCGCATGCTCCTTCCAGCTCACGTGCACACATACACACACAATGGTAAACAAAATAAAATATTGACTTTTAGTTTATGGAAATGCATTTAATGAAAAACACTGACACAAGGAAAAACAAAGAGAATACATACCAAATCACAGAGAACATCCGAAATACAAAGAAGAGTGAATGCGCACAGCCCCAAGGAGAAATGCAGACTGAACAGAGACTCAGTTTCCCACACAGCAGTTGGCGGATGCTAATCAAGCAATGCTAGCCAAAGCCAGTTGGGGTGATGGGAAACAGGGAACGGATGTAATCACGAGTCACAGTGGTGGAGGGGTGGAGTGCTATTACTCTGTGAGAGAATAACTTGACAATAAATATTACCAGCAATGATACTATTGATTACAAATCCAGAAAACCTCATTTTCTGGACTCCAACTGTAGAAATACAAATTTCTGTGCAATAATGTTTACCATAATGCTTTTGGATGGGCTAAAATATAGAAACAATTTACAGTTATGTCAACAGGAAAATGACTAGTTTATGTTCTTAATGTTAATTATTCTGTTAAATTATTCTATAGGTAAGCTCTGTAACTACAAGGATAACAATGAGAAAAATTATAAATGGTCCCAGTATAATCGTATTTTTAATAACAATGCATCAGGCCCCATACTTCCATAAGACAGTGTGGTGGGGGCATACAACCTATTACTAAGATGGCCGGCCTCCTGGGTCTTTAGAATGAAGGCGGGATGGACCTGAGGATGTCTGCTGACTTAAATCTTTGGGTTATTTTCAGTTGTAATGAACAATGTCTTTATTTATTTCTGCTTTATATTTAACAGTGCTGATGTTTTTAATCAAAAAACAAATATGCTTCAAAAGGACAAATATGAATCAAAAAGACAAATATGTTTTTATAACTATACATCATTTAGTTTCCTTTCCCTTTTGGGGAGGGCTCCCCTCCCACACGAGGTAATGATCCAAGCCTTAAGGTTACTGTTAGCATCCCTTCCATGAGTTAGTCCACATTTCTGCCTCTAGACTATGCTTGCTTTTCAACAATGAAGTAGTTCAGTGTACATAGGCTTACTGAATTACCTCCTTATTGTTTTGCACTTTTCAAGAGGTAGAGATAAACAGTAGAAAGTTAACTTAAAGGCTAGTAAAACACAGAAGGAAGAACAAAATGTAATTGTTACTGCAAGCTAAGGTTCATGTTGTTTGTCACTCCACTGAAAAGCTGACAGACAGAAACTGATGACAGAAATGAGTTTCTTTACAGTTCTGGCCAGAACTGGGGAAAAGAGCTGTTCTCAATGGGTCTCTGCCTTGCCAAGAGCAATGCTACAATTTACAGAAGATGAATCAAAAGACAGACAATATGCACACGGAGTTTAGCTATGAGTCCAAGTGATCAGAACTGTGATAAGTCTCACATCAGGGCTCCCGGCTGGGCATTGTCATTCCTGGATAATACTTCCTAATTTGTCCAGCTGAGTCTTCTACCTCTACTTTACTAATCACTTTGCAAGCCCTAACAAATAATGGACACGTGGTTGGGGCATACCAGGGAGCTTTAAAACACCAACGATTGATTAGATCCTATCCTAGAAATATTACATAGGAAATCCAGTGTGTAAGGCACATGCTGAGTCTGAGAGCACGTTTCCCCTGCTCTGAGTCACATTTAAGAACTGTTTAGTGAAGGATGCTAGATGGTGCACACCTGTGATCCCAGCACTCAGAAGGTGGAGACGAGAGTATCTGGGAGACCAAAACAAGCCAGCTGTAGATACATAGCAACTTTACGGCCAGATTGAGCTATATGAGATACTCTCAAACCAGCCCAGCAAACAGACAAACAAACAAGAACTCCTTGTTAGAAATTATAACCCAAGGGTCATAACCTGAAATCATTAGTTAACATTTAAAACAAAATGGTGTCAGTTTGTTTTGTTTTATTTTAGGAGGGGCATGGTGGCACATGACTTTAACCCCAGCTCTTAGAAGACAGAGGCAGGCAGCTGTAAATTCAACACCAACCTGGTCTACATACACCAGGCCACCTAAGGCTACATAGAAAGAACCTGTCTCAAAAAACAAACAAACAAAAAAACCCCAAACAAACCCAAATTAGCTATCTCAGCTGGGTCACATGCCTGACACATCAGGATGAGGAGTTGCATTCAGCTCCCGATGCTTACATAGAGACCAGGGTCTGGTGGGGTGTGGATATAACCCTAGGCCTGGGAGAGACAGACAAGCAAATCCCTGGGCCTCAGTGGCTAACCTAGCTAGACCATCTGTGATTGAAAGGCCTTGTCTCAAGAACTTAAGGTAGACAGTAGTGTGGAAGCCACTGACTTCTGGTCAGTGGTTTTACACACACATGCATTTACACACACAAAATTCAACTGGACATGAATGGTGAATCAGAGTCTGAGGGCCAACCTGGGCTAGAGAAACCTTGTCTTGGAACAAACAACAACAACAACAACAACAAAAGGAAAAATTTCAAACACATACAGAATTAGAAATGTTAGTACACTACACTGACACAGAGTATCCACGAAGCTTCAAATTCTCAATGCATGGGCAACCTTGATTCGTCTACACACCACCTCAACCTCACCCCACCCCCACTGCTCCAAAAGGTCTAAGTGGTTGGAATTGCTTCCAGCAGGCCTGCCTAGGTGCTAGAATGTCTCCTTTCCTGATGTAAACATCTACTAAAGATCACTGTCAAGATCCATTATTTCATTAGGTGTAGCCACAAGGTAACAAGTCTCCCGCTGCAACTGTTAGCTGGCTACACAGTTGGCCTCGAGGTTTTCTTGCCAGAAAAGCTAAGTATCAGTTTACTAAAGAATTCCACCGACACAGAAAAGACAATGTGCAAGCTGTAGGGAAAAAAATCACGTAGGACACAGGAATTGGCGTTTCAGCTAGTACAATTCTAGGGCTTAAAAATATAAGAGGAGCCTGGGAGGGCAAGAGACAAAAGAGGTATTACTTATCTGTACTATGTGCAGCTTGTTTGGTTCCTGATTTGGATAAACTAGCAAGGGAAGAGACAACGGGGAGAATGTAAACACTAGACTGATTATGACTTTATGTTTAAAAACAGCCATTGTGTCTTATAGACAAGCATTTAGCATATGGAGTAATATATTTCATAATCGCTTTAAAACAACATCGGGGGAAGAAGGTAATGGGTCAAACAAGCCTGACCATGAATTGGGAATTTTTTTCCATGTATGCTTGAAATCCCCCCCCCCCCAATAAAAAGCTTTAAAAATGTAGACTAAATAATCAAAACCCTCCCAGTAGGTCAGCTGACAAACAGCAACTATTTAAGCAATGCTGTATGTTTTGTGACATGCATCGCTCCGGGAATTAGGAACTTAAAGTGAGCAAATCACACTAGGTCTCTGTCTTCTTAGACAAAAAAAAAAAAAAAAAAAAAAAAAAAAAAAAAAAAAAGCAGCTGCTCGCTTTCTCGAGATCAAGATCCACGTTCGAGATAGTGCGCAATTTCAGTCTTGACAATGCTGGCACTTGTCACCTCGGGCCTGACTGCAGATCACAATCTCTGCTGACCATGGGGACATCCCACAGCACCTGGGTGACTAGTGGAGACCGGCGCTCCTCGGTTTCCAGGCTGGCAGCTCCGGGCCAGGGGTGCAGGCGGGTGACACCGCCGCCCCCTTACTTTGGAGCTGCGTGGGCCTGAGAGTGAGTGGCCGGGCCTGTGGCCGCCGCTAGCCCGGGACACCGCGCCGCGCGTCCTCGCTGTCGAGCGCTCCCGGGACCTCTGCGCCCGCCCCGCGGGCCTGCGAGCTCCGAGGAAGCGCGCCCGCCCCCCTCGGGCGTCCTGCCCAACTCACCCTCTCCCCGACGCCCGCAGGAGCGGAGGGAGGTGCAGGCCGGCTCCGAGGCCCTGCAGTGTGCGAGCAGCGACGCGCAGCCGGAAGTGCGCCGCCCGGCGGTCCGGCGCGGCCGCTCTAGGCGCACGGGAGGTGCGCAGGAGGTCCGCGCTCGGTGGCGTCCGCCCGCCGGGGCTAGCTACGGGGAGGAGAGGGTCGCGGGTTCCCACCCACTCCTCGGTCTCCGTAACGCGCTGGCTGCGAAGCGTGCCTGCTGGAGTTTCTGACTCCAAAGTGGAAACCTTTACTCTTCCGCCTTTGGTTTGATTGCCGTGTTCTGTGTCCCAGACAAGAATGTTTTTCCTGATGTGTTCGTATTGTTTTTAGTCTTTGGTTGGGATGAGTCTTTCAACTGCAACGCCTGAAAGTGTAATCTTGTGCCTTGAAAGAAAAGCACTTGGCATCGGACTTTATTATCAGCCTAACCGCGTGCCTCCTGAACCTCTTATTTAAAGATTTTGTGTGTTTTTGTTTGGAGACAGTGTCTTGCAATGTCCTGGTGGCTAGGTTTGAACTTGCTATGTAGACCACTGCTGGCCTCGAACTCAGAAAACCCTCGGAGTCAGACCCTGAAGACTGGGATTAAAGGCGTGCCCATGTTTCGTTTAGGGGTAAACTTTTATCACAGCAACAGAAATGAAGCTAGAATACTAACTGTGGCTTGCATGTTTATCTTGGTTCTCCGTTCTTGTTTTTCTAGCTGGAGACCTACTTAGCGTTTGATGAGTGCCCTTGGCACCAAAGATAGAAATCTCTTAGATTTATCAATGCCCTGTTAGATTAGAAGGAACTTCCGTTGACTTATCCTGGAAGACATGCATGAGAGCAGATCACTTCCAGTGTGATGCCCTGCTCACACTGCTGTTAATGTGTAGGCTAGTTCCAAATTTGTCCTCCAAAGCTGTGTGTTGTGGATCTAAAACCTGTTAGGAACGGCTGCTGGTCTAGTCTCTCTTTACCCTAAGTCTTAGAGTCTCTCTCTGTTCTGTTCCGGTGTACTCACTCACTGTGTGGACTCTTGTTTTCTGTCTGGCAAACTAATAACAGCCTCAGCAACCGGAACTCTGCCTCCTCACTGCTGATGTACTGGTCTGCTTTATAAATGTCTTCAAAGACAACTCTGCCTGCCTCCTGCCCCTCCCCGGTGCTGGATTACCACCTGTAACTTTTCTCCCCCTCTAGTCTTCCATCTTTAATTCTAGAGTTGCACTAAATAATGTTTTGAAGGACTTCCATAACCTTTAAGGCTAAAATAGGTAAATTTCGTCATCACGAGTGCTCTCATTCCAGTTTATTAAAACCTCAGCTGCTCTGTGTGTCTGTCCTTAAACTTTGCACTGGACAGACAGTGGTATCTGATCCAGGTGGGGAACTCCTCATCAGTTCCCCAGCTTTACCCAGATGGTTCATGTGTCTGATCAACTAGGGTAAAGATCGCCTCTTAAGGACAGAGTCGAACTTGATCATTAAGGCTCAAGGAGATACCCAGTGGAAGTATAAAAGTCAAGCAGTGTAGTTCATCTGCTGTCTTAAACACGTGTAAGGTGTGTCTTTACGGATGGATGTGACTTCCTCAAAGTCATTTTAGGCCAGCCTCTTTAGGTCGGACTCTTCGAACTGAATCTCTGGCCGGTGCAGCAAAGCACGGACAAGAGAACCAACCACTGTCAGTCAAAATCACCAACTTAGGGAAGCACTTCCTGGGGGCTGTTGCGATGACTCAGCGGTTAAGAGCACTGACTGCTCTTCCAGTCCCGAGTTCAATACCCAGCAACCACATGTTGGCTCATGACACCCATACCTACACACACACACACATGCGCGCGTGTTTGAAGATAAAACACCAATGCACATAAAAATAAAAAAAAGAAAGAAGCCTTTCCTGTTGCCTGTTACCAGCATGTCCCATGTCCCATGTCCCTGCCGGGTAATTTCTAATGTCCGTTCTCTCAGATCTCTAATAATCTCTGGGCACCTTCTCGTTCTTCGGATGCTTCCATCTCACAGAGAAAGAGAGCGATCAGAAGAGGGCGCCCTAGGGCTCTCAGCAACATTCTTCTCATTGTTTACAACTTCTCTGGGGTTTTGGGTCCTGTTGCACATAAATCATTCCATTCCATTCTTTGAACGACAACCTCAGATAAGGCCATGCTGATCAGGATGGCACCAGAAGAAAACAGGAGCACTCTGTAACCTTGTCTGTACATAGATAAAACACCGTATTGATTGCTGGGAAACAATCAATTTCCTGTTTTACACACACACACACACTTGGTCAGAATGGGCAGTACTGATTCTCTGCAGATAGTTTATTGAGATTAGTGGTCCTTGAAATGTCTCTGCTTTCTGACACCCCCAATCCTGAGTGAACCTCAACTTCCGTGGTGCTGCAAAATCTAACCAGTTCCACGTTTTGCAAGAGAGAGATATAAGTTATTCATTTTTTAAAAAAGATTTATTTGTGGAATGTGGGGATCAAACTCTCATGCATACTAGACAAGCATTCTGAGCTCAGATCAAAAAGTCCTAACTTATTAGGACACCCCATATATGCATTCCTTCACAGAGATAAGCAGTGACCCAGCTTGGTGAGCAACGTATGCATTCCTAGGGGCCTCTGGCCAGAAAACATGACAACATACATCTGTACCACACACCTGAAAAAAGAAAAAAGAAGTAAGAAAACACTCAGTCTGGGCCATGTTAGGCACGGAGGCAGAGGCAGGTAGATTTCTGAGTTGAGGCCAGCCTGGACAGCCAGGCTGAGTGAGTTCCAGGACAGCCAGGGCTACACAGAGAAACCCTGTCTCGAAAAACCAAAAAAAAGAGAAGAAGAAGAAGAAGAAGAAGAAGAAGAAGAAGAAGAAGAAGAAGAAGAAGAAGAAGAAGAAGAGGAGGAGGAGGAGGAGGAGGAGGAGGAGGAGGAGGAGGAGGAGGAGGAGAAGGAGAAGGAGGAGAAGGAGGAGGAGGAGAAGGAGGAGAAGAGGAGGAGGAGGAGGAAGAGGAGGAGGAGGTGGAGAAGAGGAGGAGGAGGAAGAGGAGGAGGAGGAGGAGGGAAGGAAGGAAGAAAGGAAGGAAGGAAGGAAGGAAGGAAGGAAGGAAGGAAGGAAGGAAGAAAAGGAAAAGAAAAAAGAAAAGACAAGACTCGGACTACTGGACCATTTCTTCTCAGTCTAAGAACTCAGTGTCGTCGGCTCTGCTGCCTCTCTGGCCCTGGGCAGTTCGCTTGCACTGTGATGCTTCTGTTTCCCTCCTCCCAGAAGCTGTGCTGGGAGCACTCTTGGCTCCTCCTCCTCTCCAGCTGTGGCCTCAGAGCAAAACTCAGCCCAGGGTTTTGTGCTAACTTCTTGCTGGCCTCAGTTCTTCCTGTGGAATCTGGCAGTCCTGGTGACTGGAACCAGGGCCTCATGTGTCGTGCTAAGCAAATGCTTCACTGCAGAGCTCCAGCTCCAGTTCTCTCCTGCCTTGTCCTGTACCGGGCTGTCCAAGCCTTCACACCCGCCTGGCACTGAGAGACCTTCCCAGTGCTGATCAAAAGCCAACTTCAAACTTTTATAAGTCCATACACATCAGTTAATCTCCAGCTTTTCTATTTGCTGTGGGGGAGGGGAGGGTGGGAAGATGGTTAAAGGGCAGGTGCAGGAAGAACGCTGGGGACGCGCCAGCCTTAACCCGGAAGCACATTTGGTTACTTTTTGCATCTTCCTTCTCCTTTGTCCCTCAGGCACACATAAAGGTTATTTTCTGAATGAGTGGGAGTGGGTTGCAGGGATGGAGTCCCTTTAACCCAAGCTACACCCTGAACCTCAAAAATAGCCTCAGCACTGGCTGCATCTCTGCCTGGAATTCTCACGGCATCTGTACCGTTCAGTTTCTACCCACATCACTTCAGAAGGCTTTCTCTGAGTCACCCACTAATAACCACAGTCAAGACTCCCCACACGCCCACCTCTAATTTTCTCCACAGACCTATTTACCACCCGATACAGTAATAACACGTATTCCGTTTATTTGTCTCTCCGGAACTGAGTAAGAATGCTACGAATACACGCTTTTTTTTTTCTTTCAGGTTTACAAACACCTCAGTTTTTTCACCCAGTACACTCATAACACTCTCCTGACCTCCAGGGTGTGTGGATTTCCCTTCAACCTACAAGCGAGCCATGCTACAACCCACAGGTTCTGTTTCAACTCTGACAGACTGTCTACCCGGAGACTCTGGTGTCAGGAGTTTGAACCACAAGTGCTACACCGTGAAACCATCTTCCCTTTGAAGTTGGAAGCCAGGCTGCCTGTAGGCTCTCTCAGCCAACAGCGTAGGGCAGCAGGCAGAGTGTGGTAGACACTCTTCTAAAGGGCAGCGTCAGTTCCTGGCCTCCCGTTGGTCATGCACAAAACTGTATCTCTGTCTAGTATGTTGTGTAGCCGCCACTTCTTCCTTACCTGCCTCCTTCACGGCGGGTCACATCTCCACTGAGTTTTGAAGGTGCTCAAAGCCTTGCTGGCTTCCCCCAACTCTGAACAGACGTCTCTCCTAACGTGTTACTTGCATGCTCCATTTTCTCTTGTGTGTTTCTTGGAAAGCCCAGGCTAGCCCAGCGGATGATTCTGGATATGGGTCTGCAGATAAGAAACCCTAAAACAAAGAGAGCTGTCGATGTGGTAATTAGAATTTCTGTATTCTTAATATGAACCATCAGATCTACTGTCCCGACTCCAGCCTGGACTGTGGAATAACTGCAGCTGGTTTGGAAACATGCTCCTAACAAGGTGCTTCAAATTTAATGACAAGTACCAAAGAGGTTTCAGGTGAGTAAGGTACGGCTACCCCCTGCTGCCTTAAGACTATGGATTAATGAAAACAAATGTTAAAGCAGCTATCATACATAAACAATAAGCAAGTAGTCTATCAACAACCAGACACCAAACAGCTTACATTAGTTGTCTGCCTTAGTTTACAGTCATAGTCACAGCAAAACACCAGAGACCAGCAATGAAACAATAGGAATTTGTTTCCTCATAGCTCTAAAGGCTGAAGCTACAGGACAGCGGGAACATCTTGGTTGGTTTCTGGTGAGGGTCCACCCCCAAGCTTGTACAGTAGACCCACCATCCTCAGAGGACAAATCCAACACCTCCAGAGGATGCCAAAACTTGTCAGCAGTTCTATGATGGAGCAGCTAGAGCCAGAGCTGTAAGTTGTCACCTTCAGAAGCCTGGTGAGTTCCCTGCATCTTTTAGGGATTTCAGCTCAGGCCAAGCGGAGAGTCACAGCTTCAATGCAGAGAAGAATTTAAGGACTTGTCAGTATGAAGCAGAACTGGAGATTTTATTAAAGATACTTTAATACAGTATGAGTATGGTGGTGCACACCTTGAATCTCAGTGTTTAGAAAGCAGAGGTAGGCAGATCTTTGTGAGTTTGACACGGCAGATTCTAGAAGAGTCAGGACTACATAGAAAGACCCTGTGTCAAAAATGAATGAATGAATGAGTGAGTGAGTGAGTGAATGAATGAATGAATAATATTTGAATATAGGTTTTAAGCACGAGGGCTCAGAGAAAGAGCGCTGGTCAGAAAGAAGATCTGAAGTACTCGGATGTTGAGTGGGCTCAAGGGAGAGCCGCAGTTGATGGTGTTAGGTATGTACTCTCTTCGTGAGCCTTTCCAGCTACAGTTTAAAAGGTTAGGAAGAGGGCTGGAAAGTTGGCTCAGCAGTTCAGGGTACTGACCATTCTTCTGGAGGACCTGGGTGGTTCCCAGCGCTTACACGGTGGCTCCTAACTCTCTGTAATCCAGTTCCAGAGGATATGATGCCCCCTTCTGGCCTCCATGGGTGCTGCATGCAAATGGTACACAGGCATTCATGCAGATAAAACACTCTTACCCATAAAATTTAAAAAAAAAAATAAAACATTATTAAGCAATTTCTTTTTCTTTTCTCTATCTTTGAGTGTGTTTATGTGTGTACATACATGTATACATACATGCAGGCCCTATGGAGGCCAGAAGAAGGTGTAGGATTCCCTGGCCCTAGAGTTGTGGGCAGTTGTAAGCCACCCCATATGGGTTCTGGGTACTAAGAATCAAACTTGGGTCTTCTGAAAGAGTCATGGGCTTCTTTAGCTGCTGGCCCAGGTCTGTGGTTCCTCTTTTCTCTACTTTCATAATCAAGATGACAGGGTGGCTCTGGAGATACCTTGTATAGAATAACAATCTGATAAGGTAAAGCCAGGAGCCATTATGTTTGCACAGGATTTAATACATTTCCTTTTCCTGTAAGTGGGGCTTCTGGTGAGATTTCTAGAAAACTGTAGGTTGACAGACTCCCGGGAAGGGAGACAGTCTCTAAGCAGCCATCAACTGTGCTGGGATTCTTGCTTCTTTGCTGGTGAGATGCTTCAACTGGACTCTAGAGTAAGGAGCTCCCCTCTGCTCTCCTGCTACGATAATTTCCCCTATCTTCCATCCTGCTTTGGTTTCCCTCTCTGAGATGTTGATCTGTTAATTTTAATGACCCTCGAGAGTGGAAGGTCCATTCCCACAGCTCCGGTGCTGAACAGGGACACAGGGCTTACTCTTATAAGGAATCAAGAATCTCAACTTGTACGACCCAAACAGGATCTGAGAGGCGGGAGCTGGGAAAGGGAAGAGTTGTTATCTGAAGGAAATCTGAAAGAGAGATGTCATTTATTCAAGACATTAAACCACATAGATGCTGGCCGGTGGTGGCGCACGCCTTTAGTCCCAGCACTCTGGGAGGCAGAGGCAGGTGGATTTCTGAGTTCGAGGCTAGCCTGGTCTACAGAGTGAGTTCCAGGACAGCCAGGGCTACACAGAGAAACCCTGTCTCGAAAAAACCAAATCCAAAAAACGCAACCCCCCCCCCAAAAGAAGAAGAAGGAGAAGGAGAAGGAGGAGGAGGAGGAGGAGGAGGAGGAGGAGGAGGAGGAGGAGGAGGAGGAGGAGAAGGAGAAGGAGAAGGAGAAGGAGAAGAAGAAGAAGAAGAAGAAGAAGAAGAAGAAGAAGAAGAAGAAGAAGAAGTTGTTGTTTAAAAAAAAAAAAACCAAACAAACCTCGTAGACAATAAAGCATGGCACTGAGATTAGAGCCCAAAATGTCAGGGTCCCTTTATCATGATAACCATCTGCTAAATATCTGACAACCAGGATGCTAAGATGCTAATAAGCCTTAATAAGCCTTACATAAAGCTTAGGGCAACAACAGCCTGCGATTTAGTTGGATGACTGAGGATACACTGTCTCGATTTTCCTACTTTCATTTCTGTTGCTGTGATGAAAGGTTCTGACAAACAGCAACCTAGGGAAGAAGGGGTTATTTTGTTCACAACTCCAGGTTAAAGTTCATCACTGCCGGGAGGTCACAGACGCAGGAGCGTGAAGCAGCTAAGCACGGCAAACCCAAGAGATGGGAACAGAGAGAAACGAGTGCACTCCTGTTTGTAGGACTCAGCCCGCTTTCTCTCTTCTCACACAGTCCAGGGAAGGATGACGCCCGATTTGGGACTGATCTTCCTTCCCACATCAATTAAATCAATTAAGATAATGTGCCCACCACATAGACATGCCCACAGTCAACCTGATCTGAACAGTAGTCATTGAGAATTCTTGCAAGGAAGAGGGAGGCTAGAGGAGTCTGCCCCAGATGAGTCAAAAGCCCCCAAGCTTTGGAGACTTCTCAGATCACCTCGTAGAATCAGAATTGGAACACAGATCCGTGTGTACATCCAATTACACATTTATCCTTTGATTTAATTTTTCTATTTAAATTTAATAAATATTTTTTTAAAGATTTATTTATTGTTGTATATAAGCACACTGTCACTGTCTTCAGACACACCAGAAAGAGGGTGTCAGATCTTAGTATGGAAGGTTGTGAGTCACCATGTGGTTGCTGGGATTTGAACTCAGGACCTGTGGAAGAGCAGTCAGTGTTCTTAACCGCTGAACCATCTCACCAGCCCCTCTATTTAAATTTAAAATGAGATGGCCACTAAGAAATAAAAACCTGGGGAATAAAAAAATTTCAATTCCCTGGGAAGCAAACCAGTCTCCTCAGAGGGAGCACTGGTAGTGGGTCATGGGTCAGTGATGACCCTGACTTAGGGAGGATACCTCTGGAGCTGAGGCAGCTCCTCAGACAGCTGATTGGAGGAGACAACAAGGCCAGAACTGAGCTGCTTTTTGAAACTCTCCAAGGTCTCCCAAATATAATGAAACCAACTTAGTAACCAATCAAAATTGTACCAATGTCACTTCTTTGCCCCTACTAATCATATTAGATGTTGCCTAACCCTTCTGGAAAATTCCTCTAGCTCTGCATAAAAGGGGGCCTGTGAGCCTTTTGAATTTCACCGTTTGGATGAGTGGTTGATCCCCTGCATGCTGGTTGCTTCTGCAGAATAAACGCTCTTTGCCTTTGCATACTACTTGAGTCTGGGATCTTCTGTTCAGCGATCCTTGGACCCTAACCAAAGCTTGCATTAACCCTGGAGGCGGATCTGGGTCACCAGACACCTTCATTTGCTCATGACTGTGAACTTTCCCACTGTTTGCATGAGTTCCTTGAAATCATGACTCTGAGGCTTCTTATATCTGAATGAATGCCCAGGCCAATAGTTTGGCCTCTGTCCCTCGACCACCTCATGCCTTAAATACCCATTGATTTTATTCTAAGTCCTGCCACATGGCCGGGTCATAAGACGGCCTTCTGTGTCTGCTCCGAATCTCCTGAGCCTTGACTCCACTCAATCCTAGACATCCCCTCTCTCTACCAGAACTTGTACCTCCCTATTTTCTTGATAGGTGAATGCTTTTTACAGAGAGCAGAAGAGATTATCTCTGCACTCCCCCATTGTGGTCACATTGATTAAATCTCCTTTTTCTGACCCTTGCTAGCCCTTTGTCAAACTCTAGTTATACTATGAACTAAGCGGGGGGGGGGGGGGGCGTAATTTAACTGTTTTACTTAATAAATTACTTGTAAGTCATTTGGTCCCATGGAAATAGTAAACAAATAAAAAAAAAAAAAACCCAAGCAGATGAAAACAATGGTCACACATAAAAACTTGTTAAGAAAAACCAGTATTTTGTAATTTTCATTTAGATTTATCCTTTGTCAGTTTTAAATTTATTTTGTTTGTTCTGTTTTCTCTCTCTTATTGGTATTTTGAGACAGGGTTTTTCTGTGTAGCCCTGGATGCCCTAGAACTCACTCTGTAGACCACACTGGCCTTAAAAATCAAAGATCCACCTGCCTCAGCCTCCCAAGTGCTGGGATTGAAGGTGTGTGCCAACAACACCCAGTTTATCTATTTTCTTTATAGCACTAAGCAACCCTTAACCTTCAGTCTGTATTCCCAAAGGTTAGGTCTTTTTTTTTTTTCACTTATGTCTTAAGGACACAGTCTAACTTGATCATTAAGGCTCAAGGAATCACCCAGTAAAAGTATAAAAGTCAGACTATGATGGGAAAGGTTTGAATCTTACCATTGCATCTCAGAGACTTGACACCACTATGCCTCCGATACTGCAATTGGGTTGATTGTTTGTAAACAGGGCAATTGTTATTATGAATGTCCCCCAAGTGTTGTAAATTTAACTGAGTTAATTTTCCAGATAACCAGAACAGTGCCTGGGTGAGGTCAGCGCACTTAGTGGGTGTTACCTATTACAGCACGCACCTCCCTGTCATTGAGTCAGCATGGTTTTCTAAGTGTTGGCATGGGGCGTGGTTCTCCCTTACCATCGAGATTAAGCTAAATGAGGAGCTACAAAGAGTGGGAGACAGACCACAAGAAAATAAAGGGCAAATGTGAAGAGCCCAAGTTGTACTCTACCCGTGAACAAGTCTAACAAGTTCCCAAGGGCTCAAGGAATTTTGAAAGTTAGCATATCTATTACACTAGATAATAGATATTATGTATCTATTATCATAGAGCCAGGGTAAGGGAAGGGCTCACAGCCTTATTCACAGCTTTCAAAGTATCCTACACACCCTTTAGAAACAAAGTCAGCAACCATTTTTACACATAAGAAAAATTTTACTAAGAAAATATAAGAACACATCTCATTACAAGGAATCTATCACAAAAAGGGAAAAATAGTTGACATAATTATCAAGTCTTTATAGCGGTCTCGGAACTCTGCATGAGAAGTCGACACAGCAGGATACACTGTGCTCTACACAGAGCTTTCCCCTTTATCTTCCCCTTGGGGAATCACCTCCGCAAAACTTGTCATCCTCCCCAGTCTGCCCTACACACGGTGAGAGATGCTAAGCGATGACATACGATGTGTGTCTTCTTCGAATCACCAATTGCTGCTGGCCATATCACTGACAGGAACACAGCCACATGAACTGTGAAAATAGTTTCACTTTCTGGCAATTTTAAAGCTTATCAGGCAAAGTACAAAAAAAACCCACTGGGTAGGAATTTCATCAAATGTTCAGCTAAGATAACTTTCCGGAAACTCCTCATTCTGCATACAGTCCTCCTTCATGGAAGCTGTGTGTGCACACAACAGACTTCACTGGGAGAGTGCCTTCCAGGGGCACGCTGACAGGGCTAGATTCAGAGAGTAAATGGCTGCTCCTGATACTGATTTGCAGAAGAGCAGCAGCAGCAGCAGCAGCCTGTGGTTCTATGAATATTACCAAATCAAGAGCGAATTAGCTATTGAGAATCTTTGGTGTAATCTATCACATTCAAAACAAACAACTTAATATATACATATAATAATTAACAAATAAGAGGTTTGTGGTGTATTTGAATGGTTAAGTAGGAACAAAGGTGGGGAAATCACACCAACTGGTAAAATGCAATGCAATCAAAAGGATTCAAAACTGATCTTGTACAAACAGGTGAAGACTTTCCCCATGGATAGAACCAACTGCAGAGACTGACGGGTCTGAGCTGAGCCCAGCTCTGCTGGTCACCGTGAGCTCTTCAACTCCTCTATGGCCCTGTCCTTGCTTGTAAAACAGGGTCAGAGATGCAGGGCGCAGCGTAAATGCGAGGTGCTTTGAACATGTGATACCGAGCAGGCACAAGCCACACAAGTTGGTCTTCCATGACTTGCCAACTGTCCACATCAGATGTACTGGTGACACTCAATGACCACATGAGAATCAGTGATTCTCTAGAAATATTCAGGAAAGGAAAATAAGGTTTCTAGGATGTACGCACACAGACTATTTCAGCACAGCACAGGCTAAGTCACAAGTGCAAGGCTGGATGAGGTAATATGGCCCTGCCTCAAAATCACAAAAACCAAAATCAAGAAGCCAAAGTGCAAGCATACAATTGAGGAAAACTCCCGAGAACTGGAGTACAGAGCAACAGACACCTCAAGTCTAAGACTTAAGGGTACAGAGTGTCTCAAGGAGCTAATGGCACATACACCTATATTTGGAAGAAAAAGATGAACAGAGTTCAGTTATTGGGGAAATACCGCCTAGCCAGAGATGCACTAACTTAATGTCCATGCTAGCCTGGGCCTTCCACCAGACACACAGGTAAAATTAACCATGCAAGGAACATAACCATCTGTGACTGCCATCCTTTTCCTTTTTAGGGACACAATTTAAAGTAGTTGTTTCAAGTAAATGCTAATGAAGATGAGAGAGTCCCACCTGGCACGTCCCCTCTTTCTCGTGTACTAAGACCTCGACTTCAGATGAGGTGGTTTTCTAAGGCTAGATTATCTTGAATGTTTACTTATTTAGTGTATAACTTCAGCTCGTTTGAGGGTTTTTCTCTTTTAAGGCAGGATCTCATGTAGCCCAGGCTAGCCTTGATTTCCACATGTAGTTGAAGCTAGCCTTTAACTCCCAATCCTCCTGCTTCTACCTGCTAAGTGCTGGGACTAGAGGCACACAGTATACCTGGCTAGTGGGTTGCATTTTAACATTGTGCACAAGTGCAAACCACAGAGGCTGATGAGACCTGTCTCATGTGTGTGCAGTCAGCAACATGTCTGCCCTGGAGTAGGTCTTGAATGGAAACAGAATGCCACTGCTAGTCCACTGAGGATTTCCCTGGACGCGGAACTACAGTAAGGAGCTCTGGGATCTGTATTAATGCTCTCAAGTATGGTGAATGTCCTTCAGGCTGACTTTGTTTAGGGGAACTGGAGAGCACTGACACGTTGGTAACACATCTGTACCTTCCTCCAGGGCTAGGCTCCTGGCACTGTCTCCACTCCCTGTGGGAGCAATGCTCCACTCTGCACTCCTGAAAAGGGCAGTCTGCATCCATTGGTAACTGTAAAATCTCTTCAGAATCTGATAATTTAGAGAAAAATCAATTAAGTCCTTCCTCAGAGAATAAAGAAAACTGCCCCACAAATAGACATGGGATAACTACTCTTTCAGAAAACAACGAACAACAAAAAACCTGGTCACTAGATTTATGAGCTTAATAAAGTATTCTAGATTATGTTTTCTGAAAAAGTATGCATAAAATTTCCTTATTAACTTAATATCCTATATCAATTAAAGACAGAAAGCCATTCCACATAATTCCAGTTGACCCTTTTCCATATAAACTTAAGCATACAGTTTCTGAGCACTGAGTTTAAATTAAAAGTACACTCAGCATGCTCAGTTCTGCATATGCGCCAGCATGGGTGCCACCAAGGAGATCATTAGACATGTGCGATCTCACCAATCAATCAATAAGACAAAAAGAAAAAAACAAAACAACTACCACCACCGAAACCCCCAAAGCCAAAAACCCAAACAAAAAGCACACACCCAAATAAAAACCATGGGGTGTGATTGTGTTTGGCCAACTACTTCGGGGCATGGGGACCGCCCTAGTGACATTCCATTGTTTTTGGGTTTTTGTTGTTGTTGAGAAAGAGACAGAGACAAAGAGAAAGAATGTGAAGTGAGTAGGGAGATCTGGGAGGAGGAGAAATATATGAAATCAAAATATACAAGAAATAATTTAATAAAAAAGAGACAAAGAAGTACCAGATAGTGAGCTCCACCCTGAAACTGTACCAGCAGCAGCACAGCTAACATCTGCCATCCCACATCAGGGCATTAGTGTGAGAACGGGATGCTCGCAGAATCCTGGGATGCTCGCAGAATCCTGGGATGCTACTGAAATGGCCTGCCTGGGCTCTCGGCACGGGAGGTCAATTAAGGGTCTGAAGACAGGGAAATCTCCGCTTTAGAGGTTCACAGTGATTCTGAGACAACCTTCTGGTAAGAAGCCACCCTTGGAGAACGGTTTTAACGAAACTCTCAGAGCTTAGCATCTGAGCATCTGCTACGCTTTCAAGTCCCCCCCCCTCTGCTTCACAGTGGAAAACAGGGGCTTCTTTCCCCTGACTGCTGGAAACCCAGCTACAGCTCTTCCTCTGCCCACCACTCTTCCAAATAATGACCTTCTTGGTTGGCAAAATTCCCCATGGAAAGCCCGAGTAATCCCCTCCCTCACACTCAATTCGATGCCATCAGGGCCTCCCGTTGATCATGTTCTTAGATAACAATTATTTAAATTTACATTAAATAATACTTATAAGCAGGCTATACTTCATCTTGCCATCTTCTTAAAAATAACTGCTGTGACTTGTACCGTTCAATAAGCAAGATCTCAGTAAAAGTACTTTAATCAGCCTCTGTCCTGTTAACAAACAGCAAAAAAAAAAACCAAAAAAAAAACAAACGACACATTTTTATACTTGTAATGTTCAATATTTAGATTTCATATACAAAACAAAAACATGAAAAAAGTCTCATAATTTTTTGTTCATTTATTTATGGTGTGTGTGCGTGTGTGTGTGTGGGGGGGGGGGAGGTGGTGGTCAGAGAATAACTTCTGGAGATTGGTTCTGTCCACCATATGGGTCCTGGGATTAAACTTAAATATCAAGGCTTGGGTACAAGGGCCTTAATCACTGAACCATCTTGCAATCACACTGTTCTTTTGTAGACAGTCTGGCTTTGAACTTGAGATTGTCCTGCCTCGGTGCTAGACTTCTACCTGTATATTCATCTAACTATTCATCATACATACCTGTATATTCATCTAACTATTATTTACTTCATTATTTTACTAAACAGACTGCTATTTATGCTAAATTAACCATCATGTTTACCATACTTAAAACTGCAATGCCATTCCAAGCCTGCCTCTTTTTGGGGTGGTCCTATGGACTGAACCTACGGTCTGTGCACACTAAGCAGTCTGAATACACTTTGAGAACTTCAAATCAATCTTCTTAAGCAGGAAGATGGTAAGAAGCGCCCTTTGCCTACAGAGAGGATGAACACATACTGTGGCATGCACCTACCGATGGCATTGTACTGCTACCACTCCAGGGTGGCACTATTGTCTCTGACCATGGTGGCTCATAGCTATGATCTCAGCAGGTGGAAGCAAGCCAGGGACACAGCCGAGTTCCAGAACAGTCGCTACAGTCTCAGAATAAAAACAAGCATCGTGACAGGTGAATGCCACAGCTGCTGCCCTGTCTCCAAACACTTTAAGAGTTCTTTTAGAACACGTCTCATGAATAGCCTTTAGACAGCTCTTACCCTGGGCTTAAAAACAGTACTTCCTAGGCTGGGCTACAGAGATGGCTCAGAGGTTAAGAGCACTGACTGCTCTTCCAGAGGCCCTGAGTTCAATTCCCAGCAGCCACATGGTAGCTCACATCCATCTATAAGGGATCCAATGCCCTCTTCTGGTGTGTCTGAAGACAGCTACAGTATACTCATATAAATGAAATAAACAATTTCTTTTTTTTTAAAAGGCATTTCCTGCCAGGTGTAGTCCAGTTATAGGAGTGTACAACCTCAATCCCAGCACTCTAGAGGCAGAGGCAGGGAGATCTCTGCGAGTTTGGGGCCACTCTGGTCTACAGAATGAGTTCCAGGACAGTCAGGGCTACATAGTGAGATCCTGTCTTGAAAATATAAAAGAAGGCATTTCCTGGTCTAATTGTACTTTATTTACTCCACTAAGCTTGGGATCTATTATACATTCTCAGCAGAGAAAGACATCATTACTAATATTCAAAGGAATGTATGCTAGGAAATCTCTACTGCACAATAAAGAACAGGACAGTCAGGAAAAAGGTTTAGGCTATAGTTAACACCTTCAGATACATATTTCCAAATCACATGACATTAGTCATGCATGTTAGGTAGATGATATTCCCTCAACTGAGTGAAGACGATGAAAACTGTTTTCATAATCAACAAACCTAAATTTCTGTTTGGTTAATAAGATAATGTAACTGAAGCAATTAAATGTACGGAATTAATTTTATTAATAAAAGTGGGTTTTATATACTGTTGCAAACGACAGTTCAGTTTGTCTGAAGGCAGCAGTGGCTCCTCCCACTCTTCTATAATGTTATAGTTAGCACTGATTTAGTTCTAGGAAATTGGGCTTTTTTTTTTTTTTAATATATATTTCCCCTAACCTGTCTACTACAAGGGGATTTCGGAGTAGAAAGTAAAATGGAGCATATAGAAAAGAACAGTTTAAGTGCTGACAAGTTTTCTTTGGAATTCAGTGAGCACTTGGCTTCTTCTCAACATTTTGTACTCATATGCACAGCGCGAGAGGACTGAGGCAGACAAGTGAGAAATACATTCACGTAACAGCAACAGTACCGCAGCCAGCTCAACACAGAGCACACGAGGCGAGCCGTCGGAACAGAAGCATTTCCAGTACTGGACTGTGGGCACTACAGTATACTCAACAGTCTGTCCCCAACAAAAGTGAGATTCACAGGGGAAAAAAAGCCAAGCAAAGTGGTACGGAAGAATAAACCACAGACGACACGGTGACTCAGAGAATATTATCTTTTTGTCTAAAAATAGTGGTTCCCTGAAGCATGGAATGTCTTAATGGGAAAGTTTCTATTCTGTTATCTGAGGAGGCTTCAATGAAGACTCTGGCCAGTCATACACGTCCGGCAGCAGGGAAACATAATTACTCCGCCATATTCTTTCTTTCACATATTTGGCCTTGTCCTCAGGTTCTGGGTATCGGAAAGCCATCTTATTAGCATACAGGTACTCTGTAAGCTGGAAAATAAACAGCATCACTGTTTAGGCTCTGACTGTCTCTCAGAGAAATAAAATAGCATTACAACACACACACACACACACACACACACGAATTGTACTCTACTTTTTCCAAAATGTAAAATATTATTTTGACTCATTTCAAATTATTTAAAACGTGTCAAGTTTGAAAGACATAATAAAAATTATCTGTTATCTCATGAAAGCTTTGATATGTTCTGGTCACCTTTCCTGATGAAGAAAAGAATGATTAGTATTTCTTTACATTCAACAAGCACATCTAAGTTCCATGCAGGTGATGGACCAGCTTCTATTGCCATAGCCCTGCTGAAAGGGGCTGTGTTGTTTAGTAGACCATAACTCTAATCAAAACTGCCCCAGAGAACAAATGCAAGCTTAACCATGCCTTCACCAACCAGGTGCCAGTGGCGCACTCCTTTAATTAACCCCAGCATTCTGGAGGCAGAGGCAAATGGATCTCTATGAGTTCGAGGCTGGCTTAGTCTACAGATCAAGCTCTAGGACAGCCAGGGCTACACAGAGAAACTCTGTCTGTCAAACAAATAGAACAAAGGAACAAAGACATCCAGATGTCAGCTGTAATCAGCCACACTGTTCTGAAGTATACAGGGATTATCCAATCCTTCGATGGTGTCTACTGCCTTCAGAACAGTAGTGTAAGTCAATATATGCAAGTCTTCCTGCTGGAAACTTCTGCTCTTGACTCTAGACAATTCCTCCTTCTTACAATCTATGCCACTGGTACCCGGACAGTGCTTAGCTTCTACGCATTCCAAGGGGAAACAAGCAGGTGTGCATACCCATGCTAATCCCGTCCCCAGGTCACAGGCATCTGCATCATGTGGGAATTCTGGATCTGCCCCACATCTACTAAACCTCTTAGAACCAAAGCCTTGTGGTACGGCCTGGACTCTTTATCAGTGAGCATTCCAGGCAATTCTGACGTATCTTCCAGTTTGAGATATGATATGTTGCCCAGTGTACTCTAACACTCTAAACTATCTTATATTTTTAGTGCTTTTCTCTTGAGTATAAAGGGGAGAAAAATATTTGCTCTTGATTAAAATGCAAAAATATGCAAAAAAATTACCATCAATTCTATCATAACAAGAGTTGAATAAACTAAAAGTTCCTAAATTTCTCAGGCCCATCCACTGAAATAACAATGTAAGACAACAAAGAAACTTGAAATTCTGGGCTGGTATTGGCTCCTCTTGCCAAGGACCTGGGTTCAGTTCCCAACACCTACATGGTGACTTACAACTGCCTGTAATTCTAGTTCCGGGAGGTACATTCAATTGTCTACACAATAAAGTGTAGACAAAACACTTATATACATAAAAATAATCTCCAAAAAGGGGAGGAGGGAGGGAGGAAGGAACAAAGAAAGAAAAGATCAAAAGGGGACAGGAGTTTCCAAGGGAGGAGGAAACATTTTGTCACAGCACAGTTGTAGGTAACAAGCAGGCAGCTAAAACAAGAAGGAGCTGCCACAGTCAGTGTAGGCTTGTGTTTAATCTGCAGTACCACAAGGCTGGGGAACAGAGGGGTTCCCACTAGCAATTTCTCCCCAACAGACAGGCTGACAAAAAGGATGAGTCAGCAACAGGTCAAGAGCCCTTGCTGGTCATGCGTGCAGGCAGGGTGACTGGTACCACAGTGAGGAGAGCAGTAGCCCAGCTCTGATGCAGAACTCTCCTGCTCTGGTCTATAGGGTGGGGCATGGCAGGCTCCTGTGGGCACAGCTGTGCATATTTTCCTAAGCCTTTTCTCTTAAAAAGGAAAGCCAGCCTCTGAAGCCACAGCATTCCCTCCCTCCCCAGGCCAGCGTCAACAAGCCCGAGCTCCCAATCCTGCAGCAACCCAGAATAGGTAGGCCTCCTTCACTGTGTCAAACATAACATACTAGCTTGGGCTACATCACACCCTTCTTAAACAAACCATGAGAATGTGTACCACATAAATTTTCCTTCTAAATATTGAGAACTTATGCCTAATATGCTTGTATTACTTGGAGAAGAAAGTGTTATTAGAGTTTATGTAAAATGGCGTAAATTACTTACTTTAATAGCTATGTTAGCAGAAACTTCCTGAATATTAGCAAGTGACGGGTAAAGCCTGCCTTGGGCTAACTCCTCATCTGTCAATTGAGCTGTCAGTGCCTGAAAGGAAAAATAGCATCATATTTTTGTGTAAACAGAAGAATCTAGTAAAATGGAAAAAGCGCTGGGGAAACAGAAAAGACAAATTATAGATAACAGAATCTTTATTTCTTTTAGGACTACATTAAACCAATGTAGAAATGAAAACTGCTCATCAAGGGTCCTGGAGTACACTGGGTCAGTGGTTAAGAGCACTGACTCCTCTTCCAGAAGTCCTGAGTTCAATTCCCAGCAACCACATGTAATGGGGTCTGATGCGCTCTTCTGGTGTGTCTGAAGAGAGCTACAATATACTTGTATACTAAAACAAACAAATAATTCTTTTAAGAAAACCAAAACTGCTTATCATGGTGGGGCATGGTGGGACATAGCTTTAATTTCTGCACCCAGAGGCAAAACAGGTGACCTGTGAGTTTGAGGCCAGCCTTGTCTTCATTGTGAGTTCTAGGCTAGCCAGCACTTCACAGTGAGAGCCTTTCTCAGAAAACAAAACTAGAAAGCCACACCAAAACACACCAGAATCAAAACAACACAATTCCCCATTAAGCAACGAGTAACTGGATCTAAATTCCTGGCAAGGTGCCCTGGTTCACACATGGTGCTGGGGATAAGAGTAGCTAAGAGGAGACACTATCACCGGTAGTCATGTGAGTTCTTCAGAATCCCCTTTGAAAGGTGCAGTGCTCCACTAATAGGGAGGGGTTATATTTTATCTGTGTTGTAATAATCTATGCTGTCTGCACTACCTTCATATGACAGGTCACACGACACACAGGTACCATGGGAACACGAGATACAGGTATAACATGCTATAAATACAAACTGACTCGAAGCTTCTATAGACATTTGAAAAGCTATGATTTTTTAAAAATTAACATAATGCAGAAGTAGACAAATAAAACGTGATGGATTGCTAAATTCCTTTCCTTCTGTAATGTGGATTCAACTCTTGTTTTAAGATCTGCTCACCTCTACAATCTATACTTTATATAAAATTAGCAGTATTTAGAACATTACCTTTGCAGCTTCTAAGAAAACGGTGTCACTGATGTGTCGGGCTTGACAGAGAATAACAGCTAAAGCCACACCTAGAATACATGTCACACAGTTCACTTAGTAAGGTCACTTTTCAATTATAAAGGACTAAATTCCTCAACTGAGAAAAAATAAACGGTAATGAGCTTTCAACCAACTGCCCACGAGAAAGCAATACTGAACTAAAATCATCTTTGCCAATGCCTATTTCTCACCGCTAACAAAATCAGTTTAGAAATAGGTGGAGTTTTTATTTATTTATTTATTTATTTATTTATTTATTTATTTATTTTACAATTATCACGAGAAAGCAATACTGAACTAAAATCATCTTTGCCAATGCCTATTTCTCACCGCTAACAAAATCAGTTTAGAAATAGGTGGAGTTTTTATTTATTTATTTATTTATTTATTTATTTATTTTACAATTATCAAGATAGCAAATATTTATGGGTTTGCTTACTTCAGTTTATAGTGCCAAAAAAATGCAAGTGGGCGAGACGGGGTAGGGGTGGGGGAGAGAATGAACATAGAAACACCCATCAGCTGAGCAGAAATACACAGCAACAACCAAGCAGGCAGTCTTGAGCCACCTCAGCCCCGATTTCAACAGCATCAGCCCGTTCCTGAAGGAGGCTCATTATTTCACTGTTTCTGAGTCTTTAGTAACTTGCTTTAATTTCTTTAGATTTTTGAGCTTTAAAGACTCCCAATTCTTCCTGGTTGAATACAAGCATTCTGCCCTCTTGCTATTTCTAGTCTTCTCTCTCCCTGGCATGGAGAGAGACATAGCTTGGTCCATCTTCATTCATCGTGTATGTTAGGCCTTTGGAGGCACTATTTAATCCAGGCAGAGTTAACGCTATACTGGGACTGTTTTCCCAGAGTTCATGTTGTTTCCCCCTTAACTGTTTTTTAGTAATTAACATTATCTCATCCTGGAACTCTTCCTTAGTTGTGCAATCTTGTAGGTTTGCGTCGTGTGGATTTCTGGCATAAAACTCTCCAGCAGCTCTTCCCACATAGCTCACTCCTCACCCTGTCATTCGGGGATGTTTCTTTGATTCCAATTATTAACATCCCCCCCTTTTTTTTCTTTTTTCTTTTTGGTTTTTTGGATTTGGTTTTTTTCGAGACAGGGTTTCTCTGTGTAGCCCTGGCTGTCCTGGAACTCACTCTGAAGACCAGGCTGGCCTCGAACTCAGAAATCCGCCTGCCTCTGCCTCCCAGAGTGCTGGGATTACAGGCGTGCGCCACCACCGCCCGACACTAACACCCCTTTACTAGTGCTTTGTTACCCTCTCTTTCTAGCAGGTCAGATTTTCCTGCAGTTGTTCTGAGAAACAACTGATAGGAAATAATTTTTTTAAATCTGCATTTCTGGAAATGCACACATTTACCTCGTTCTGCTCATCTGGGCTTCGGACTTTAGTTTGGAAATGAGTTTCCTGCAGACCTCTGCACCTCCTAGCTTCTGGCCTTCTCCCAGGGTCTCTCTGGTATCATGTCCTGTTTAGACAACTGTCTTTTCATCGCTGCAAGCATGGACACTGATTCTATAACCCTGTGTCTTGGGGTATGTTTCCAAACCCACTGTGTCTGACACTCAGATGTGAGCCCTTCCTCTGAGAGATGCTTCTGAAGTCTTTGATGTCCTTCCATTTTTCCTTTCGTTCCTTTTGTCCTGAAATTTCTGTTTTCTGACCTTGTAATTGTGCAGCAGACATGTGACTTTATTCTTTATTTGTTATTTCTCTCCTATCCCAACTATTAAATGGCTTCCTCAACTTCTTTCTTATAATCTTTCTGCTATCAACTAAGAATTTGCTGTTTCCAACCTGAAATCCTCTCATTTTGAAATACAGTAGCTCTATAAAGATATTTATCATTCCTTCAAACTTTTCCTTCAGGCCTGTTTTCTCCCAAGATGCCCATTTTTATTTAAACATTGATTTATCTGTTATGATATCAACTTTTTTTAAAAGTTTTTGTACGATGCTTATTAGATGAACATTCTGAAGAGCAGCCAGTGTTCTCGCCTGCTGTCTCTCCAGCCCCGAGGTTTCTTTATTCTCACAGCTCGCCCTCCCCTTCTCTCTGGTAGTGGGCTGTGTCACTTTAGCCAAAAGACACTTGAGCCTAGTGTTTTGACTGATAGCTGTGTTGCCCAGAGTATGGTTCCTTTTTTTCTTTTGTTTTTCAATTGTTGCACTTTGTCCCCCAATATTCCCTAACTGGAAACGAGAAGTTTTTGTAGTATTCTACTGATTATCCTTAAGTTTACAGCATGGATCCTCATCAGAAAATTTCCATCAACTTAAAATGTATCTTCCCGCCAATGTGACTCCCTACCACATGTCAGGTCTGTTTATCTGAAAAAGCATTGCTGTGCATGTTGTCTCGGCACATCTGTTGAAATGCAGCGTGACTGTGTGCTGTCTGCAAACCCCTGCTGTCTGATCTGCACTTTCACAAACTTGCTCTGTCTTCCTTCCCTGCACATTTCCGAGACACGTTACCCCATCCTTCCCTCACACCAAGCTTCTGGAACTGTTTCTCACTGGCTTGAGGAACAACACTTCCTGTCTTTTCATTTCACACAAGTATGCAGGCAGAGAGTTCTCTGGATTCCTAAAATGTCTCCAATTTGCTCTAGCTCTTGTGGACTGTGAACTGAACACTAGGCTAGCAAGTATTTCCTACAAGCAACACAAACACATCACTCCTTTCCCAGCAGTGCTGAGAAATCAAATGTTGCTCCTACACTTGGATCAGCTGCAGCCATGATTTCTCCCTGGGTCTTTCTGAAGCCTCACAGTGAGGGTCTGAAGTCTGGACTTCTGGTCTACCCCAGAGGATTTTTTTTTTCCTGAGGTACGCTGGAAGGTACTCTTAGCCATGCAGCCTACGATGCTGCCTCTCCTTCGTTTCCATACTCACTGTCTTCCAGGACTTTACTAGCAATTAAAAGTCTCTTTCTTACTTGCTCTTCTGTATTTTCTCCTTCAACTCTGCTTCATTTCCAGTTTCTTCTGTGTTACCCTACAGTTACTTATTTTGGTCTAATCTTCACTCACCCATTGGATTATTATTGTTATTCAATTCCAGAAGTTAGTGATTTTGGCTGACGTTCTCAGGCTTGGCTTTCACTGTTGTAAAATAATAACCATGTTTGTGTTACAACACTGGTGGTCCATGTAGACCTGAACCTGTCTTCTTGTCTGGTGGTGTTGCTGGACTTGGGTTGTCAGGTCTTTGCTTAGGTTTCCTTTTTCCCCTCTAAACATGAGTGGCATTTGTACATTTCTCTAGAAAAACAACTTGAGGACTGGTGCTGTGTTTTCAGAGAAGACGTCTACTTGGTTCTGCCAGGCACTGGCAAAGACGGGAGTTTTCTAGACCAGCCACAGCTATCATCCTGTAGGACTTCAGCCCATGACGGGTACTCACTCATGAAGGGAGGGGTCACACCTGGCCAAATGTCAACACTACCTTTCCTCTAGGGCAAGTATAACTTGTCCCTGTTGTTTATTTCCCAATCAGTGAGAGTTTCTCATGCTAAGGGGACTACAAACTCTAGCCTCCTCAGCACGTTGTCTGCTCTTTAATCTTGAGTCAGGATCTCACATCTTATCAGTCCATACATTACTGGCTTCTGATCTTCGAAGGCTGACTATTAATGGTTCTGTCTTCTTTGTTTGTTTGTTTTTGTTTCTGGTATTTGGTTTTTGAGACAGGGTTTCTCTGTGTAGCCGTGGCTGCCCTGGAACTCACTCTGTAGACCAGGCTGGCCTTGAACTCAGAAATCCGCCTACCTCTGCTTCCCAAGTGCTGGGATTACAGGCGTGCACCACCACTGCCTGGCTAAGAATCCTTAACTTTAAACAGACAAAAGACTGTTAAATTGCACAAACTCGTGAACACACTGCTAAGTAGTTACAGGCTTCTCTTCTACCCTGGTGCCAGGGCAGTGTCCCGAGGAAAAAGACTGAAGTTCCTGATTTCCATTCATGGTCTTGACGGCATACGTAACTGATTTTCATTCACTGTCTTGATGGCATACTTAACTGATTTTCATTCACTGTTTTGACAGCATACTTAATTTCTGGATACATACTGAAGTTATTAGGAATGAACTGTATGATGTCTTAATAAAAAACTTGGAACGTGCAGTTAAACTACTAAAAATAAGAACAGACTGAGGCTAAGCGGAGAGGCACCACAGAAGCTTCCCTATTACAAGATATAAAAAGGAGGTAAAAGTAAGAACCACGGGCTGGAGGGTTGGCTCAGTGGTTAAGAGCACTGACTGCTCTTCCAAAGGTCCTGAGTTCAATTCCCAGCAACCACATGGTGGCTCACAACCATCTGTAACAAGACTCAATGCCCTCTTCTGGTGTGTCTGAAGACAACTACAGTGTACTCGCCTTATGTGTATAAAATAAATAAATAAAATCTTAGGAAAAAAAGTGAGGACCACAAGTCAGGGACAATACAGGGATTCAACTACAATCACATGTAAGCTTCATACAGAGCAAGATGAGGACGGGAAATGAGAAAAGAACGTAGAAGCCATCACCCACAAATGTGCTGGCCAATGAAACAATGCCACCGCAGACGCAGCCCAGCGAGGACTGGATTCCCTTCCAATCATCCACTGGAAGGGAAAACTGTAAAGACTCTGAGAGAGAAAAACACTTCAATTATGGAAGTAAATGAATCAGTCCTGACTTCAGAGCACCACGGGCCTAACAAAAGTGAGTGGTGGAGAGGGAGGCCTCAAAGGTCTGAGGACAATGACTTTACAAATGTCACTCAATGATCCAGTGAGAGAACAAACGAAGATCCCTGAGGTCTGCAAACTTACAACGTTTTCACAGGCTTTGTTTTTCTGAAGAGGAGGTCTTGCTAAACAATCTTGGCAGACGTGCACTTACTATGTGGCTTCAAATTCATGGTAATTCTCCTGCCTCAGCCTCCAAGTGATAGGATTGAGCCTGTATAGCCACATGTTGTTTGACATGTTCTTTAGAATGTTTTTTAAACCTTATTCAAAGATATATTCTAGAAACACAGGATAGAGTTGGATGCTGTGCAGAAGATGAGCTGAGATGCTTTACTGCAGAGATCAACGAGTACAGGAAACTGAAAGGGGGCACCATACTGATTCTTGTAGACAAATGGCACAACGAATGCTGCACTTACCAAGTGACAATCTAGCCCGTGAATACTAATTACGTAATCAAGGCTTTTATAGAATCACACAATCAATCTAGACAGAGCACGGAAATTGATAATCACCACATACTTGCTGAAGAACTCCACAGTTTAGAAACAGCAACTGAGCATCACCCGGAGTAGAACAAGATCAAAGCTAAACATTAACATAGCTTCCTTCTTCATTGGGTAAGCTGATGAAACGTAATCCCGGGAACTGGAGAGATAACTCGGTGGTTCAGACAGCTTGTTGTACAACCATGAGGACCCAAGTTTGGATCCCAGGACCCACATATAAAGCCAGTCATGGTCTTGTGTGCACTTATAACCACAGCACTGGCTTTTAGGCATGGAGACAAAATTGTGGGGGTTTGCTGGCTGTCACACCGGCTGAAAGAACATGAGCTCCAGGTTCAGAAAGAGACACTCAAGGACACAGATGTCCTCCTCTGCCTGTGTGTGTGTGCATATACACCACAGAGATGTCTTCCTCTGGCTCTGTGTGTGCACACATTCCTACACACATGTGCACACACACCAAACACGAAAATGTAAACTTCAAACAAAACCCTTTGTTGTATAAGGTAAAACTAACAACTTAGAGAACAGGGCGACACACAGGGCAGGAGAGGCTCAGGAGGAAGGTGTGTAGATTGCTGATGGCTCCCACCGCGAAAGTCACACTTCAGACAATAGAAGGTCCCTGTTAAAGAGATATACCTACTGACTGTGTCCACAAGAAAAATGGCAAATACCCGACAGCAGTTATATTCCAGAGTGTGATGAAAAGGTGTAACAGAGCAGAAAACCACAGCCTTCTGTCCCTCTGTATGTTTATGAAATATGCACTATATTATATCTCTATAATAAAGTCTAACAGCGTGATGACATTTTCAAAGAAAATGTAGCAGGTCAGAATTCCTGAATTCCTTGTTTGCCTAGACACAGCACACTTCAGGCAATACCATCCATTATGTCAGCCTTAAGTGCTAAAGAACTCCATGAACATGTTTTGTTTATTATTTTATGTTATCTGGATATTTTCTCTGAGCGTATATCTTTGTAGCACTTTTATGCATTGCTGACAAAAGTCAGGCAAAGCCATCAGCTTCCCTGTAACTGGAGCCACCATGAGGGTGTGCTGGGAATCGAAACAAGTACTCTGGAAAAGCCACTGGAGCTTAGTCAGTACTCTGAAATATTTTTTTATGCAATTAACGATGGATCTATAAATCTGAAATGATGACATTTACCTGGGAAAATATATGCATTGTTCCCTTGGCCTGGGGTGAAGACTCGTCCATCCTGGAGTTTCACTGGTTCAAATGGACTGCCACTGGCAAACAAACACCTGCCCTGTTAATGACATAAAAAAAAAATCTCAACTTTTCTGGCCACTTATTTAGGAAAATTCATAAAAGATTAAGTCTTACAGTCACATTAGACAACTACATTACATGGAAACAAGAAATCATTTACTACCTAACAATCCTTTAAATTCTTGTAGTAAAATGAGGCTTTCTCTCAACCCCAACACTTCTAGGAAAAGGAAAACTGGTAATAAATAGCGTCTCAAATAAGAAAGAGTCGTCAGCAACCTGAGCCTCCTAAGTGAAGTGAAAAACAGTAAAGTCAGTTTGCTACCATTTACGGAGCGGCTGTTCAGCTAGCTCCGTGTTGGGTGCTACCTTGTTTGATTGTTACTACCTTCTGTTCATTGCTTAAACACACACACACACACACACACACAAGTAAAGCAGAAACTAGGGATTTGATGTTTTAAATAGTTTGTAGACACTGCATCAAAGTCTGTAGCAGTTAAATTTGAATCCAAATTTTCATAAATCTAAATCCAACAGGTTTTTCTATTATGCCATGGTATCCCCCACAGTTTATTATACTGGTGGCTGATACACACTACTGTTACAGAACTTGCCAAGCTGCCTCATTAAGGAAGTTAAGTGTCCCACCTTTTTTATGCAAATATATGCACACACACAGAGAGCCACGTCATGCCAGTGTAGCCACCTGTATTTCTAGGATAAATCAGATGCTCTGATGAATGAACAGGACTATAAGTTAAATTCATAAAAACCTGTTTATGTTATTATTCCCTTTGCCTCACCAAAAGCAAAAAGCAAAACAAACCAATAGCACTCAAACAGGGTAACTTACAGGGTAGGGTGGGGAGGGGGAAGCTCTAGAAAGTCCCAGAGACCTGGGACAGGAGAGGCTCTCAGGAAGCAATGGGAATGACATTACCCCAAATGCCCAACGGTGTATAAGTAGAACCTGAAGAGACCACCTCCAGTTGATAGGCATGGCCCCCGGCTGAGGCAGGGGCCACCCAACCATCTTCACACTTTTGACACAGAATCGATACTGTCTAAAGGAAATGCAGGGACAAAATGGAGCAGAGCCTGAAAGAATGGCTGACCAGTGAGTGCTCCAACTGGGGATCTATCCCGTACACAGGCACCAAACCCTGACACTGTTACTGATGCTGTGTTGTGCTTGCAGACAGGGGCCTGGCATGGCTGCCCTCTGAGAGGCTCTACTAGCAGCTGACTGAGACAGATGGAGATACTCACAGCCAACCATTGGACTGAGGTCAGGACCCCTATGGAAGAGTTAGGGGAAGGACTGAGGAGGCTGAAGGGATGGTAGCCCCACGGGAAGAACAACAGTGTCATCTAACCAGGACCCCTCAGAGCTCCCAGAGACTAAGCCATCAAGCATATGTGGGCTGGCTCATGGTCCTGGGCACATATGTAGCAGAGACTGCCTTGTCTGGCCTCACGGGAGAGGACGAGCTTAATCCTGTGAAAACTTGATGCCCCAGGGAAGGGGGATGCGGTGGGGGGGGGGTATGGGAGCACCCTCTCAGAGGTGGGGGGCAGGGGACTAGAGTGAAGAAGAGCTAAGGGAGGGGAGACCAGAAAGTGGGGGGGGGGGGGCAACATTTGGAATGTAAATAAATAAAATAATTAAAAAAAAAAGGACAACTTATCTTGGAATGTTTAAAAACAGCTAATGTTAAGTAACATTTAAATACCTAATTAAATTACGATAAAACTTGATTTGCAGAAAACAGAAATATGTCAATACCTATGGATAGACATATTGCCACTACTCTAGAGCATCCAACAGTTTGCCTGCAGCCCTAGAGCATTAGGATTACAGTAGGTCTCACACACCAGGTGGGATCTAATAAGGCCTGTGAATGGTAGGTAAGCATTTCATCAACTGAGATACGCTCCTCAGCCATAACAAACTTCATAGTAAACACCAAGCAATCTAAAGCACCGTGTTATACCGTGTTACTTTAGTGACACAATTTCAAAGCAGTACAAATTCAAAGTTGAACTTCTAAATGGTACAAAGTCTAAGTGTGGGAGCAAGCTAAGGACGCTGATGGCTCGGGTAAGCATCTTGGACACACAACTCCATGCTAAGTAATTTCCAAGCCCCCATAGTCAGATTTCATGACAGCAGCAATCCCATTCTGCAGTCCAGTTTTAACTGGCTAGGAAAAGATGACGACATTATTCAAACAGTCTCCTGCTGCCGCCCTGGGTTCCTGGGCAGCCTGAACAGCACTGAGTGTTTTCCTCCCTGAGCAGCACGGGTGTTAGAGCAAGTCTTTTCTCGCCTCAACAGAGGGGCACTAAAAACTTAAAAGGCAAATACAAAATTAACACCACTGTTTAAGCTATGATTCAATGGCTCCATGCTTTTTTATTCTAGTAAGACTTCAAAGTTATTGCCTTTAATCCCAGCACTTGGGAGGCAGAGGCAGGCGGATTTCTGAGTTCAAGGCCAGCCTGGTCTACAGAGTAAGTCCAAGGACAGCCAGGGCTATACAGAGAAACCCTGTCTCTAAAAAACAAAACAAAACAAAACAAAACAAAACAAAAAAACTGTGAAGAGATGCACATCTTGTGCTTGTTTATACACTAATGTAAAATGGATGATTTATGGTAGTTTGTTCTTTCCTTCTGTATGGAACCTGCAGGCTGAACTCAGAACACGAGTCTTGGTGGTAAGTACCTTTACCTGCCAAGCCACTCCTCTAGTCCAAAATCTATACTTAAAACTGACTGGTTACAGTTTAAGATATCTATTTAGGTCAATAATATTCAACTTAATAATATTCAGAAATAAAGTTCTGAAATACCTGAGCAGTATTAATTTACTACTTTATAAAACATCATAGACACACATACACACACACACGTCTATACACATGCAAATATATATATAGTTGTATATAATTTTATTAAAAAATGTCAGAGCTGGGCTGGAGAGATGGCTCAGTGGTTAAGAGCAACGACTGCTCTTCCGAAGGTCCTGAGTTCAAATCCCAGCAACCATATGGTGGCTCACAACCATCCATAACAAGATCTGACTCCCTCTTCCGTTCAGCTATAGTGTACTTACATATAATAATAAATAAATCTTTAAAAAAAAGTCAGAGCTAATGATATATTGGATCTGAGCCTTATATTCACTGTGCAAGAGAAAGGCTTCATTTGGAAAACAATAGTCATCATTTTACTCATATAAAACTAGGTAAAATATCCCAATAAACTGGTAGATAGGCTGAGCAATGAAGCTAATGATAATAATAATAATAACAACGGTAAAAGCTTAAGAACAAATTTTAAAAACAGTTAAAGCTTTATGTGTGCATGTCTTGTGCATGCGTGCGTGTCTGTGCACCATGTGCTGCATGTCTTGTGCATGCGTGCGTGTCTGTGCACCATGTGCTGCCTGGTGCTTGGGAAGGGCAGACAGGAAGAGATGAGTGGGAAACTCTTTATGTTGATTTGTGACTGACTTAAAAAGAAGGAATTTCAATCAGTATTATTGATTTAAAATCATTATCTCTAATAGATATCCACAAGAATTTACTTTTTCGAACAGAATAGCCCCGGGAAAGCAGACATGGCTGAGTGATCAGCTCTCTGTAAGAACGAGAAAAAGAAGTGCTAAGTAAGTCTGCAACATGGAACCAAGCCCAAAACCTTCCCTAAGTTCTGCCTGCCCGGCGACATTCTAGGTTGGACCACACTCTTGTCCCCTTTGGTGACAGAAAGGAGTAAGGGCTAAGAAATGCTTCTTACAGAGTTTTACAAGAAGCAGGGTGTCACCACAGCAATGGTATTTAGGACAGGGAGATGGGAGAAAGAAGGCTCCTGAGACCACGTGACCACAGCAGCAAAGGTGTGGCTGACCCCCAGCAGCAGAGCTCTGAAACTGAACTTCAGGGAGCACAACCCAGCAGGGCAGCTAAGAAATACTTCAGGGCGGATTTATACCCAAAGAGCGGCCCAGCGGGAAGGTGTGAGGCCAGGATGGAGCCTTACCTGATGAGGCAAATGAGTTATGCTGATCAAACCCAGCCTACCAACCACTGAAGGAGAAGGAAAGGCCCCAAGTAAGACAGGCTCACCCCAAGCCTCCAGGAACTTACAACCTGCCATCCACACCACCCAGCGCTCAGACATACAAACCAGCAGACAACTATGCTTACAAGAGAATTACAAACTAATTACTAGGGTGGGAGGAAGGGAAGGAATAAAAATGGATTTTTTATTGAGTGAGCCTTTGTTACAATCAGAAACTTAAACTAGAATTCTCATATTCAAGAAAGTAAATAAAAAGACAGAACCTGTTGGTGGTCAGATGTGGTGGCTGGAGCATGCCGCTAGCCCTAGCGTCTGAGAAGCTGGAGCAGGAGGACACTACTGTTCAAGTCAGGGATATACATGCAGCAGGACTTTGTTTCAAAACAAACTACAAATCCACAGAGGGAAAAGGTGTGCAGAAGACTGACAGCTAGGGTAGAGGGAAAACTAAGTCTTAAACATTACAACTGGAGGGTAGTGAGAGTGACCGGGGTCACTGTGCCTGCTGCCAGGCCTGACGACCAGACTTTGATAAAGGAAAGTGGCTCCCCAAGTAGTCCTCCGACCAACACGTACAGGACGTGTTGTGTGGCATACGTGTGCCCACTCTCATACACACAGAATAAGTAAATAAAAACGTGTTTAAATTTAAATATGGGACAGTACTGTTTACAACTATACATTTTAATTCCTTATTTGTTTGCTGTATGGGAATGTACAAGTTCCTGCCAGGGCAGACATGACACTGAGAGGACGACTTGTGGGAGTCAGGCCTCTCCTTCCACCATCTGGATTCTGGAAGCTGAACAAGGTTGTCAGGGTTGGTGCAGAAGCCTGTAGCTGCTAAGCCATCTTACTAGCACCTGTATATTATTTAGGACTCAACTTCTGAAAGATATGTCTACAATCAATATCTAAGATCTTTAAAATCATCTGAGGAGATACGAAAGAAACAAGATTACTGGTGACTTATTGGTGGTGAGAATATTAAAGACTTACTACATTCTTTATTCTTGAGAGTATAACTCAACAATTATATTCGTGAATATTCATATATTCTAGAAGTTAAATGAGCATTAGACACATCATGGTAAACAGAACTGTAAAATTCACTTCCTAGGGCCTAGGAATACAGCTTAGTGGTAGCTTGCCTAAATGTGTGTATCTGCAAGGCTGTAGGTTCATTACACAGAACAAAAACTAGAAGCTCCCAATTCCTGAAGTCACTCTGATGACCTACAGGACTGCGACAAGTGACGCCACAGTGGCCACCATCCCACAGAGCATGAGGGACGCCCACTACTCAACAGAACAGCAGCTAGTGTCCGCAGCTGAAAGGCTCTACAACAGCAGCATCAAGGGCCCCAGAGCACTGACCTGCTACCAGGCTGGGTAAAGTAAAAAATCCATTCCAGAGAGCCATCGGTTTAAAAACAAAATAAAAGCCAGCCCTAGCAAAGGCAAAAGCTGATGGAGACAGGATCTGAGGCAAGTAAAAGGATCATTTATAAAATAAGGGCCTTCTGCAGTAGTGCAGGAATGTCTGTCTGAGGATTCCTGGTCCCTCCCTCTAGAACACAGGAGCAACTGGGCAGAGCCTAAGAGGGAACCCACTGCTCAGACCTGGGCCAGAGACCACAGCTAGCACCAAAATAAGAAGAGCTTCCAGATGGATTTTAAAATTGAATACACTTGGGATGGCTTTCCAGTCAGGCATGAGCCTGTGTGCGTCAGGCTCAATCTGTGTGACCAGGGAGTGAAGATGGAGGCTAGTGCTCCATTATTCGGTGATTCTCCAGACCCTCTCGGAGAACCAGGAAAGCCTTTCAGTGAACTGTGGAATTATGAAGGTGTGGAAGCATTTTTCTTGAATGATACAACTGAGCAGTATTTAGAAGTCAAACTTTGTCCACATGGACGACATTTAGTTCTTTTACCCTCTGGAAGAAGAAGTCTTTAGAAAGAAGAGCTTGCATTATCATTCAGTGTGTCCAGAGCAGAGACTAATTGGCAAGGTGTAGCTTATCTTCCTTGGAGTTACTTCCCACCCAATTCAGCTCATTTGCAATCTATGGATCACATGATAGGAGAGTTTAAGAAGTGATTTACCCTGTGCCACAGCATGAGCTGCAAAGAGGACAAAAACCTGACTTCCATCCTCTAGAGTATCTCAAGCCTTTCAGTTCTAACATGCTGCTTGGAGAGGAATGGAAGCAGCCAAAGTCAGGCCTGTGGCTGACAGAGAAGCCCACTGTATAGGAGCATAACCAACAGGGTCAGCCATGTCTCCTCTGCATCTTTTAAGGCAATCTAATAAGAGACATAAACACATTTCTACAACAAACATTTTAACAGAGATCACTGAAATGTAGTATCTCTAGTTGTAGGAAATGTAGCAATTCCTAGTTGTTAATTCAGCCCCATCCTTAAGGTCTCTGGCAAATTGTATAGAGTGAACAAAGAAATAGAAACTCTGTAACATAAAATAACTTTTACTGAAATATCCTTTCCACCCTTGAAATCAGTACAAAACAATAATCTATTTTAGTTGATGACACCATCTATATCTGCTAAGGCATCAAGAAGAGTTATCTAACTAGATATTTCTACTGTGTACGAAGAAATGAAATAGTCTTGAATTAAGGAAATGAAGTTGATATTTTACTTACAAATAAATGATATTTTCTTAATGTTGCTAAAAATAAATAAAATAAAATAAGGGCAAGAAAGCAGAGTTTCTGCTTATTCTAAATTTTTTTTTTTTTTTTTTTTTTTTTTTTTTTTTTTGGTTTTTTGAGACAGGGTTTCTCTGTGTAGCCCTGGCTGTCCTGGAACTCACTCTGTAGACCAGGCTGGCCTCGAACACAGAAATCCGCCTGCCTCTGCATCCCAAGTGCTGGGATTACAGGCATGCGCCACCATGCCCAGCTTATTCTAAATTTTTATGACTGAAAAATATCTAAGCCTTAAAGGTAAGAACACAAGGACAGACCAACAACAGCGTAGGAAAGTGACTGCCAAGTAGAAGACTGAGACAGTTGGAGAAGGCACACACAAAAATACACAGACTCAACACTGGCAATCAGGTCTCACAAGAGAGAACAGGACCACAGCAGAGTCACCAGCCCTGTTTCCAAAACAGAAGCAACCTCAGCAGTCAGTTAGGAACTATAGACTCAGGAGCACTCTAATCTCCAGGGAGAACTAATACATTATATGTGGGTCCAAACCCAAAGGAGTGGCATCAAGACACAATCCAGAAAACAACAAACTATTTTTAAAGTACTACAGCAATTCCTAGTTGTTAATTCCAAGTGTGATGAAAATGTCCATCAAAATGAAGGCGAAATATACCATCAAGAGAATTCTTCAGCCCCATTCTTAAGGTCTCTGGGAGGAGGAAAACCACCCCCACACAGAAGCAGCCAGGCAGGATGGATGGCCATAGAAAAACAAGGAAGCACGCACACAGACAAAACAAACGTAAATGTAGGCAGATCTAAATGAACAGTTTCTATATAAAAAGAATTAAGAAAAAAAGAAGCATATTCGGTTTCCAAATACACAAAGCAGGAGGGGCTGAACACGGAGCTGGGCGAGCGAGCGAGTGTGCGCTCAGCTGCCAGCACGCAGTAGCTGCCCATAGCACTGACACACTCATTCCAGACTCTATCTCCATTCAAACACTAACGAACTTAGTGTGCAAGAACGTGCAACTAACAAGCCAATGAGACATCCAACTCCATGATTCTCATTGATAATACCTCTGTAAGCGTGTACGCGTCTTCAGCTGTGCACTCGGCTTGTGCTGTAGGATTACTTAAAGCAAATATTATAGGCCTCTCATTGATAGAGGCCATCGCTTTGATTACACCATGAGTAAAAAGCGGGCCAGCACCTGCCACTCCTGCAATAAAGGAAAACAACAATGTCAGCAGAGACACGACAAACTGGTTCTTACTAGCAGTGTTTCTACAATACATGTACGTAAGGAAACCACAGGTATGGGTTTTATACTGCTGAGAGAACATTATAGAAGCACAGCTGCAGATATGAAAGGAAGACAACGAAATGCTGAAAACGTTCCCTCACATATTTATTGCTAGCACACACAGTAAATTCTAGGACACCTGTCCAACATGTGCACACGTGTCTCTATCATTCTAACCAGTGACAAGGCAGTGCCATCACTGCCTACTCATCTGAGGGACCAGAAGCAGACCCTCAGAGAGAGACCAGACTGCAGCTGCCAAGGCCTGGGGGAATGCCACGTTATTCAATGTAGAGTTTCTGGTAATGGAAATTCTTTATATATATATTTAACATCCTGACGGCAGTTGGAAATTCTTAAGTGGTATTCTTAATTCTTAAGTGGTTGGAATTAAGACTGTCCTGACTAAACCAGTCAACTTTTTGATGCAGATGATTCACCTTTATTAAGTTCTTACCACGTCCCAGACACTAAATTAGACCACTAGGTATAAAAATAAACATAGGAGCTGGGTGTGGTGGTGCACACCTTTAACTGCAACACTCAGGAGGCAGAGGTAGGCAAGTGTCTATGAGTTCGAGGCCAGCGTGGTCTACATAGTGAGACCTCATAAAAAACAAACAAACACAAACTAATCGAAAGCTGGGTATGGGACTGGGGATTTAGCTAAGTGGCAGATCAGTTGCCAAATAACCACAAAACCCTAGGTTTGGTCTCTGACACTAAGAAAGAAACAAGAATGTAATGCAGCCACATTAGAGTTGACAAAAGAATAAACTAGAACTTTCTTCAGAAAGTTGTTAAGACAAATGTGTAGAGGGTTTTGGAAGCTCTGTGTGAAGGGAGAATGCTCAGGCTGCGGTGGGATCTGGAGGCACCTAAACGCGGCCTTTGCTGAGAGCAGGCCCCTGCCTTCTTTCCATTTTCTTGCTCCCCTGGAATTAGACAAATGAGTAACTTACATTCTCAGGTTCCCAAACCAAATTTTAAGAGAAGTGATGCAGAAAACCCTTTAAGATCTTTTTGGTGTGGTGTGATATGTGTGTGTGTGTGTGTGTGTGTGTGTGTGTGTGTATGAATGAAAAAACAGACATTTTTCTGAGCACAGGAACTCATTGTGAAGATTTTATAGTTAAACATTAAACAGAGTTCCTACATGAAAACTACTGAAAGCTCATGATTGTGAACTCAGAAGCTACAGCTACAGAGACTCGAATAGCCCTGCATCTGTGCTAAGAACTCAAGGCTATGTCAGCACAGATGTCAGCAACAAGTACCGACACCAGAAAACACATGCAAAGCTTCCACTCTGAAATTCTCACTCTGTACTGGATTTTCCTGGTATAGTCGGTCAAATGACCTTGGCCCTTTAAAGCTGAGTTTAACAGTCACAACAACTGTAGAAGCAAAACATCATAAAGTTGGAGTCACAGCAACTTGGGAAACTCAGGCAGGACACACACTGGAGCCCAGATGTTCAAAGCCCGTTTACAGGAGAGTAAAACAGTGTCACTTCTGTTTTCAGTTAAAGTTAAAATGCAGTTCCGCCCACTCCGCAGTGTCTGTATGTTTAAGTCTGGGGGCAGTGTCTATATGTGTAAGTCTGGGGGCAGTGCCTGTATGTGTAAGTCTGGGGGCAGTGCCTGTATGTGTAAGTCTGGGGGCAGTGTCTGTATGTGTAAGTCTGGGGGCAGTGTCTGTATGTGTAAGTCTGCCGTGGAGTACACGTGGAGACTTGTGGGAAATGTTCTGCTCCTGTAGGGGACCCTAGGGGCTCAGCTCACATCATCAGACTTTCTACAGCAAGCACCTTGACCCGCTGAGCCAGCTCGCTGGCCCTACTTCCAGAATTTTAGACGGTTCACTGTGTAGCCCAAACTGGCCCTGAATTAATAATCTTGCCATGATTTCTGTTGTGTTGAGATTAAGGTGTGCACCACGTGCCTAGCATGGAATTCTGTCCCTTAAAACCTTTATGCAGAGAAGCCAAGTATTTTGAATCCAAACATTTTATCTGTGAAGTTCTGCTCACAGATTCAGTACATGTACATTTTCAATATCGGGCAACAATGCAGAAGGAAACAAAGTTGTGTGTGCACTGGGCATGAGCAGGCCTTTCTGCAACATTCCCTAATGATACCGAGAAAGAACCACTTAGATAGCATTTACACAGCAAAAGTCACTAGAGGTGTACTCCGGTACACTGCAAGATGTGCACAGGTTATGCACAAGTCCTACACCTCTTAGCATAGGAAATTTAGGTGCCTTGGGTTTGGGTGTGCCCAGTGGGCTGTCACACCAGTCCCTAAAACATGCAGAGATCACCTGTATATGCTGAAGGCGAGGTAAAATACACCAACTTCCTTCAGCAGTCCTGCATGCGAGTTATGGCTGACAGCTCAGTGACAGGAGCTGTTACGTGGAAACATCCTCACTTACCAATGATAACCGAAGGCTTAAGTTTATTTACTGCATCTTCAAAAGTTGCAGGCATGCTCTCTGGGGCCGCATGGGCGTAGGGCTCCTGGTTGCTATCTATGCTAGCAGTCCGCCCCTGAATGTTTTCATAAAGTACAGTATCAGTAAGTGCATATTAAAGATAAATTAAACTTATGAGTTATCAATTAGATATATTTGTCCTTACAACACAAGTGTCTTTTGATTTACTTTTTTCTTCAACCTCTATCTACTAATTCAAACTTTACAGAATCCAGAAACAGTTTATCCAATCAGTTATGTCCAGAAACATTGCAGGATCTCTCAAAAACGTATCCCCTCTATGATGTCCTCCTAAATTTTCTATTTACAATTAAGAATCTTTAGTGTTTCAGAAATGTAATATAGCAATAGAGCAAATATTATAAATTTGCCCACCATATGTGAAAACAACAGCCTAACGAACTAATGAACAGCCACATCAAAATGGCTTTATGGCACGAAAATAGAAGCCCAGGGCTTGAACATACTAGTCAAATGCTTTTAAGGCGAACTCCCCGCCTCCCCACCTAAGGACACAAGTTTTGACAGGACTAAAGGTAACAGTACATTTAAAGTTATCCCAATATCTGATTACTGACATGTAGAGAAAACAGTGAGGACAAGAGCCATGTACATGCCCCACACATGTAAATGTATGTGGCGATAGCATGCATGATACATGTAAATGAGAAGGAAATGCCCATTAGATTATGGTTAGACATAGGAAACTAAACTAGCAATGCATACTGGATATACAGAACACACATGTGATATGCTACGCCCTATGAAAATCAAAGGAATGCAGGCAGGCTCAGGAGGTACAAAACTCCTCCAGGGAAGCTCTTCACTACACACGGACTGACCCAGGACTAGGACTTAAACATTACGACACTTAGGAGTCTCCACTCAAATATTAAATAGATGTATTATAATAGTTTATGCAGGATGTTGAATTCCAATTCAAAATTTAGCTTAAGGGTGTAGCCCAGTGGTAGGTTATTTATGTCTGAGTAGCATGCAGAGAAAGCCTTGGGATCAATCCCCAGTACCACAAAATATTTTCATTTAAAAGAGTGAAATGCAATCAGACATAATAACTATCTCCTCTCCTAAGAGCCTGAGAACAATGCTGGCAGATTATGATTTAAGTATCAACTAAAAAAACTGTATCTGCAACTGCCAATTTCACAAAACAACCTTAGATCACTAAGTCTAAATGAGTAATTGTTAAGACCAGGCTGGCCTTTGGGCGTGTCTAGTGGGAGTTAGACACATGTGTGAAGAGTGTGGGGGGGGGCAGAGGGGGCTGTATCTGGACTGCCTTAATTAAGGTTAGATGGGAATCCTACTCTGAATGTGGGTAACCGCACCTTAGCGCCTAGGTGTTGGCAGTGTCAGCGTCACAGAAGCTAGCGACAGCAAGCACTCACGCCTTTCCTCTCTCTGCTCTTTCCTATGGAGTGACAGTTTCAGTTTGTCTCGACTTCCCCATAGTAACAGATTATAATCGTAATTATAAGCCAAGTGAGCCCCCTCTCCTCTCTCCGGTATTGGTTTTGGTTGGGGTCATGAGAGTAGGCCGGCCAGCCAGGCGGGACGATCTGTGCTGACACATGGTGGACAGCAAGAGATGGTGCTGTGACACCCAGCTCCAGCACCACAGCAGACGCTCTGCGGCTCCCCAGGCTCTGCACCTTACCTTAACTAGCAAGCCATTCTTGTCGAACATCCAGATCTTTCTCTGTGCCTCCTCTTCTGAGAGACCACTTTCCATCATTGATATAACTATAAGATTCGCAATTCCAAGTGCAGCCTGCCCAGTAAACACATTTAAAAATCAAGACTAGATTATGAGGTGACGCCCACTTGCTTTGTTCTCCCTGTGGAAATCATATGTAAGTAGATTCTTTGTCAGTCTCTCTGAACACAAATGATTTATTTATAAGAGGTCATGATTCTCTACCATTTCAGTGAATTCTAAATTCCTTGTGATCTTCAATAAGCACCAATAAGCTGTCTTACTTTCTTTTCAGTCTCTTTATATAGCCTTGGCTGTCCTGGAACTCACTCTGTAGACCAGGCTGGCCTCAAACTCACCTCTGCCTCCTGAGTGCAATAGGATGAAAGGCGTGAGCCACCACCCCGGCCAGTCTTACTTTACAAAAGAAAACAAGAGTATAGGCCTTAAATTGTAAAAAGGTTTAAAAACTTACCTCTCCTGCTCCAAGAAATAAGATTTTGTGTTCTGAGACTGGTTTATTAATAACTCTCTGGGCCGCAAGAAGACCCGACAAAGCAACTGCAGCTGTCCCTGTAGGAAAACCCAACATTTAAAAAATGAAACCCAGAAAACACATTATAAATGCTTGAAAGTGGGGAAAATCCTTTCATTAGCTTTACCTTGAATGTCATCATTGAAGGTACAGTATTTTTGTTGATATTTTTTTAAGAACCTGAATGCATTGTGATTTCCAAAGTCTTCAAACTGAATGAGTGTGTTCCGGCCGTATCTAGAAACAGGACAGTCTTTTGTTGAAAGCATCACTACTAAACAGATTTCCTATCTCCCGTTTCTATCACTAGAATCTGAAAATTAGTTATCATACTAGCTCAAGGGAGCTTGTGAAAGTCTAGAGCCAAACTGCAGACACCTATTACTTCAAAGACACGGCAGCACAAGCGAGCCTATGGCCAGTGCATACAAGCACTTAATAACTCCAAAAGGGACTCTTTCTACAAATTAGAGAGTAAACCTCTGAAATGGATGTGTTTGGTTCTACAACAGGAAGGCAGGTTACGTAAGAACAAGAGCCAGCTGAGGGTGTTTGGGGAACAGTAAGCAGGGAAGGCTACTGCAGGCATGCGGCACACGTGTGTACCCCGACACCAGGGGGAGAAGGCAGGAGGACCACAGGTTTGAGGTCAGTCTAAAATCACAGGGGACAGTGGCTTAGACAAATAAACCAAGGAAAAGAAAAAGCAGAAAAGACGTGAAAGGGAGTTGCACTGAGTCTTCATCTGGGAAATGAAGCAGCAACAGCAGCAGAGAGGGAAGTTAAACAAGACCCTGAACTTCCAATAGCCGGTGTACATATCAGGGCTCACACTGAAGGACAGGGAGAAGCTGGCTAAGCTGAGTAGGGGACAAGGGACTTGTATGCCTCATGTAGGCTGCAGAGGAAAGAATTCACAAAGACGGCCTGCCGGTGGTGTCACGTGCATGAGCTGAGGAGATGAGAAGGACAGAAGCAGCAGGTACAGGCTGCAGTGACTCAGGAACATGAGGCACACGCATGGGACACTGGAGCAAACAGACTGCAACGTGAAGAGTCAGTGCAGCCAAGGCAGGTGGCGGAGCTAAGAAAGCGCGGCCTCTCCAGGGAAGGTCCAAAGGACCAGAGGACAGTGTGTAAGAGCACAACCAGTTCAACCCTGAATCTGCCCTTGTCTTTTCCTAGAGGAAGGAATTCAGTTCTGAGTATTTTGTTGCCTGTAATTTTAAAAGCTGAGTTTGCAAGATGGCTTCCAGAATTTTACCCTCTCGGGTTAAAGTGCTTGCCCACTAAGTGTGAAACTGAGTCCGAATACCAAGAATCCTCACACAAGCTGGGTCCAGTGAGCATATGTGACCCAGCGCTCTTCCAGGGAGATAGAAAGCAGAGCGGTAGAGTCTCTGGAAGCTTGTGAGCCACTAGCAGCTTAAAAAGTATGTGATCTAAGAGTATGCAATAGAAAAACCAGCGGGACCCTGGTTCAAGAAGAGCAGGGAGGGACCACAGGCTGCCTTTCGACCTCCACACGCTTGTCTTGACATGGGCCATTAACAGAGATGCATATCCATGCACAACACATGCGCGAGCACGCGTGCACACATACACACACACACACACACACACACACACAGACATGACAGACAGTCCATAAAGAAGAAGAATCTGGGTTTTAATCTGTGGCTCTAGAAAACCATTGAGAAGAAAATAAGAAGGCAATGAATATTTTATAAGATTAATACTAGTATTAGATGGAAATTGACTAGAGAGAAACTGGAGACGGGTTTATAGGAAGCCAGGAGAGTTGAAAGAAGGCCGTAACAGAAGACACACACTTATGAGGTGTGCAAATATATACCAGCTGATTCCGAGGAAGCGCTGATGGCATGGTCGGCTGGTAAAGAAGAGCCACAAATGGCACCAAGATTAAGTAAAGGTCTAGCACTGGGTGACTGCTACTGCCATTGTCCGCACTTAGGAATACACAAGGCAGGCTGTTTGGAAAGAATTCCATTTGAGATAGAAACAGGATGCAGTAACTGAGTTTCTCAAGGCAGGATAGCCCAGCAGCTGGCGATGCCACACAGGTGCTTTATGAGTCACAGGTACGAAGACCACGATGCATGAATAAGACCACATGCAAGAACTGACAGTCTAGCTCAGTCATTCAGCGCTTGTCTAGCATATACGGGGTCCACCTCTCCACGCACACCATAACACGCATGCTTGCATACACCTCCAGGAAATAAATAAGCAGGTAAATAGACAGACAGACAGATAGACAGACACGTCTAAGAAAACTGGCCCAAGTAAGATGCTAAAGCTGCAGGAGAGCCCTGGAGGGGTGGTGGGGATGAGGCCAGCCATGGGAGACTTAGGGGAGGAATGCACTGTGAGTGTTTAGGAGCAATGAGTGCAGACTTCCTTCCAGATGTCAGTCATCCCAGCCAGCAATGCAGAATGGAAGCACGTATCACTGGGCATGAAAAAGCCCACAGTTTAACCCGTCCCTTACAGAGGTTCTTTTATATCCATCAGTTTCATAGGATACCTGTCAGTAATCGCCTTCATAAACTCATCCATCAGATCATCATAAAGTTGGGAACGATCTCGCTTTTGATACAAGCCCATATAAAACGGATCTTTTAATAGTGCCTATATAAGAAACCGAATGCAAAAATAAAGTCTTTTATTACATTTATTTACATTAAACATAAAGATAAAATCTTTAAGAAACTTAATAGACTTAATTCACTGTTATTTACATAAACATTAAAAGCCAAGCTTAAGAAAAAGATTAGCATCTAAAATGACAAGATCTTTTCCCTTTAATAAATCATCTGCAAGCAGGGGTGGGTGGGAAAGGGTAAGATTCACTCACCATGTTATCAGTGCCCACATCAATGCACACAGGCAGGCATTTCTCAGGCTGTATCCCTGCACACGCTGTATACAAACAAAGCTTCCCCACTGGAATCCCCATTCCGTAGACACCCAAATCTCCAAGTCCCAGGATCCTCTCTCCGTCGGTCACCACAACAGCCTTGATTATAAACAAAATAAAAGAAAAAGTGAATTGAAAGCTGCCGAAAGCAGGACAGCAATGAGGTGACTTAAAAAGGATGGACTCTGCTGCTATATTTCTACTCTCATTACAAAAGAAGAGTCATTAGTCTAATTCCCCGTATACCCCACGGAGCACACTTAAATAGGCTTCTGCCTATTACGAGGTATTAAAAGAGAATTAATTAGGGAGGTTTTCCATCTGACTTTGGATTGGAAACACAAGGAGGGGACAGAAGGACCAATTCAAGTATTCTTTCCATAAATTAAACATGGGAGAAGTAAATTAAAGTCTGAGGTTACCACAATAAAAAGTCTAGAAATAAATAGTGTGCTCCACTAACCTACGCAATCAGAAAACCTTAGCAACAATAGGGAGAAAACAATACAGATTTGTAAAATACATACACCTATACATTAGGTTGAAAAATAATATTGTAGATTTAGTTATTTTACCCGATTTTTCCTAAGCTCTCTGAACTAAAGATTTTGGCAGGATGGGGGAAAGGAGGGAGTGTGACATTCAGCACAAGCTGGCCTAGGACTCCTTGTATGGAAGGATCACGTGATCCTTCTTCTTCCACCTTGAAAAGTGCTGGCACTGCCCCCGGCTGACCTCGCGGTTCATCGTGTTTACTCTGGTAAAGAAGACACCCATAATAAAGGCAGTAAGACTGCTGGAGTGACAGCACAGAGCCACCCGAAGGCCTTTAAAAGGTGATCCATGTGCTGCGTGAAAGTTACATGACTCTGCCTTGTATTTGCCACATTAAAAACGCTTGACAGTGTCGTACTTGCCAAGGATCTAAATCTACCTTAGTTGGGGGGGAGGGGGAAGAGACTGAGACTTAATTGCCACCCAGAACTTGTCATCTCCTTCCCTTTTAAAGGCGGGGTCTCATGTACCGGGGATGGCCTTACACTCCAGCTTCTGACCCTCCTCCTTTCCCTGCCGAGGGATCAGGTGGATCTATTGAGGGATCAAGTGGCTAGGCCCGCACCAGCACACTAGGTGGAGCACCTGATCATCTCCACTGGGAAAGTAAAGCAGGAGGGGCTAGGCCCAGGCTCGCGTGGACATGGACACCGTGTCACTGTCTCTCTCAGGGCCAAGCACTGTCCCCATGACCCACCTCGGCTGATGCTCTCAGCATCTCCTGAGACACAAAGCACACATTTGCATGTACACAGCGTAAGCAAGCAGAGCAGCAAGGGAAGCTGGTCCTTGGCAATGCAGAGTTAACTTACAAGGAGAAAGGAGACATTGTGAAAAGGAGGTGTGCTCTTAGTACCTTAACATGATTTTCTGGCCAGTTATCCACAATTGATCTAACATGACCTCTGTCTGAGATTGAAATAAACAATCCCCTGCAATAGAACAAAAACACCTTTGCATTTCATGACAGTTTTTGGGGTTTTTTTTTCCCCTACGTTTCTGTCTAAGTATAATTGGGATACTTAGATATTTAGATAAAAATCAAGATACGGTTTAATTTCCAAGAACTGATTTATTTCCAAACATTTCAACTCTTTCAAATGAAAATTATGTTGCTTACAGGATAGCTACAACAAAGATTATTGCTAACTGATGTGATTAATAGCCCCAAAGAGAAACGTGTCACATTATAACCATCTAAGTGGGAAACAAAGTAAATATTCCTACACTGGGTACAATGGATTAATGGTATGATCCAAAGCTCTGCCCCATAATGTCGCATCTCCTGCCAGTCCTCATCTGTGGTGCTCCCCAGAGTCACAGCAGGGGCTTTCTGAACTCCACCTGGGCCCGAGCCTGCCCAACTGAACCACACACCCTGAGGGTGAGGGCTGGGCTGGGCTGTGTGCTTCCAGTTTTCTTCATTCCTTTAACCTGAGTAGAGAATCACTTTCTAATAAGGATGCACAGGTGTGCTGGGCTCCCTCCTGGAAATGTTTCACACACTTCGGTAACAGTACCACCAGGGTTAGCTTACTCGGTAACAGCACCATCCGGGTTAGCTTACTCGGTAACAGCACCGTCTGGGTTAGCCTACTCGGTGCTTTTCAGTGTGTGGCAGGGAGTGCCTACCACACAAGCACAGAGGGTGCTGGCTAACTTTAGGCTGCTAGATCTTCCTCATCGGACTCTTGTGGGGAGAAAGTTGGCAGGGGTCAGTCAGTCTTTTCAATAACTCAATGGGTGCGTCTTATGCACTCTGAAGTTGAGAGGAGCCTCCAGACGAGATGCAGGGACTGAGAGTCACGCCAGCCCTGTCTGAATGCCTACACGGATACCGAGGCATGAGCGGGCCAGGGGAAGGTAAGGTAAACAACAGATTAGAAGAGGCAGAAAAACTCAAATAAAAATTGTCTTAGATCCCGCACATCATTTCCTCTCAATGGTTTTCAACACGATCATTCACCCTTGGCTAACAACCAGTCGTGTGCTCACTCAAGGATTTGAGGTGTGGCCTATGGAGTAACTTCCTACAAAAATGTTTGATAAAGTTAAAACAGTCTGAAATTTAAAATTCACGAAAGCTAATTTTTCTTTTAAAGGAGAGGAGGAAAAGCATCAGTTTTTAAAGCTGATAAATGAGAAGCCAATCCCAACCTGGCAAACTACCAAACGGCTTAACAGTAATTATGGTTTTGGGGGAGAAGAAAAGAACAGCTACTCCACAATTCCTCTAACATGGCAGTAATTATTAGGAGCTGGTCAAGTGAGCTGTTTCTACAAAAACAAAAGATATGACCATGTTGACTTTTTATTAATATCTTTTAATGCAAATTAGGCTTTTATGAGGCAAGAAACCTGGCTGGATAATATTGTAACACACAGAAACCTAATTAGATGTCACAGAATGATTTTTTCTTACACCATAATCAATATATATTTGTATTTAAAAACGAGTCTTACTTAGGTCTCCTAAAGATGTGCCCGTATTGACAACAGGCAAGACCAACTGTCGGTGTGTACACAATTGGCATCAGACTTTCAATATCATCTTGCAGTATTCTATAAAACAGTTTCTCATTTCTTTCTTGTATGCCCATTATATAGATGTATCTGAAATTAAACACAGCAAATCACATCCAAGTTAGCCTGCAAAACACTGAACACACACACACACACACACACCTCACAAAAGAAACCACACCAAAACCCTAAGTTATAATTTTGTAACACTCAGAACTAAAAACTAGCAAGACACAGACTATGTAAACCATAGATGGTAACAAGAGAGACAATAGCTCACCCTTTCAGCAAAGGCCTGGAATGCTCAGGAGCCAACAGAAGGCGGTCACATAAATGAGGAAGCTAAGGGAAGAGCCGCCTCCACAGTGGGCCCCGGAGTCCCACGCTAAAGGGTTTAGGATCCAGCTGTGTTTTAAGCATTCTTCCATACATGGAGCAGAAACAACTCCAAGACGGAACAAGTCAAACCAGAGGCTATTCTCAGTTTCTTCTCCTACCTTTCTCTACCATAATCTAGTATAGATCACCAAGGCCTAAAGAATACAGTTGCAAGTATTCTTCAAAGGTGGCCATTTCTTCTCCCCACATCCGGTCTAAACCACTAACAAGTTTGTATACAGTTTTCCTTCCTTGCTCCAATCTGCTTCGCTTCCTCTGTACTGACTTATTCTTGACCCCTCCCCTGGAGCCCATGCACCTGATGGTCTTGGAACAGTCCCTTACTCATGACTCAGGCCAGTCCCCTCTCCTACCCCCCACTTCCACACTCAACTTTCCTGTGTTCTGCTCCCACACTACCCTACGATTTTTGCGGATTCAACTTTACATTGCTTTTATACTGTTTTTTTTTTTTAATTCTAAACTGGCCCACCATAAAGGTGTAAAGACCATTATTATCGGTAAGAGAGGTATATGTGTAGGCTACATACAACTGTTCTCTCTTATGCTGGTCAGCTACAGCAAGCCACAGCTACCAGGTAGCCATGCAACCAAAGGTCAAAAATTTGCTCTGAAATGGATTGGGCTGCTGAGCTGCACTTGGTAGGTTGGGCATATTAAACACACATTCACCTTATAATATTTTTTATTTACAAATGGTTTGTTAGGGCTGGAGAGATGGCTCAGTGGTTAAGAGCACTGATTGCTCTTCTGAAGGTCCTGAGTTCAAATCCCAGCAACCATATGGTGGCTCACAACCATCCCTAATGAGATCTGATGCCCTCTTCTAGAGTGTCTGAAGACAGCTACAGTGTACTTACATATAATAAATAAATAAATCCTAAAAGAAAAGGTTTGTTAGACTATAACTCCATCTTAGGCTAAGACTTCTGTATTTCTATATTTTATTGGGTGAATACATAAGTAAAGCATTTATGTAAATGAACTGCATTGCTCCTGAGGACAAAGATGGCATAAATAGATAGAATAAGATAAAGAGATTTCTCCTCTCTGTAGGGAAATAATCAAAAGCAATCAGGCTATAAAATGGGGTGGGGGGGGGGAGGAAGCAGTTTTCTGAAAGAAAAGTACGGGAGGGTTAAAGAAAAGAAACAGATGATCCATCAGGCATGGGGGGCAGCTGGGCCATCCCTGGGCCTCCTCAGACGACCGCTGAGTCACACTTGCCTCCCAGTGATCTTGCTCTTTCCTAGGCTCCTAAAGCCTAGAGCTCACAGCTGCCCTGAGCTGCACCCTGCCCACAGCCTGACTGGTTCCCTGACTTCGTCACTGTCAGACTAGCTGTTCACGGCCTCACTTCTAATGTTCTGAACTCCCTACCTCCTTCAGCATGTCCACGGTTCCCGCTTTGTCTGGTTATAGCCCATCTGCTACTGTGAATCTCAGGGTCACTTCTGTCCCTCTAAGCAACCCCTCACACATCTCTACCACTGCACAACCCTACCAGAGTGCGTGTCCCGTCCCCAATCTCACACTCAACTCCAGGCAAGCAGGCTGAATCTCACTTTACAGTGAGGACCCTGGAACAGTGGCAACACCTGAGCGGACACTACAGGTTTCCTTTTCTGTAGAAAAGAACACTGCCGTTCACAACAGCACAGCAAATGAGATCCTGCCACAAGCTCCAGGGGCTGCTATCACTCTCTTTGTCCAGGGTGGGCCTCACTACGTAGCCCAGGCTGGTCCTCAACATCTAATCCTGCTCCTTCTGCCTCCATTCTCAAGTGCTGCAACCTGCGAGAAGTGGGTGTTATGTACCACAATACCAGGGTTGCTCGTCTAGCCTGGCTTTGAGGGACTTGACTTCATAACCGAGTGTCTCTTACTAACTGAACAGGCTTTCTTGGTTGGACCTTAGCCCTTCCTGAGTTATCTGATCCCTTCACGTTCTGTGTCACAAAGGCATGCGTCCAGAGCCATCACTAGGAGGATGCCCACCCTTAACATCTGAATTTATCCGCCTCTGGACTAACGCAGCCTTTCTACCTCTGCACCTGAGCTATGCCTTCCTCTGGAAACTTGCTGTAGTCGTTTCTTGGGAGTCTGTTCTGTGCAACTATGAACATAATCAACATTTCCCTCAAGTGAGACTTTAAAGCAGAGGTCCACGTGTTTTATAGTTCAGTGTGTGTCTTCCTTCCTACTTGGACTTCTTCAAGGTAGATTACATATCCCTTGCCCACCCAGTTCCCGAGACAGCTTTCCTGGCCTGTCACAACACATCGCTGACACTGCTCTCACAGATCAGCAGAGCCTACACCTCCTCCAGCAGACAGTCCTGCGTTGGGACAGCTCCCCGCCTGCCATTCCTTGCCCTTCCTCATTTTGCTGCTTTGTTAACACCACCACACTTTAAACTTTGGCTCAGATATTACATCCTTCAGGAAGTTTTATCTGATTCCTCAAGTTGGGCCACATGCTTCTCATGCTCTCAGAATAGATCACACATGTGCAGTTTGTCTACAGTAATATACACTGCAGTCCAGACACACCACATTCACAGCTTAGCTATCCGCAGCTCAACACCTGTAAGGCAGGGCTATCTGCTGCTTACTGGGTTAGCTCCTTGGCTATCAAGGGAGCAGGCTAGCTGTCAACAGATGGAACCTATTTGTAAAAGATCATTCCCTCACTATTTGTGTCCCATACAACCTCAAAAATGTGCGGTCTCAGGGCTGGAGAGATGGCTTAGTAGTTAAGAGCACTGACTGCTTTCCAGAGGTCCTGAGTTCAAATCCCAGCAACCACATGGTGGCTCACACCCATCTGTAATGGGATCCGATGCCCTCTTCTGATGTGTCTGAAGACAGTAACATTGTACTCATATATATTACAAATAAATAAATCTTTAAAAAAAATGTATTGTCCCTACTAGCAATGTCGCCACTTATCCCTGAACTGCATCTCTTAGCAGAATGTCACACACAAGGGGGGAGATCAATGAGGAAAGCAGCAGAATAAAATGTGAGCAAATGAGATGATACCTAATCCTTCCAACGTTCTAATCACACACGGAATGGGAATGCAAGTACTTACCACTGGCACAAAACTTACTCCTGCCAAATTCTAGCAGGGATCCCTGGCAAGCACACCCTAAGTGACAAGGACACGACCATCACAGGAGGAAAGTGACAAAAGAACAGCGTCACTGTGTGACTTCACTGTGCGACGTCACTGTGGGAGTGCAGTTCTAAAATAAGACTGCCAATATAAAAACCAAACATCAATCAACTCTTACTTTTCCAAAGGGCTAGTCATTTTTTTCAAGTTTCTATGGAATCGTAAGGCTTGAATGTCCTGTGTCTCTATTTTGGGAGGTAAAAGTCCTTGAAGACCAAGCATTTGTCGTTCTTGTAATGTAAACGCCATCCCCTAAAAACAGAAATAAAGAATTAAAATTAGTAGTAACTACAGCAGCAATAGCACTGTCCTTTAAAATACAATTCAAGAGCAAATTCTGAAAAGTAAAAAATAAACTTTCTAGGAATTTTGAAATGCTTTAAGATTGATGACGTTACATACTGGTGAGCATATGCAGAGTCACCTCTCACAAAGAACTGTAATTTAGTGTACGGTTCTGGAAAACAGCCTATATGTCTTGTTTGGTTTTTTTGTTTGTTTTTTTTATACAGAGTCTCTGCATACCCCTGGGTCCTGTTTATAAACCAGGCAGACCTCGAACTCAAAAGGTCCGCCTGCCTCTGCATCTCTACTGCTAGGATTAAAGGCATGCGCCACCACCTTGGCTACACTTAAATACCTTAATGCACACATTTGTAATTAAGCAATATGACCCGTACATAGCCATTCCAGAGAAATACCCAGATAGATAGGGAATGCAGAGGTATATAACAGCGACCAGTTCGAACAGTGCTCCCTAGATCTCTTGGCAATCACAAACTAGATAAAAGTCCATCTCTATTTAATAAGGAATCTATGGTATATCCATACCATGAATAGTCCAGAGTTGCCAATCAAAGCACACTGTCAACCCATTTATGCTCAGAAAACATTCATAAAACCTTATATCATATACAGATGCATGTAACACATAAATGAAACCAACAATTACAGCTAAAAATTAGTCTATGTCAGAACACTCAATTTCCAGTTTTTAGCTGTGGGATAATTATCTACCATTTTTTTCTGAATACTTGAAGTGAGTTGCCAAGAGAGATTATTCAGATGACAGTATCATACAGTAAATAAAGTCAGAACTGGAGTCAGAACCCAAAATTCCGCCCTATAGAACCTGTTTAGTGTTTAATACGACTACTAAATACTGAGCAGGATTTGCCTATGGAGCCCAGCTGAAGACATGCTTGGCTGGATCTTGTATTGATGACTTCTGTCCTGCTAGTGACAATCTAAAAGTCAAGGCAATTTCTCCTTTGTAGCATTTGCTGAATTAATGGCCAAAAATATATGCAATGATTTGTGTCCAAAACGATGGGTGTGAGCTGGAAGATCAATAAGGGTTTCATCTCACAGTTTTACCCAATCAACCAAAGGCCTAATCATCCCAGGGTGAGTCCCTGATTCAAGCTAGGTAAAGCCACCTAACCCTCTTGCCAAAGGTCCTGGCCACAACACCCCTCTGAGGTGCTCTGATTCCACTGCTGCTTTACTGCTCTCACCTGGTAAGTACTAGGAAGTACTAATGAGTACTAACTAGTACTAGCAAGCATTCAAGCCTTTTCTAGTAATAAAAGCTGTGAAGAGTGAGATTCAGAAGATACGAAACAGCCCAATGAAAAGATACGTATTGCACACAACAGGCAACCCTCCCCAAAGCGTCTCAGTTACATAGCTACAGAGCTGCTGAATGCACCGCCCTAACCAGGAAGACAAACCACGCTAGCTGTTAATGTTACTAACCTTGTTTGTTCTTGGATTCAACATGAGTGGCTTGCCTTTCTCCTTCAGGTGCACTCGGCGGCAGGTCAAAGTGCAAGGAGTGGCAACAGCTCTTAACCGGGAAAACATTTTCTCTCTCCTGGAAAACAATACAATGGTAAGCACCACACAGCGCCACACACCTTAAGCATTTTCAAAAGCAGATGTGGACGCTCACTGCATACTGAAAAATGCTTCAGTTTAAAGGCATCTCACCCACAGCGGGAGCCACTACTTTATGTAAGTATGTGGTGGTGTGATGGTTTGTAAATGCTCAGCCCAGGAACTGGCACTACTAGGTGTGACCCTGCTGGAGTAGGTATAGCCTTGTTGGAGTGGGTGTGGCCTTGGTGGAGTAGGTGTGTCACTGTGGGCGTGGGCTTAAGACCCTCATCCTAGCTGCCTGGAAGCCAGTATTCTGCGAGCAGCCTTCAGATGAAGATGTAGAACTCTCAGCTCTTCCTGCACCATACCTGCCTGGATGCTGCCATGCTCCTGCCTTGATGATAATGGACTGAACCTCTGAACCTGTAAGCCAGCCCCAATTAAATGTTGTTCTTATAAGAGCTGTCTTGGTCATGGTGTCTGTTCACAGCAGTAAAACCCTAAAACTAAGACAGGTGGAGAGGTGGGGGAGAGAGAGAGAAGCAGGATGGTTTCAGCACTATGAAGAGAGGTGGAACTAGAGACTCAAGGGTGGAAAGAAACAGCTTCTTATGAGAAGCTTCCCCTGTCACCTGAGGCCATGGCGAAATACTGGCTTGTGTGGAGGGCCACGTCTGGATCTGAGTCCAGACAGGAGTCTGTGTCAGTGTCCATGGCCCATATTCCCACCAAAGGTCACATGGACATCCCTGCTGCCTGGGATCATGTTGATATCCAAGGGTGGTGCAAAGCTGGCCTGGCCTCTCACAGGCCTCTCACAGAGTTCATTAAGAGGCCAGTTCTACAGATCCAAAGCTGTAGGATCTCCATGAGACAGGGCAACAATAGGATATCTGAGAAGAGTCCCCATGAAGACCCAGTATTGATGGTATAGCAGAAACCAGAGGCCTCGAATTAGACCAATGACTCAATGCAACAAACAGCTGCAGGGAACACTTGGGAAAGCGGGCCCTACACCCCTCCTGAGCAGCCAGTAGAGCTGACCCTGGAGGTGTGGGTACTGGTGAGCCACCGCAGGGCACGAGCGCTGGCCCCATCAGGGCAGTGCTAGAGAACCCTCCCTGGTGGTGAGGAAGAGCTGGCAGGGTGAACAGCTCAGCTTCCGCCCAGGCCCAGATCCAGGGCTTTGAGTTGGCCCACTCCAACATTACCTGGTTTATGTACTATTGGAGTTCATTAAGTGGCCAGTTCTACAGATCCAAAGCTGTAGGATCTCCATGAGACAGGGCAACAACAGGATATCTGAGAAGAGTCCCCATGAAGACCCAGTATTGATGGTATAGCAGAAACCAGAGGCCTCGAATTAGACCAATGACTCAATGCAACAAACAGCTGCAGGCAGATGTGTAGGCAAATGGGTGCCACACTGAGTGCCACACTGCAGCAGCCATAGCAAGATTTTTGTTCTCGTTTTTTTGGGTTCTTTTTTTATTTTCTTTTTGGGTGGGTGGGGCTTACAAGGGCCAAGAGCAGATACAAAGGATGGGAAGATGAGTGGGATTAGGGTACGTAATGAGAAACCCACAAAGAGTCAGTAAATAAAGGGCACCACTGAGACAGCTGACAGTCAGGGAGCTGTCCTGAAGTCAGACATATATATTTCCTGACCTGGGTAACTGAGATACATGTCACTGTCAACTTAACTGAAATTAGAACCACCCAGGGGACACTTGTCTCGGTATCTGTGAGCCCATTTCCAGAAAGGTTCAGAGGGAAAGCCCTACCCTTTGTGAGAGACACTGTGGCATGGGCTAGGATCCTAACCCCCTAAGATAAACAAACAAAGGCGTATAAAGATGAAACCAGCCTTCAGCTCCATTGGTCCCAGCCGCAAGCTCCTCCTCCTCCTGCCGCGATGGATAGTTCTTACCCAAGATAAAGCCTTCTCCTTATAAATTTCTTTGCTTAAGCTTTGATCACAGCAACAAAAAAAGCAAATACACAGGTACCATATTCCACTCTGAATGCATGTTACAAAGTTATAGGTAGAAAAGGTATGATACATGTGTAAAATACTTCTGAAATTACTTCAAAAAAGAAATGTATATAGTAGTGTCAGGTGTGCCAGCAAATGCTGAAGTAACCATTGATTTTATTATAAGACCTTAAGGAAGGTGAAATGCACTGCATCCAAAGCTGGAGTTATGAAGCTACACGGAAGGCCGAAACATATAGCTCTTGGTTGTCTGCATGGTGATGTTATGGAAAGGCTTTTTACTTCTCCACTTCTCTTTACAAGCTCCCTACCAAACAGGAAGATCCTTTGCTAAGCAGAAGTTCAAAGCCAGCAGAGTGCTTAACTAAGCAATAAAACAAAAACACAGCTTGACCAACTTAAAATCAAATTCCTAAAGAACCATAAAGCACAACTTTTATATAAAGCTCTTGTTCCAGCTGTCACAGGTGTTAAACGGACATAACAGGGGTCTTGGATTTACTTTACTCCCAGTTTTTGGTTTCTCCTCCTGCTTCCCACAGGAGATGATCCCAAAACAGTAGGAATCCTCTAGTGAAGAGAAATGCATACCACACTTTAAATTTTACCATCAAAGAAGACACTGGCTTCAAAGTGTCTCAAGACTATACTGTTTTATTGGCAAAGCAATACTGCTGTAAGGTATTTAGTGTAAGGCTGGCAATCAAAGATGCTTTTCTAAAAGCAACAGGCTATGAATGACCTGTTCATACAGGGTCCTTAACCTGAGAATGGGTTTCACATTTTTATAGGGTTACAACATATATATGCAAAATATGAAAATAGAAACATAGAAGACACATGTGGCTCAGAAAGTCTGAACTATCTACTCACTGGTTCCTTACCTAAAAAAGGCTGCTGGCCCCTACTGCAGAGGCTACAAATCATGTCATCTGGAGGACAGACAATCTCCCACCTGTAGGCTGAAGGGGTAGCTTGGTGGTCAAGAGCACTGAATACTCCTCCAGAGGACCTGGATTCAATTCCCCCCACACACACATGGCAGCTCACAACCATCTATAATCCAAGATCCTCACACAGTCACATTGAAGGCATAGTACACATAAAATAAAATTTTAAAACAACTAAAACAACAAGGAAAGAAAAATCTCCCACACATGTTTTACTAACACACACACCCTATGGGCCTGGAAGTCGGCAGCATTTCTGGATTATTTCTACAAATATTTCAATCCAGAGATCAGCAAATTCAAATAAGGTTAGTTTTCAAAGTAAGGTAGATAACTTGGTCCTGGATGCTGAAAAACTGCACTTTGTAAGTAACTGTTTTGAAAGCTGTTTTCTGCCTGGCACCAAAAACTGAAAGAAAGGTGGGATACAGTGTTTCCAGGGCACCTGCTTGAGGCCTGCAGCACATCCTATCCCGCCTGGATGCGGATGCTCATGTAAGGCAAAGCTGGAGGCTTGCAACAGTGTTTCACAGCTTTACACAGCTGTAGATACAAGTAACTTTAGAACAAAGGATGAAAGGGGATGTAGAGAAAAGGTCACGTGAATGAGGTTTTCTTCTTTTTTTTTTTTCTGGTTCAAGTCTCCATCTTTAATGCCTCTCTCCCAAGAAACAAAGGCAGACTGAGGTTTTCTTCATAAAGAAAGTGAAAAACCATTGTACATGAAAGGCCAAGGCAGGCAGAACTGGTTCAACTGTAGGAAAGAAATTTAAGCCGAGAAAAGAGCAGGGGGGAGAAGAGAAAAATGGACGACGGAGGGAGAGTTAACAAGCAAAATCTTCACAAATGACCATCTACGATCCAATTCCAGGCAGCAATTAAAATGTGGCTGTGGTTTCTTCTAACAGAGAAAAACTGGCAAGTCTTTAGATGGAAGCAGAGTTCTGTGTTTAGTGATGATTGTACACATATAACAACACACTGAAAACTAACATAAACAAACATACTTAAGACCTGGAGAGACGGGATAGCAGAGACAACAGAAGACAATTTGACTTTCGTTACTTCGCATGATTTTTTTTATCATTCCTAAAATTTTAATTTTATTTATACATAATCTGACTATCTATAAAGACACCTAAGTTTACTGTCTGAAAGTCACAAAGCTTGGAGATCCAAAAGTCAAATAGCCTCATAAATATAAATTTATATTTACTTTTCATTTACACATTGGAAACTGAAGACACAACATTACGAAAACAGCGAAGCTTTTGTTTTCCCTCCCTTGCAGCTCCCTACTCCTCTAGAAACAAGCACTGTAACTTATTTCTTATCCTAGTTAGTAGATCTACTACCTATAGAACAACTAAGGAACAAAACCATGTATTTACTTATAGAAACATTTTACTCTTTCCACATTTCAGTCACCAATTCTATGAAGATATAGCATCTTTCTCCTATAAATTACAACAATGACTGAGCAGTTGTATTACTCCAATACAAACAATTCTACAGCAGACAACAGGGATGCCCTACAATTCCATTTGACTGTGATACCACACAGACATAGTGCCAACCAACAGGTTAAAGACCCATGCTCGAGTACACTGTCACCCGGCAAGCAGCTTCCTAAAGGGCTTTATAGATTGTAGAATGGTTCAGCGTACTCAGAGGAAGACTCATTCCATTCACTGTTTAATTATAAGACATAGGAAGGCTGCAGATGAACAGCAAGATGAAGAGATGTGCTGGGCAAGGTCCAGAGATGAGGATAGGCCGCCTTCCCCACTCTGCTACGTGCTTGGGAACCCAGAAGAGCATGAACCCTTCTTAAGTCAGGAGGTTTTACAGAACTTAATGTCCAGCCCCACCCTTCCCAGAGATCATGGGTGAGGCTGAATGTTACAGCCCTCTAGTCCCTGCAGTACCCAGTCCCATCTTGGAGCTCTCCAGGAACTCCACCCAGCTACCTCATTAGCATAAAACAGTGTGATCAGAAAGTCTTACCAAGAACAAGAAGTGACTTTCCTGTCACTCAAGAAACTCCGAGAAGTGTAGCTCTCAGCAAAGAACAGGACAAAGATCAAATACAGGCCATATTCATGGAATATGGAAATGTGACCTTGATTTCTTTTCTCTTTTGATCTTTAAAAAACTATGGTCAATTCTCCACATGTATGTAATACATTCTGGTAACACACGCACATATCTCTTCTCATCCTCTTCCCATCCCATGACCCCAAGTCCCCTTCTGACCATCATGTCTTTTGGAGAGGGAACTGTTGTGTTTTGTGGTCATTTGCCCCTTCTTTTGGGGGAAAAGTGGGGGGGGGGAACACTCTGTACCACCAAATCCAGTAAATCTTCCTGCCTAAAGCAAGATTACAGATACTTAAACCAAATCCATAGCCTTAAAGTTAACTATGCTCTCATTAGCGCTTTCACATACTTAAACAGATTTTCCTTGACTCACACCTACAGTTCCACCTACCTTAAACTTAATTTATTGGAAACTATGGCAGCTCAGTGACAGGAACTGGCACGCGCTATTTCACCCCGCTTCACGGTTACTGTCTGGATTTCTGGTCTGGCTTTCCCTTCATGTCCCAAACTATAGCCCCTGAAACTTTGGTTAGATCCGTTTGTTTCTTCAATTTTTATGTAGTTATTTCCTTTCCCTCTTAATCCCATTCTTCCAAATAAAATTACTAGTTAAACAATTTCTCTGTCCTAAATTCTCATTCATCTTTAGTGCTCTGTTTCTTTTCTTTGAGACAAGTCTCAGATGTCAGACCTCAAGCTTCCCATCTCAGGGAAGCCATTCCCAGGCCTCCACCTCAAAGACAAGCCACACCTGGTTAGATCTCCTGCAAACCCAAGGAATCCTGCACACTGGGGGAGCACTCTACCAACTCAACTACACCCCAACCCTACCTATCTGATCACCTGCTTCTGATGGGCACTTTTCCCACTTTATTTGTCCATATATATACATGTGTGTGTGTGTGTGTGTGTGTGTGTTTGAACCTTTCTTATATTTGTCTGTTCATATTTTATAACTAAAATTCTGGTTTCATTACATATTCCTAAGACCTTTTCAGGACTCTTCCAAATCATTCAAATGTCTCTAGTACTAAGATACAAATTTTGGTTTCTTTCCTGATGTAATTTTTATCCGAGGTCATTTTCTTTTGAAAATAGTAGGTATCTTTGACTCTGGGCCACTATATGTTTTATGCCAACTTTTGGAGGCCACTGCAAGTTTGCCTCAGGAGATCCAGGGTTTACAGCCTAAAACCAGCTCTTAAACTAGTTCATATTCTAAACAGATGATTATCTACAAACCCAGATTCAAGTGAGTTGAAGATACTTCAACTGTAAAGCCACTGGTATATCTTGGAGACAGAAATGAGATGGTCACCTCTAGAAAGGCTATCCACTAGAGACTAGAGCCTTTCAGACTATTCACAAGACAGAGGTCATGACTTGGTGTAAAGAGCAAGTTTGGCAGTTAGAGACCTGAACTTGAAATGTGGACTTGGATAATTACCAGTGTAACATAAACAATCACTCTGGAGATCTGAAATGATCTTTGAACTGGTATCTGGGTTAGTCACATTTTCCCTGGCCTGTGACCACCTAAGGAGAAACTAGGACAATATAATAGCATTGTTCATAATAGTAAATGTATCCTTTGTTTTAATGTTGTTAATTATGACCTTCCCTTTCTGGTGGTAAAATCCTATCTTTTAGGATGGGATAGGGACAGTGGGCTTTCCAGGGAGTTTTGTTGTCTTAAAGACAGTTTTGCTATGTTCCAAAAGGTTGGTCTTAAAGTCACTAATTGGAAATGGTGGGTCTCAAAAATCACAGCAGCCCTCCTGCCTCCCAAACAGTATGATTTTCAGTAGCCTTCAAGAAGGGTCTTAACTTAAAGAAACATTGGCATCCTCATGTCTGGTTCCAAATACCTACATATATCATAACAACATATCTTCTACATAAATACATAACAAAAACAAAAAACTATTATTGAAGTTTAGCCTAGGAACCCATTAGAACCCTCCATTAGAACCCTCATTTTTCTGGTTCAATGAGTAAAGTGCTCCCTTCACAATCATGAGGAGAGGAGTTCAAATCCCTAACAAGCTCATACAAACAGCCAGTTACATAGGTGCATGCAACCCCAGTGCCAGGAGTGGGGGAATTGAGACAGCAGATCTTGCTCAAGGAGAGGCCTGCTAGTCAGCCTAGACAAAGCTCAACCTGAGGACTAGTGAAAGATCCTGTCTCAGAAAATAAGATGGAGAAGTAACGGAGGAAGACGGCGGTGGTGGCCTCCATACTCAGTGCACACAGGCACAGCACACACAAAAGAAAAGGGAAACCCAGTTGTCAAACTCACAGAGTGACAGAGTATGTGCACACATGGTTTTCTGATCTTATTAGCAGCTTTGCTTCCTGACTTGAAGGTTTTTCCAATAAAACGAAAGGTCCTTCAGCAAGATCCGCAGTCAAACTGTGCAGTCTTAAACCCTTATTTTGCCGCTTGCTGTATCCACTATTTGGTAGTTAAGTCACACCTCCCTGAGTTTCAGCTCTCCTTGCAGCTCACAACATGAACTACTCAAAGGGCTTCCTTTACTCCCTGACGATTTAAATTAAGATAGTTTAAATTTAAATTAGACCCAAAAGGCTTATTACAATGCTATATAAATGTTCCTTATTAAGGATTACCACCGCTGCTGGCTAACCTGGACAGAAGTTGCATTCTAAATGCCAGGGAGTTTCTGCATCAACATTTTTTTAATGATTAAATTAAGAGGCTATGAGGATAATCAAGATTAACACTTAGAATACCTCATTCTCTATCTGGGTCATGAAGGAGAATATGAACAGCACAGAGATCCAGAGAACAGAAAATACTAAGCAGTATCTACAGAAATAACATGTTCTTCACTTTGAAATTTGTAAACATTCATCAGTTTCAGCCATATAGCATATTTCAGTCATAAGCATTACCTTTGAGTAAACTAGCTAACTTTCAATAATTAAACCAAATATAACGTTGAGCCCAGATTTTGTTCCCTGAGATTAACAGATTGTAGTGTTTTCTTGGTGTCTCAAATATAACTAGTTTGCTTCACAATCAATGAGTTATAATTTTAATTTAACATAATATAAAAAAGTTAATATAGAAGAAAATTTTAAAAATGGAATTAAATACAACTTAGGCATAAACAGAATCATGAAGCTTTTAACTTAAACAATGGCAAATCTTGTAAAATGAGCAGGTATGGAGGCTCAGGTGTTCAAGTGCTTGGGAATCCAGGCAGGAGTCAATTCCAGGCCAGCTTGGGCGATGTCAGACCCTGTCTTAAATGAAAACACAAGAACCCTGAAATGAGCCATTTATGACTTTGAAATGTACTTTTCATAAGTATAGTAAACTCCATATATAGATGTAACTCAGCTGTTTCTTCATTAGCAGCTGGAGGAGAATGAATAGAAACCGCTTAATAAAAGCTGGTCCAGCAAACCTAATGGTGAGAAAGCATTATCTCATCATTTCTGGCCTCTGTGTCTAACTTTCAAGCTTTCTTGACTACACAAAAGAGCCAGGCTCAGCTTGCAAATCGAAGCTCAAACCGGGTTTCTTAGAAGTCCAGTATTAAAAAAGTTAAACTGTTTTCTTGAATGTCTGGAAGCCATGTAGCAGATATATAGCCAGCGAGTTATAACAGTTATAGACAAGATAATGTACTTTTTTATTTATTCGGGAGACATGACCAACTGTTTCTCCTCTATCTCCCAGAATATTTAGAAACTAAAAATAAAACATTAGTTTGCAATCCCTTAACAACATAAACAATGCTTAAGGAGTATATGCATGGTTAAGAGTCCAACTATGAAGTCAGCTTAAATCCAGTCCTTTATTATGTAGTCCTCTATTACTTAAAGAGTCTGGTCTTGAAACAGTTACTTAACCTTCTTAAGTATTTGCTGGGAGACAACTGCACTAACCTGAGAGGGTTATTCTGGAAGCAGCCTGTTCAGTGAACAGTGCAGACCATTTCTAACAACAATTGCTGCTACAGTCACTAACAATTCCTACACCAGCAGAAATAACAACGATATCAACTGCTTTGCTTAGAAGTGATTGCCACAAGCAAGTAAGAGGATAATTCCAGGGATTCAATTCTAAGGGTGCACTTCGGTTGAGGTCAGTTATTTTGGTCATGCTTCTCACCACAAGCAATACTCATTTTCTAGAATGATCGCCAGTACCAAAAAAAAAAAAAAAGTCGAACTTAAAGCCACAAACGCAACACCCGACTCTAGGCTGGTTATGAAAAGCATGAGAGTCACCTGCCAATCCCGGTGCACAGATGCCATTTCATAAGAATGGACAGAACCACGCCAATCTTGGAACTTTCTAGCCTGCAACAACTCTTTCTTTTAAAATAAGGAACACACACATGCACACATCCCAACTCCTGTGCCTCCCTGAGCTCGGTTAAGAGAGAAATCTTGCTGAAGAGGGTTTGAACCACAAAATAAAGTCTTTCCCAAGCGCAGGGGGAAAAGGAGACTGGGATGCTCGAGGTCTGGGAACCACCTGGCTGGAGTCCCTAGGAGGAAAGCGGGGTGTCCTGGCACCCGCGAGCCCGGAACCCCAGAGAGCACGGCGCCCCTCCCTCCACCCAGCTGCCCACTAGCCAGGCCGGCCACACGCGCGAACACAAGCGGCGTGCGCGATTCACGGAGCAGAAAGGCCCGGGGCCACCCCCCAAGCCAGGCCGCGCGCTCCGCGCCTTACCGGATGCCTGGCCCGTGCCAGGTGGTGCAGCAAGCAGAGAGGCCGCGGCGCTACAGCCGGAGATGCTCGGCCCTGGCGCCGCCCTGCCGGCCTCCCGCGAGCTCCTGGCTGCCGGCGCCAGCTCCGGCTCGCTTTGCCGGGGACCCGCCCCAAAGCGCAGAGGTAGCGGAGAAAGAGGCGCGGGCCGGTGCCGGGCTGACCGACAGGCACTCGGGCCAATGGAAGGCTGGGAGCTGGCGCGGGGCGTGGCTCAGGCCTGGTTCCGCCTTCGGCTTGGTTCGTCTGGGCGGCACCTTCCTGCGCCGGGTTCCTGGGTGTTAACTGTTCTGAGGCCGCGCACATCGGCTCACGTGCGACCCCGACGGCGGGAGGGAGGACGTGCTTCAGGGAAGCAGGGTTGTACTCGGCTCCATTGGGTAGCGCAGGGTGGCTGATGCCGGTCACCCGCCAGGTCTGCAGGGAGTCGGCGGCCACCGCAGGGCGTTCACGCGAGAAGATGCTGTGCGCAGGCGCGGCGCTGGTCGGCGGGTACCAATCTCCTAGTCCAGCAGACAGAAAGTGGTGTGGGTTCTCTTGACCGCGGGTGATGGAGGGAAGAAGCGGACAACACAGGAGAATGGAGAGTAGATGCCACAAGAAACGCAAGCACCGTCGCTTTTGGAGCGCCGTAGTTTTCTGATTAGTATTTATTGTTGTGTATAGATCTGTAAAATTCTGTGCCATCGTCCATGGCTGCTGGCTCAGTTATTGACCTACCAGGAATTTTACAAATCACTAATGCTGCCACCGTCGTCGTTAATATACAGTGTTCTTGGGAAAGTGCTACAGGAGTTCATCTTCGCATCCTTGAAAGCAACAAGGAACCTACACACACAGACACACACACACACACCCTTCCCACATCTGTTCCCACATTCAACTAGGATTTTGGAAAATATTCGTTTTTTATTCGTTTTTTATTTTGTTTTTCTTCAGAAACCTTAATTGCTAGAGATTATTCACCGTAATGGAATCTATTTACACTTAAGGGATAAAAACAACAATTTAAAAAAAAAAAAAGAAGGGTAAATAAGAGGCAACAAAGAATAAGAAAATGAAAGGTGATGGAATTGACTAGGAAAAGTTTAAGAGCAGACAGAAAAATGAATTGTTGCCCTCAAAGCAGTTACTCTTGACCTGACCGCTGAAGGGTGGAGCACGTGAGGAAAGACTGCAATTAGATGACCAGTGATAGGATTGCCTGCTAGAGTCACCACCGCACTAAAGAGGAAGTATAAATAAGTGTGGCCTGACATAACCCTGCCCGCCAGAAACTCAGGGTGTGGCCAGCTGACTGGTGGAAGCTGCAAAGTGTCAGTGGCAGTGACGGTCCGTTGTCCTCGACAGTCTGCCCTGTGTTAAGATTTTTCCAGGTTTGAAGGATTGCAAAGACCTGTCACAATAGAATTAATTTTGTTTGAGGTCGATAAGAGTCCTTATTAAATGTAATGTCTGCTAATGTCAAGAAGACAGGTACCCATTTGTACTCTGACTTGCAGATTTTCCCAAGAGATTGGTCAAATGCCTTCCAGTGAAATGTGAATGATCTGTTACTGTACAAACAAGCTAGTCTTTCTGCTGCTCTCCGCCCCCTCCCCCCCCCACACACACCATTCACACTTAGAAAGGGCTAGGCATAGAGTGTGAAGTAGTGATAGGGAATTAGCCAGACACATGTCACCAGTGAATATCAGACCTGGTTTAAAAATGTGCCACCCAACTGTATTGCATGACACCGATCACAGTCATAAGGTGGTCATCTGGGAGGAAGAACTGATCTGAAGAGTACTGAGAGTCTGAAGAGCTGGGGTTTCTCACCTCTCTTATGTACACAAACATACTGAAGAACGGTGACTTAACCCTTAGAACCCTCGTTTCTGTAGACAAGAAGTACTTTGAAGGCTCTAATCCCTGAATAGGAAAGTAGGGCCATTGCTTTGTAACTGACAAGTCATGAAACATATATAAGCTTTAGAAAATTCTGTTCTCTTGGGTTTACTGTTTAGCAAATACCTAATCTATTCAGTGTTGCGAGAGTCAAGCAATTTCATCCTCAAATGGTACTATTTCTGATTCTATAGGACTTGTAGCAAAAGAATGAGATAGCTTGTCAACATTTGCATTTATTTATGAATCTGGAAGGCATGGGCACATGCATTGGAAGTCAGGACAACCCACGGGAGTCAGTTCTTTCCTTCCACAATGAGGATCTGAGCTTGTCATTAGGTTTTGCCTTGTGTCTTTTATCTGCTGAGTCACCTTCCTAGTCCTCACTAGTCTTGGCGACTCAGCTGCTTTGAATCATGTTGTGCCTGTGTGTAATCTCAATAAAACTCATTGATTCACCAAGTTGGATTTTGTGGTGTCCTTACTTAGGCTGGTCATCAGTTCTGTGTCTGGAGTGGGTAGACATTGGTCTTAAAGTTTCATTGCTGTGAAGAGACACAGGACCACAGCAACTCTCATAAAGGAAAACACTTCATTGGGCCTGGGTTAGAATTCAGAGGTTTAGTCCATTATCGTGGTGGGAAGCACGGCAGTGTGCAGGCAGACGTGTCACTGGAGAAGGAGCTGAGGGTTCTACATCTTAATCCACAGGCAGCAGAGGAGTGTGTGCCACACTGGGTATAGATGGAACACGTGAGACCTGAAAACCTACCTCCAAAGTGACACTTTCTTCAACAAGGCCACACACACCTAAGACCACAGGTCCTAATAGTGCCATTCCCTGTGGGCCAATCTTTCAAACACATGAGTCTATGGAGCTATTCCTATTCAGACCACCATAAGCTTTCTTCACACATCCCTAGGAACAGTATCATAGCACCTTCTCTGTAGCTAGTACAGAATTTTAAAAATACAAATTTAAAAGCCTGCTTTCTGTCGCAGTGGGTCAGGGCACACAGAACAAAATATGATTATCACTCTTCTATTCTGGTATTAATAGCTCCTATATTCTCAATTTCTGTTTTTAAAGATTTATTTATTATATGTAAGTACACTGTAGCTGTCTTCAGACGCACCAGAAGAGGGTGTCTGATCTCATTACAGATGGTTGTGAGCCACCATGTGGTTGCTGGGATTTGAACTCAGGATCTCCTGAAGAGCAGTCACTGCTCTTAACCACTGAGCCATCTCTCCAGCCCTTATATCTTCAATTTCATCTAACAGAAGTTAAGATATATTCTACGAAGGAATGATTATTATGATTCAAAGTATTTTTTTGTACATTTGAACAGTAACTGTTAGAAGCTGAATAAGGCTTAATCACCTTCTGAATGGTCCCTAGGAGAATGAAAGAACTTCCAAAGGAGAAGAGTGCCTAGTAAAGGGAGCTAGAAGCTGATGACCCTGACCAGAAGCACGGCTCAACCTAAGCAGAGCGTAGATGAGGAACCGTGGACATGCCCTAGGAAAGAGTCATTGGATTCTGATGTCTTTGACTGTTGGAGAATGTATGTAAATGTTTCTGAAAAGTGCTTTAATCCAGAGGTTGTCTTATTAAATATTTGCTTGTTTACATTAAAGGAAAGAACTCACTTTGGGAGTTTGTATATTTGAGCTCTGGTGCCCTCTCTTTCACACACACTTTTAACAGGGCACCTAGGACACCCCTTTGTCTTGTCAGACAGAGATAGCTACACTTTTCCTACCTATCCCAGAGGGCATTGGCAGGAGGAATTGGGGGAACACAGTGCAAGGGAATACAAACACAAGCAGAGAATTCTCACTTAGAGCGCCTGCTTGGCATACAGGTGGTGTTCAGAAAATAATAATTATCTTTTGTTAGGCAGTTAATTTTTGCTGAACACTGCTTTTCAAATCTCATTTATGCACTAAAATTTTTTCACCACATTAATAAAACTATAAGGTTGGCATAACTATTGTTGAATTTTACTTGTGGGAACACTGGGGACTAGAAAGCCACTCTCTCCAAAAGTACCACTAGTAAGTGGGAAGGGGAATCAATCTATGCTGTGAAACATTAGTTTTAGTATTTATATGCACAAGTTGAAAACTGCTGTGTTAGAGAAATGTAATGGCCCCCACCTGGACCCAGTGGGTAAAGAAACCCAGCAGTTTCAGCTCCGGGTGGTTTGTTTGTTTGTGGGTTTTTTGTGTTTGTTTGGGTGTTTTGTTTTGTTTTTTGTCATTCTGGGGATGGAATCCAGGGCTCCAGGCATGCCAGGCAAGACATCTACTACTGAGCTTCTGCCCTGGCAGGTGAGTGGGGTACAAGCTCAAGTTTGTCATGCATCCATCAAGAGAAATAGTCACTATAGACACAACCCCTCCCTCAAGACACCCCTATTATAAAACGACGACAAAGCATCTACTCACATGAGCATCATAAGACAGTGGGTTGTTGGATTCAGCTTCTCATACAGACTATAGAAAGTGTTGCGGTGTGAAATGTCTGCAGGTGAGGTATATGACCAGCAATATTTGCACTCTGGGGAAAATGGATATAAACCAAATAATATTGTCAAGTCGGTGGACATGTTTATGAGGGATTATTACACTCAAATTTCTACATTTATGTTTAATTGATTATTTCATTTCGAACAGGCTTTTTTATAATATGGATAAAATAAGCTCCAATCATGTCCTTATTCCAAAGAGGGATTGCCTCAGAAAACTCTGCGGGGGATGTGACAGGCAGGCAAGCCCTGATCATTAGAGAAGTTCCTTAGATGACATCTTGTCTGCTCCACAAAATGTTAGCGGCAATTCTCAAATCCAAATATTTCAAAAAATATTGGTAGTTTAGGAATTTGTGATAATCAGAAGATGTCATGGAGCTCTCTTTGTGGTTCTTGTTTTCCAAACATAATATAAGTAGTTATCAATTTCTCTTCAGAAATATGAGTGCCAGGCTGCTGGGATGGCTCAGTGGGTAACACACTTGCTGATGATCTGGGTTCAACCCCTGAGCATTTTCGTGTGTGTGTGTGTGTGTGTGTGTGTGTCACACACACACTGCATACAGGCAGTAAAAAAATTTAAAGAATTATGCATGCATTTTTGAGGCACAGCCCCAGATCCCATTGTGAGTATTACATAACATGCACAATACACATCTCATATTTTTCTGAATGCAAAGGTTTCCAAATCCTCAACCCTAAAGCCTTGTTCATTTGTATAAATTTTTAAGGCTATTTTTGTCCCAGTGCAAGAAAGTGAGGAAAGGCTACAGGTGGTTCTTTCTACTTACTAGGATTAAATAGATTGCTTCTTGGCTTCATGTTTATATGCACAGGTATGATGCCCTCTCCTACTATGTGGGTCTCCGGGACTGCACTATCCCCCAGACTGCTTATTATAATGCTTAAAAAGCTAAGTTTACTGAGAATAAGAAACAACTATTTTGATATTTTACACGCTTTTCTGAGCAAAGAAATATCTGGGTCATTGAGCTATAAGATTTAGTCTTAACACTATGCTGATAGAGGTCAGCAGTGAGGTATTATGTTTAACACCAGTTCACTGAAAGATGTAAAAGAAATTTCTGGAAGCTAAAAACATTCCATAGCTCGGGCTGGGCAATATACACCTATACAGGTGTGGACTTACTGAAATGAGTCTTCTATACACACCCCTCTGCATGACCTTTATATCTATCTTCATATTTACATAACTCACGCTAATGGATTGTTCCTTGTAGAGTGAATGCACTCTGGTACTCTGATGTAGGTCTACTGCCTTCCTGACCTGTTTCTTCATCCAGAGAGCTCCTAGACCTATTTATGGCCAACTGGAATGAAATTCACCTGGCCTTGCAGGCAAATACAAACACCATTGGGTCCAGAAAGAGGACAGAGGTTCTTCTTCTAGGAAACATGGAGGCTGAGACATGTGAGTAGGGGGAAAAGGTGCCAAGAGCCAAATCAATAGGAAGCCCAAAGGAGGAAACAGGTCAGACAGGCCAGTGAACAAACAGAAAAGCCTGTCAATCTCTTCAGCTGAGTTCTGAACTGCTGGAGTTGAGCCTGCTGCCGGTTGGGGCTTTGTCTTCTTTTGCTCTGTTTGCCTGTGAAATGGGAGGAGTCTTAAAAGGACAGGCAGCTGATGCATGGTGGTGGGATTTCTCTGTAAAACTCTTCAAATTGGCAGTGTTCCCAGGAAGGACATGAAGTAACTGGCATGCCTTTAATCCCAGCACTCAAGAGAAAGAAGCAGGAACAGAGGACAGGGAGTTCAAAGCCAGCCTGGACCACAGAGCAAAACCTGCTTTACAGAGCAGCAGCAGGAGTGTGTGTTTCCCATTTATCTCAGGAGAGCATACTCCCCAGGCTTTTCTCAAAAATCAATAATTCTAGAGAAGGCCTTTGTACTGGTCACCATGGAAACAGTAGTTTCCCTGCATCCAAACACCCAGAATGTGTTTCCTTATGGAAAATTCATAGAGTTTTCTGAGAAATCTGGGAAGTCATTTTCTTTGCATGAACGGGGTGGTTGGTTATAGGTTTATAGGTTCCCCCTATCTGTAGCACCAGCAGATACACATTTTGAGATCATTCTGCCGTGATCAGAGAACATATTAGGAAAACCCATCCAGACTGTAATCTCATGTCTAGATGGGTCTCTGTACCTTAGCACTGGCGAACATGGAGGAACTCTGCTGTTCTATATACTGGGAATGCACATTGTAATCAACAGATTCTTATTTCTGGATTCTGAATAATGTAAAATCCATTAACATATAACATATATATTATATATGCCTATATAACATATATGTGAGATATATATATATATATATATATATATATGTGGGATATTGATAGAGTGCTTGTTGAGCATGCAAATGGCCATAGGTTTCATCATCAGCACTGTGTAAAATGGGTATTGTGATGTACATCTGTAATTCTAGCCTTCAGGAGGTAGAGGCAGGAGGACCGGAAGTTCAAAGTCATCTTAAAATACCTACTAAGTTTGAAACCATCTTGGGAAATGTTTTAAAAATTCCTTGTGGCAAGACAAATGTGCTTGCTCTACTTCTTTGACACTCTAAGAATATATTATGCCATCTTATATCAGAATTAATTAATATTATATATTATATGTTATGCTATAGTAAGAATATATTAATACATATTAAATCGCACAACCTTCCTTGTTCACTCTTGTGTGTGCAATGATCATATTTCCTACGAGAAGGTTTGCAACAAATACAACAGAAGCAAGGTCTCATTCTCTCTCTCCAGCGATGGCTGAAGTGAAAACATACAGTGTTGGCCTGGATCATTCAAACAATGTTCTTGGCAGTTTGAACAGTACTCTGCAGGAGTTTGCAGCAGCCCGGCAGGTGTCGAAGCTCTTAAATAACACTGTTTGGAAGCTTTGAAATTCTATCTTTTGGGGGCAGCATGGGACCTTTTTTTTTTCTCTCTCTCTATAAAGTATTTAAGACTGTTGGCCAAGAAACCTGCTACAGCAGCAATAGTAACTTAAGTTAATTATCTAATACTTCTTCCCTCTAAGCCATGAGTGGTGGATCCTGTGATATAAGGGTTGTCAGAACTTAGCACAATGGTATTCACATAGTTACCTCAGCAAGACATACTCAGGCCACACTAGAAAGCTCCTAGATCTCATTGTCCTCCCAACACACTTGCTGCGCTTTCAGACAGGGTTGCCCAGGCTAGCCTGAAGCACAGGATCTCCCTGCCTTGGTCTCCTGAGTATTAGGAGACAAGGGGGAGGGCGTGGGTGCTACCACACTCCTCCCCAGTACCTTTTGATTTGAAATTTGCTGACAGTCACCAAGATGTTCTGAAGTAAACTACCCTTTTATGCCACAGTGCTCCCCTGGCCTGGAAATTTCAGAGTTTTTCTCTATGGACAGCAGCTTCCTCAGGATTATTTAGAAGAATTCAGAACTTCCCCTAGAGATCTGGCTCAATTCCAGTGGTTCATTTTAGACCTTAGTCATTTCGGGGCCTGTCTAGGCCCAGTGAATAACAGGAAGGATTCTGAGTGTCCAAAAGGAAGTAAAACATCCACCTTCTCTTGCACTTGAACCAAAATTATGCTTGCATTGCGCAGAATATGATTAAATAATTATTCAAAAAAAAAAAAAAAACCCTTCCACTTTGCAGAAAGGTTACTTAGTGCACAATGCTGCTGACTGCGTGGCTGAGCGAAGTGGGTTCGTGTCATGGCAGGCCATGGCGCCGAGAAAGGAGAACGTTCCTGCTGCTTATTTATTCTCTGCATCCTTCCCTTCTTCGGGTTGCTTGCCCGTCAGATGGAACCACTCACATTCAGAGTGAGCCATCCTCCCCCCATCCTCTCTGGAAACACCTTCATAGACATACCCGGAATTGCATACCTCCCTATCTTCTTTCTGATCGTTTCTAAGTCTAATCACGTTGACACGTAAAAAGAACCATCATAGCTGGGAGTCTGTCTGAATGGTAGACTAATTCATGAGATCCTAGGTTCGATACTTGGAACTATAAGGGGAAAAAAAAATGGTGCTAAGAGGAGCAAAGTGCATTAGGCAAGGGAAGCAACTGGCCTCCTAATGGTCGGGCCATTATTATTGTTTGTAACGTGTAATTTAAAAAAAAAAATGCTCCCACCTTTGCCCAAGACCGTGGCCAGTGCGGGGGAGCCTCTCCTGGCTTAGCTCCTCCAAAGATGCTTCTGCTTCTTTCCGGAAGAAATGCTGTCTTTCCTGGAAGCCGCAAACCTGGAGCTGGCGCCCACGCTCTAGCCCCTCCCTCCTGGCTCAGCTCAGAGACCTGCTGCCACCAACCCCACTCGTGGTCTGTTGTTCTGTTTGTTCGTTTGTTTGTTCGAGACAGATTTGCTATGTAGCCAGGCTCATCTAGAACTCCCAATCCTCCTGCCTCTAGTTCTCAGTGTTAGAATGATAGGTATGTACCACGAAGCCCACCTACTACTGGGTCATTGTATTGTTTGAGACTGTTTCATCAGAATGAAAAATCTTTCCTCTTCTAACCCTCCTTGGTGATATTCCGAGCATCTTTTACTCAGGTCAAATACACCCACAGCACTCAAAGAAGGGAACTCAAGTCACCAAGTGTGATGGACACTCAAAGGTCACAGAACAGTGTCAACAACCCTGCAGACCCTGGATTTCAGGCTGCTCTACTGCCAGGGACACTGCCACAGTCACCAGTGGTTAGCAAAGGAAAGATTTTTCCCAGCACCCCGTTTCCCAAGGAAGGCAGCAAAGAGCATGAGGTTAGTGATCAGGGCCAAAGCTGCTTTATCTTTGACAATTCAGTATTCTGTGACCCAAAGCTCCTTCAGGCAATTCTTTTGCCCTTGACACTTTGCTATTCTGTGGCCAAAAGCTACTTACTTTTCCGCAATTTTTCTGACTTCAACTCTTTGCTGTTGTGTGGCCAGAAGCTGCTTGCTTTTGGCAATTTTTCAGACTTTAACTCTTTGCTATGGCAAGGTCAAAAGCTGCTTACTTTCAGTAATTTTTCTCTTCCCTTAACTCTTTGCTGTTCTAAGGCTGAAAAGCCACTGGCTTCTGGTAATTTGACTCCAACTGATAGCTGCAGGGGAATTAGAAGAAGAAGAAAAAAAAGGCTTAGTTTCTCTCTGGCTCAAGGGTCCCTCTCAGGCCAGGTGAGAGGCTTGGAGTTTGTTAACCCTTTGTGAGCCAGTGAGAAAAAGAAGAGGAAGGGAGAATCCAAGCATACTCATAGACACACACACACACACACACACACACACTGGCCGGGCCAGACCACCTGACTTTAACAATTCCACAAGTGTTCATGCATACTTACATACATATACACATACCTATATACAGCGCCAGATAATTTTGATATGCCTTGACTAGCTCAATGACTGGGCATTACTAATCCTCCATGCTGCTAGCTACATTCTCCCCTCCAATTTCCCTGAGTCAGTTTGCTAAATCAACATTTCATCTCTGCCACCCCAGACCCGATGGAGGAGTGGCCACTAGGGCCATTTTCCCAAATCCTTTCATGGCTGTTTGCTTTTTTTTTTTCCTGCCACTCTTACATGTGATCCTTCTCTCTCTGAGTAATGGTGACTCTCTGTCTCTCCTCTCTCTCCCGGCCCCTCACCCACGAGATCTAAAAGTCCCGCTTCAGTCTTTATGCCCAGCCATTAGCCATCTGACAATTCTTTTTTTTTTTAATTTTTTTAAAGATTTATTTATTTATTATATGTAAGTGCACTGTAGCTGTCTTCAGACACTTCAGAAGAGGGCATCAGATCTTGTTACAGATGGTTGTGAGCCTCCATGTGGTTACTGGGATTTGAACTCAGAATCTTCAGAAGAGCAGTCAGTACTCTTAACCGCCGAGCCATCTCTCCAGACCTGACAATTCTTTATTAGCAGTTGAAGCCAGCAGGGGCAGGAACCCTCAGGTCTGGAAGTGTCCTTTGAGAATCAAAATAAGACAAAGCATTAAAGCCAATACCCAATATTTCACCTTTTCTGTCCAAATTTTTAAAAAGCTCTTCTTATATATATAAATTGAGCATAACCATGATAATTATGTAAATTACAAAGTATGATATATAATTAACATCCAGTCCATCATAATTGTCAGTTAGATAAAGCACTCTATCATCTATCCTAACTTAAAAAGTTTACATTTCTATACTTGACTTATGGTCTGACTTTAACTTGTGTTACCCATCTGAAAATCATCCTTTCTATATCATCTTCCTCAATGATTAACAATTAGGTTTGATTATGGGACTATAATTAGTCTTTGACCACATCAGAAATCTGAGAACAAATTAGATATTACCTGAAGATATAGGAAGCACAAAACAGAACTTCTGAAACTTAACCAAATTTGCAGAGACAACTACTACCTGAACAATAATCCCCCATTCCTCAAAATGTTGGAGCATCTGTCTCTAGCCTTCTAGCCTAGAACCATCTGACAGACCTTGAAATGAAGCAAGAACTATGCAGGATTTGATTATTCTGTCTTGGTATATCCTGCAATGTGTGTCCTTTCTTGGACAGTTTTTGTTTTTTTGGTTTTTTTTTTTTTTTTTTGTCTGTAGATGAATAGAGTAATTTTTGTTCAGTGGCTATCTGGCCTTAACTGGAGCAACGTCATATGGAGGGGTTTTTTGGTTTTTTGTGGTTTTTTGTTTTGTTTTGTTTTGGATGTTATCTATTTGGAAATTTATTGAAACATATGGAAGTTTTGATGCTCAGTTTCTTTTTGAACCAAGAAGGGGTTACTGTCAGGAACTGACCTGTCTCTAGTCAAATGATCTTTAATAATGAATTAATATTAAGTGTCATATTCGGTGGATTTCTGACGTTTTTGAAGACTATCTATATAAAGTTCATCTGAATTGTTGAACCTTAAACACCCTTAGCTATTTCTATTTGAATAGTGTAGAAAGCTCCTTAGTATAATCATCAGAATCTAACATAACCATGAGTTTATTATCTTGCCCTTAACTTGCATTACTTAATCATTCTAAACAGTTTGTAATAGCAGTTATTAGGAGAACTAAGTCTAAGCCTTGTATTCTTAAATGTGTTGCATAGGTACATTGCCTATCTATGAATAACAATATTAATTTCAAATATGGTATCAATATAAGAAATTTATATCAACAAAAGCATTAAATCTGCAACAATTCATAAATTCTGTACCAATGTAAAATTATAATTTCAACTTGTATCAATTATAAAGATTTCTACCAATGTAAGATTGTGGCTATATAATGCTTTGCTTAAGAATAAGTTTAGTAATCCATCCAAGCTATTTTCTTCCTGTTCAAAATTATGACCATTTCCAAATTATTCCTTACAATGACAACCTATCTATAATTTAAAAAATAACTATAACTAGACACCCAAACTCAAGAAATCGGGATGATGACTCTCTTGCTAAATAGGGGTGATAAGAAATTCTTTAAAATGGGGGGAGGGGTAGGAAACTTTTAAAAATTGGTTAGACTTAAAAAAAGCTAGCTTTAGCATCTGTTGCCCAGTTTTTGTATGCTTAGGTTGGAGGAGAGAATGTACACCAGCACCGTAGAGAATTAGAAGTGCCCTACCATTGAGCCAATCAAGGCATATCAAAATTAGCTGGAGTGTGTGTCTCTCAGTCATGAATCCAGAGAGCTCTTGGGTGGGTGCAGTGTGTATGACCCAAATAAGTGTTTAATTCACCTTTACACACATCTGTATGTACAAATATATAGACAAACAGACATATATGTATATAGATTTGGTGGATGGGGCTGAGCCCCAAATGCCACCCTCTAATTTCTTCTCTCTGGCCTTCTTATACCTTCTTAGACAAATGTTCCTTATAAAATTTCCTCATAGACAAAATGTTAAACAAAAAGGGAGTTACAGAAGGATATCAATAATAAGTTCAAAACAGTGTTTCATTACATAAGCTCATTATAAGTTCAAAGCAACAGTTTCACATGGCCTCGCTTTATCATAGCACACACCTGTGGCTTCATCTTTGGATCTGACCTAGAATGAGTGCTTTTCCTTGATCACAAACTTGTTTCAAGCCTGCTATCTTATCCTCATGCAGTTAGCCTGTGACATCTGAAGATTTACAGAGCTCTATTTGCACCTTTATTCTATAGGGGGCTTGGGATTATTTGTATCAATTTAAGAATTCCATAAAATCATTATCAGGAATTGTGAAATCATCAATTTGTCTATATAGCATCATTACATGGCAGTATATCTTCATGTTGATATGCAGGAAATCTGCCCAAATCTGCTAATGCCCAGGAATCAATAGGCTATGTAACAGTGATAAGAAAGGCATATCAGAAGCAAGATGCAATTATAGGATGAAGTCTCTATGGACTTTGCAGTTCTCAGATCTCACCATTGCAGCCATGCAAAACAGTGGACCATCTCCGGAAAATAAACTTGCTTGCTTTAGTCTTTCCTAGATGGCTTCTGGCAAATCACAGGGTGGTCACTTTGGTGGCTAGGTGAGTTTAGGAGAAGCAAGAAGAGGCCAACAGAACATTTAGGCTGAACAGAAACTCCTAACCCAGGCAAAGCCAAATAAGAAGGATCCATGAGGTGGTTCAGTGGTGGAAGAGAAAGGGGGCCTGGAAGTATGTTTTGGAAGTGAAGGGGTCACAGAAGTTGAAAAGGACTCTCAGGCAAATGGGCATAGGTGATGCCAACAGCTGTCAGAATGGAGAAGTGGAAAAATGTCAAGTCCAGCTTGTAACCTGTTCAGTTTAAGGAGCATATGGTCACAGATTCTTACCCCAGGCAACTGGGGCCTGAAGTTCATCAGAGGAGTCTACCGTGGAGAGGAAGGTTGGAAGAGCACTGGCACATAAGTGGTTTCTAGAGCTTACTATCAGAGAACACACCTAAGAAATATATTTACAGAGAATAGTGGAACCAGGATGAGTCTTGGGCTGGGTTTTTGTATGTTCCTTTTCGTGGTTTGAATATGCCCAACCCAGGGAGTAGCACTATTTGGAGTAGATATATCACTATGGGCATGGCTTTAAGACCCTCATCCTAGTTGCCTAGAAGTCAGTATTCTGCTAGCAGCCTGCAGATGAAGATGTAGCATTCTCAGCTCCTCCTGCACCATGCTTGCTTGGATGTTACCATGTTCCCATCTTGATGATAATGGACCTCTGAACCTGTAAGTCAGCCGCAATTAAATGTTGTCCTTATAAGATTTCCCTTGGTCGTGGTCTCTGTTCACATCAGGAAAACCCTAACTAAGACAGAAGTTGTTACCAGGTACTGGAGTATTGCTGTGATAGGCCTGACCATGCTTTTGTTCAGAAGAATGTGGATTTGGGGACTTTGGATTTGGAAAGCTGTGGAATGCTTTAACTGGGGCTTAACCTAATAGGAATATTGAAGACTTTGTAACTGAGAGGGATTTGACTTGTACAGACTTGTACCAAGAGGTTTCACTGGAAAAGAACTTCAGTATGTGGCCTAGAGACTGTTTTTGTGGTATTCGGGTGAAGAACACGGCACACACCTTTAATCCTAGGAGATAAAGCCAAGCAGATCTCTGAGTTCAAAACCAGTCTGAGACAGAGCAAGTTCTGGTGAAGAAAAGCTTAAATCCAGGCATGGTGGTATGCACTTTTAAAATCCCTGGAGACAGGCATGCAGACCTCTGAGTTCAAGGTCAATCTACAGAGCAAGATCCAGGACAGCCAAGCTCAGTCAGCGAAGGAGTTGGAAATGAGGAAGCTAGTGATAACATAGTAGAACAAGGGGACTAAGTTTCTGCTCCTGCAAGCAGCAGAACTCGGCAGTTTCCACATGTGGCTCTGGCTTTATAGTCAAGAGGAGAAGGAGACTACTGGGACAACTGATGCTGGTTAGCTGGAGCTAAGAAATTAGCGGTGATTAAGAAGAGACCAGCATCACTGAAGTGAAATCTTCTGGGAAGTGTTTTCGGAGAGCACAAAGAAGCTGTGTTCCAGAGATAGCCAAGATTGTACCTTGTGCTATGGCAGGTCTTGGTAATGTGTAAGAGTCACCCAGGTGGTACTGGTTTTGAAGGCATGAAGGGGTCATGAAGAACATCTGAGGCTTGGCACTGTGAGAGGCCATGGAAGGCCACTGGTGAAGGTGCAGCCTCAGTTGCAGTTGATGACCCAGGACTGAAGGGGTCATGCAAAGGATTTGAGGCTTGGCACCATGAACAGAGCCTATGAGAGGCTATTGTGTGAAGTCTAGTTGTAGCAGAAGACCCCAGAGTATTGGAGATGCCAGTACCATGGGATGATCACCAAGAACAGCAGCAGCAGTGGAGTGAATCAGCCTGAGCTTAGAGTGCTACAGAGGGCAGAGCTGGAGAAGTGACGCCAGCCCTTTGGGGGAGCCCAGACGATCATGTGTGGATCCCAGACATTGAAACAAGAAGCTGTAACATAGAGTCATCTTGGAGACCCCAAGATATTCAAGATGCCATAGCCGTGAACTATCTGCTGAGGAAAGCTGCTAACAGGGAGTGGAACCAGCCCAGGACAATAAGTTTGTTGCAGCCAACAAAGATAAAAAAGGAGTTGGAGATCTGAAAATGGCTTTGACATCAGCTATGGAGATGCAGAGTTTGGAGTTTGCCCAGCTGGTTTCCTGTCTTGATTTGGGATTATAGTTAAGTGATTGGATGGATCTCAGAAGAGACTTTGAACTTTGGACTTTTAACATTGTCGATACTGATATAGGCTATGGGACTTTGGAAGTTGGACTAAATGTATTTTTTATTATGCTATGGCCAGATATGGCCCCCATAGACTCATGTATTTTGAACAAGCCTATGGGGGCTAGGGAGTGGAATGTGGTTGGAATATGCCTGGCTCAGGGAGTGGCACAATTTGGAGGGGTGTTCTTGGTCACTGTGGGCGTGGCTTTAAGACCCTCATCCTAGCTGCCTGGAAGTCAGTATTCTGCTAGCAACCTTCAGATGAAGATGTAGAACTC